>NW_025048860.1:0-346105 GCF_019279795.1 Protopterus annectens | reverse complement strand
TTCAGAAATTATATTAAAGAGCAATTCAGAAGTTAAGGGCAGATAAATCTGTTGGACAAAAACAATCAATGTTAGAAAAGCAAAACCTGCCCTTTGGTCTGCTTTCTAGCATCTATTACTAACCATTCCTCTGCATAGAGAAAATCAATGGAGGTTTATTTGTAGCACAAGGTGAAGTCATGCACCATTTTCGGAAGGGGAAACTTGGAAAAAGCACACAAGCTGCTGTGGAAATATGTTAAAAAAAGAAATCAAGGTATATTTTGGCATTCTAAGTTATAAAAGTTGAAAAGTTCCATACTGACAGCAAGGTTCAAGACTTCAGTGAAATCTCTTCTCAGTATTAAAATTCATTTCTCTTCCAAGACCCATTTTAGTTTTTCGTTTCTAATGAAAGTTGTAGTTGAACGTAATGTGCAGTTATTTTAGAGGTTCTTGTTAACTGGAGTGACATAGTTTCGAGGGAACATTCCTGTCTGGCCATGGCAGCCTCCTTTCCACCAGTTTGGATCAGCGTCATCCATGACCTGAATAAAGTCACCACGGCGAAATCCCAGCTCACCATCTTCCTGAGGATCAAAGTCAAAGAGTGCTTGTACATACATCGGTTGCTGAAAGGCAAAAAGGATTGCACTGTTAGGTCAGCAGATATACTGTATTTAAATTTTCATTCTATCCTCTATCTAACCCCCATAACATAAAAAGCTTCACTGCTAAAGCTATGCTGCTTAGCACACAAGCATCCTTAACTGCTTTAAAGCAACAACACAGTCTGTACTTGCACAAAAGTGGTCCTTACAATGTTGAGAAAAATCTGGTTAATAAGCCTGCAAAACTCAGGCCACTTGTGTAAGGATACCTAATGTAACAGCTGATGTAAAAGGATCACAAGTAACCATACTTCATAGCTTTGGATGATTCCTGTGTACAAATTCCTCCTCAGCATCAAGATGTTGGTAAGATGCTTGATAGAAAAAGAAGCAAGTACAGCTGTGTACACTTAATGTAGACGTTTGAGTGTATTCACCATTGCAGTCCTGACTATTGGGATTTCCTGGGTCTATATTAAATCAGTGAATGCTTAAAAAAGAGAACGCTGAATTAGCGACCCTTTAAAAGCGAAAGCTTGAAATCCTGAAAATACGGGAACAGAGATTTTTTTCCCAGGAAAAAAAAAACGCTGGGCCGTTTTCAGGACTTTGCCATTTCCTCCACTGTGGTGTGATCTCGGAGTTGGTATATTTAAGTAGGGGGTGTGGGGGTGTGGAGGGAACAGCCCCCCCACTTTTGGTTTTAATTTTTTTTTTTTTTTTTTTTTTGTGGAAGAGAGATTTTTTTCCCTGGGGAAAAATAAAATCGCTGTTCTGTGTGTTCGGGATTCCAAGCTTTCGCTTTGAAAGGGTCGATAAATCATTTGCCATTTTAAGCGTTCGCTGATTTAATATGGACCCCATTTCCTGCCCTGAAAGCCCTCGGTTGGCCCAACTACAAGAGACAAATCTTTCTGGCTCCCAAGCTAGTGGACACTCAGCCCGATGTCAGTATGCTCAGGTATAAAGGTAGCCAGCCTGCATCAGAACACCAGCCTTTTACTGCCCCCCCCCCCAAATTATCAGGAACCCTGGGAAGACTGGAGCTGTCCCAAAGGATAGCCTGGCAGAGGATGAGAAGCCAAAGAAGGGTCTCTTGGCTATGTTGCACAGTCAGAAGGAGCCTATTTGTAGGCTAAAGGGGTAGGAGGGTGGGAAAGAAGACTGCAACAGTGAATACACTAGAACATCTACATTTATGGTACGTGTACACAACTGTACTATGTTCTTAATGTTTCACTGTTGCAGTCCTGACTAGTGGGAAGATTCCCAAAGCAGAAAAAAAGGTGGAAGGATGTCAGGGTGAAGTGGAGATGCCCTGCAGGATAGCAGTGGCAAATCCTGCTCTTCATTTGGAGAAGGATGCTAAATGGCAGTGTGTGGTGGAAGTATGCACAGAGGACCAGGTGGCTGCCTCTAAAATGTCCTTGGTGGGGACCCCCTTGACAAAGGCAGCAGAATTTGCAGTAGCCCTGGTGGAGTGAGATCTAATCCCAAACTGGGGGCACCTTGCTATGAAAGCTATAGCAAAAGTAGATGCAATGGGAGATCCAGTTGGAAATAGTTTGCTTGGAGGCTGGTTTTCCTTTTGCACTAGGGACAAAGGTAATGAAAAGCTGCTCATTTTTTCTCAAAGCTTGTGTGTTATCCAGGTAAAAATGTAGCTGCCTGTGAACTTCCAAGGAATGCAGAATTTTCTCCTCTTTAATTTAAGGGTTGGGGAAGAAGGTTGGAAGCTGGACAGCCTGATTCCGGGAGGTGTCAGAGACCACTTTGGGCAGACCACCGTGGGCATAAAAAGAATGGGTTGGTCCCAACAGAAACCCTATCCTTGTGAAATATAAGAAAAGATTCTTGAAAACTTTTCTATTTTACATTTGTTGACTGGGATAGTCCGATTGGATACATGCCCATTTTAAGCGGAGGCCTGGGGAGAAAAGCTACAAACATACAAACAGATAAAGACAAGCAAGTTACTGTATATGCACAAACATATTGTATTAACATACAAGTTACGGTCTCACATTTCAAGCCTATGAAGAATACAGTTTATATTCAGAAAAATATACAAATATGTTAGTTTCTTTTATCAAACCTATAGGTGGAGCTAAATACAGAGCATCTGCAAAGATGTTACAGTTTCTCTTTTCAAACCTTTTAGTGTAAGAGGTAAGTCGCTGTGAATAAAAAATTGCAGGGATATGGAAATAGATGAGGCTTTAGTCAGGGTTAGAGCAAGGACATAACCAGTGAGTTTTAAAATACTGGATTAGATTCTTTCTGAACTGATTAAGGGAGGGGTTCAGAGTACGGTCAGATGGAAGCGAATTCCAGGTTTTGCCTACTGAATTTGCAAACAAAGATTATCCAGATAGGTTGTTAGCTTTAACAGACTGAACCAAAAGTTTTGTAGTGGAACGAAGTGGCCTAGCGTTTTTGTAAGGATGGATGTTTTTAAGGGAGGGCGTTTTTTCTGGATGGTTAATCACCTTGAATGCTACAGTAAGTTGATTATATTGAATTAGCCTGGGGAGTTCTAGCCATCCTAATAGGTTTAGACTTTGACAATGGGTGTGTCCTGTAAGGAGCTACTGGGGCAAATCTGGCAATTTGCTTGTAGCAGCTAGAGAGTTTGCCGAGATCAGTTTTGTTCAAGTTAGTGAGTTTTAGTGAGGAGTAGAGTTGAAAGCAGATGGGTACAGGCAATGGCAGTTCTAGCTAGAGGGGTGAGAAAAGGATTGTTTTGTACAGGGAGACAAGTTTTTTATTAGCTGTTTTAATAGTTTGGTTTATGGGCATATTATATTTGAGGTTGTTGTCTAGTATAAACACCCAGGAGTTTGGTATACATATACGGTGAGATTATGGTGCCATGGTTAGATGTTATAGCAAACAAAGGCTGAGAGGATTTGCGAGTAGGGGAGAAGAGCAATAGCTTTGTTTTACTAAGGTTTAATATCAGCTGTTGATTAGAGATCCAGTTTTCCACTGTATTAAAGGTTTTATGGGTTAAACCAAGGAGATCTGTAGGGGGTAGAGGCTGAGGAAATCAGGGTGGAGTCATCGGCATATTGCATACAGGTTGCATCTGGCATTACAGTGTGGAGGTCATTGATAAAAAGGGAGAAAAGAAGGGGACCCAATATGGAGCCTTGAGGGACACCAAGTGTAACAGGGGAGAAGGGTGGAGAATCTGTCCTGCCAAAGGACATCCTGCTGTCTTCCACTAAGATAAGATTGAAACCATTGTATGGCATGGCTGTTTAGGGATATTTTATTTAGGGTAAGTAAGAGTAGCTGGTGGTTAACCATGTCGAAGGCCTTGAAAAGACAGAAACAGGGCAGAAGATAGTTTGTTGTTACGGTTGGAATTTATGACATTAGAAAAGGAGAGGAGGGCTGAGGTGCTACTGTGCTGTGGTCTAAACCCATGCTGGGAGTTGGCCAGAAGATTATGTTGAATAGGACAGTGTAAGAGGTGTTTATGGATACACTTTTCCATAATTTTAGCCCAAGGGGAATGGACAGCTATTGGTCTACAGTTCGACAGCTGAATGGAGCTGCCTCCTTTGTGGAGAGGTATGACGTGATATTTTCCAAAGGGGATAGAGGCTACAGTTATGGTTTTGTTTATCAAAAGAGAGAGAAGGTATGCTATAACATCAGCAGCTTTTTGTAGGTAGTCTGCAGGGAGGTGGTCAGCTGAAAGGGGGGTTGGTTTGAGTTTTTTAATTAGGGCTCTAATGAGTGAAGTCGGAACTTTTTGGAAGCTAAAGGAGAGAATGTCATTGGGTTTAGGGGTTTCAGCGTTAGGACACATGAGTAAGTTTGCTAGCCAGGGCCTGAATGGTTTCTGTAAATAAACTGTTGAAGGTGTTGGCAATGGACTCTGGCAATATTTGGGTTGGGGCTGAGGGGGTTGGAGTTGTGGATTGCACTGGGTTGGAGGAGTTTAATACCTGGCCCAGAAATTCTGTGGTTTGTTGTAGTGTTTCTGCTGTAGATGGCAGAAATATATATATTTTTTTGTCTAGTAATATGGATTTTTTTGCATCATTCCTATATTGTCGACATTTGAGTTGATTTTGTAGGGCTTTAGAGGAGCATCAGGTGTTCCAGGCATTATTTCCTTGGATGATCTTCAGTTTGGTTTCTTTAGTGAGCCAAGGGGCAACATTTGTTTTAATTCTAATAGAGCATGCAGGTGCATGGTTGTCAAAGATGGCCAGGAATGTGTTACTGCCTCATCTAGTGGTGGTAGTTTTAGAATTGACCAATTGCATAATTTAAGTTCTTCTAAGAATTTATTAAGGTTGAAGTTTATGCCTAATAGCATACGTTAAGAACTGATCACTTAGATCTTCAGGGAGAGTACCTGACTGGTGCATGTGGTGGGGGCTATTAATTAGTATCCAGTCTAGGATACTTTCTTTCTTGTTAGGCTTGCTGATCCTAGAAGGGGAGGTTATAGTTTGTGTAAAACCATGTAGGTTTACATGGGTGGTTGGGGTCTCTGCAGTGCAGGTGTTCCAATCTAAACTGAGGTCCCCTAGAACAATGTTTTCTTGGGGGGTAGGCATTGGATAGCCAGTAGAAGAGGTCTTCTAGGGTCCCCCGATTTACTACCTGGGGGAGTATAGACACACTATATGTTTATACATTTGTTTTTATTTACTTGTAATTTGGAAATCATAATTTCTGCTTTGTTAAATATAGGTGGTTGAAGGTTGTCTAGAGCAACATTTAGGGTGGTTTTATAGAGAACAGCAACCCCTCCCCCCTTTCCTGGTAGTACAATCTAGCCCGAGTATATTATAACCTAGAGGTAGAATTTCATTATCTGGCGTAGTTGGTTTTAACCATGTTTCTGTGAGGCAAAGTATGTCGGGGGAGTAGGTTGTCAGGAGGGCATGGAAGTTGTGGACCCTATTGCTGAGGCTTTTAATGTTTAAGTGGCAGGTCAATAGTGAGTTGGGGGTGGTCTATTTAGGCTTTATCCTATGTTTGGGCTGTTATGATTAGAGTTGGTGTTGTCTGGGGATGGTGGCCCAGGGTTGGGGTGGATATATCCCCATCAATAGTAAGGGTGTGGGGCAAACTAGCTATGAGCTTTAGAAATATATCAGTTTTTGGTAGTATTTAGTTTTGGTGTTAACCTATCTGGGTAAAACGGGCTGGGTGTTAGCAGGGGTAAAAGTTGGCGTTGATGGACATGAATGAGTGGCAGAAAGGTTTGAAAAGACTGGGGTGGTAGTAAGGCATTTGGGATGGTTGAATCCTATATGGGACTGTTTTTCATAGATGGTGAGAGAATAAAGGAGTACAGGTGGCGTTTTAGAATACTTAGTAAGTAAACCTGTCTGGTTTTAAAGGGGCAGAGGGTAGAGTGTTCGGCTTAAGAGAAGACTCCTTGAAGACATCAACCACTTCCAGAACTGGAGGAATAGGTAAAGACTTGTGTTCTGGCAAGTCCATGAACTCCCTAACCCTCCTCTGACTGTGGGTAATCCTGACCCTCCTGTTGGAAATGCTGTCTCATGGCATGGAGGGTCTCCCCAAAAGTGAACTCCTCTGGTGGAGAGGCAGAAGGGAGGATCTCTTCAGAGTTAGAGTCCTCATATCAAGTGTATGAAGGGGCCCTCTACAGATCCAGAGTCTGGGTCCTCCCCACACACAGTGGGATCCTGATAAATGTCAGACAGATCACCCATTTTCCTTTTATCAGTGGCAAAAGTTTGTCTAGACCTGACAAGAGAAAGTTCTTCTGACAGTTTGATAAGGTCCTGCTGAGAACCCTGTGGAGCCGAGTCAAATAAGCTAACTGGAGGCCCAGGTACCAAAGGCCTCCTTGGAGTGGCTAAGGTCTTAGGCCTATGAGTGTTGGGCACCCTTCATGCCTTTCTCTCGAGGATGCTGAAAATGCACCGGAGCTGTAGTGGGCTGAGGTTTCACTGCAGAGTCTCCAGGCAGTGCCTGCTCTTCAGAAGCCAAGGTCTGCTGAGCAGTCCTGGACCCAACCGATGAGCCGTTGTCGAAGCCTTGTGTGGAAGTGGATGGGAGAGATGGTGGCGGACTCTGAAAGGGTCTTGACAGGGGCCTGAGTCATCCATTCAGGAAGCAAAGGGGACTGCATAGATGCCTCACCTTGTTCAAGAATTACAAGCCTGGAAGGAGAGTTAGGTGGAGATGGTTTGTCATTTGAAGGCCTACACTTCTGTTTCTTATCTTTTTTGCACTTAGGCTGATCAAATTTGGTATGACCGACAGACACCATAAACGATGGTTGATCAGACTGGTGGCTAAGAAATTCTGCAAGAAAATCAGCCCTATGCCTTGACATTTGTAGTATTAAAGAGCGCACAAAAGTGACAGTTCACAACATCATGATTAGGGCCTAGGCAAGTAACAGAGTGAAAGTCTCTGTGTGGGATCAGTTTACCACAATGGAGACAATTACTGACTATCTGACATGAGCAAGGAAAGGAAAAGTTCCCCAACTGGGTACTTATCTGTTCAACACTTCTCTGATATGAACCGACCGACAAACTTGAATGTTGCTTCGGTGGTTCAGGTCTTCCATGGCAAGAAAAGACTGTTGTTCTGATGCAGGCTGGCTACCTTTACATACGAATGCACTGACGTCAGCCTCAGCATCTTCCAGCCTGGGAGCCGGAAAGATTTTTCTCTCGTAGTCGGGCCAACCGTTTCATGGCAGGAAATCCCAATAGGCAGGACTGCAACAGTGAAACACGAACATCAGCCTGCACCATGTTTAGTTTTTCTTTTTTTTTTTTGTGGGATGAGGTAAGCTTGGCAACAAAGGGTTTATCTAATCAGAGATAATGGTATGGAAGAGAAAGGGTCAAGGGCATAAGATACTAGGAGGGTGAGGTTAACCCAAACCCTCACTTTTCAAGCCTGCTGACAACAGAGGTGATGTAGCCAGGAGGCAAACCATACTGCAAAAATTATTCCTCTATTTAAACATCTACTGTACACAAGTGTATTTATACAACTGCACTACATTCATCCTAACGATCACTGATGAGTGCCAATAATAATGCTTGGGAAGGGTATTAATGTGGTAAGTAACCAATTCACATTCCTATTTGATTTCAGAGGTAAATGACACTTTCTTCCTGAACTGCATATGTAACTTATGTCTAGAAAAGGTCCACATGGCTGATTTACAAATGCTTTCTGCAGACACATTTCAGAAAAAAGAAGCTGTAGAAGCTGCTGCTGTGGCAGAGTGAGCTTCAACTTGCCCCTGCAGAGCTTTGCCATGCATAGTGGTTATAACAGATTATGCAATCTGCTGGCCACTCACAGTCTGCGTGGAGACCAACCTGTCTTTCTTCTCTAGCATAAATGAAAAACAGCTGCCTGTTTGCCTGAAAACTTTGGTACTTATTATGGCGTACCTCCTCTAAGTAGCTGTCTCTTTCCCACTTATTCCGAAGCTCTGGGTTAAACAAAAAAAATTGTAAATTAATGGTCTGGTTCAAAGCTGGCTCTGAACCATGGCAGGTACGAAAGGGTGATCTTAAGTGTCATCTTCTCTTACTAGAAGACCATTAAATGTCCTTACAAATATAGAGCTACAGCTCTGAAATTCTTCATGTGGTAACTCATACTAAAGAAAGAGAGTTCCAGGACAGGACTTCAAGAGGAACAGTACTGGGAGGTTTTGGGGTGGGGTGAAACAAAATTTTCCATTATAAACTTAAGGACCAAAGGAGAGGTGACAGTTTTCTTTGTGGCTTCAAGTGAAAAACTAACTGCAGTTCTTTGCTTCACTTCATCGGCAAGCACAATCCTGAGATGTTGAAGTATGCAGAAACACCTTTGTACGGACTTCCAATATTTACACAGCATTTTATTTCTGCTCCTCCAGGTTTCTTCTAGTGAAACACACAGAAATATGGTAGCTGAAAGATAACTGAATAAGACATTGTTAAGAACAAAAAGGCACTTAAAATGTGACTTTTTGCCATCAGAAAGGTTTTTCAAGCCTACAGGAGACATAACCTGGGAAACTTCCCTGCAAACCTTTGTCAACAAAAAGCACAAAACACAAGTGTTTAAAAAAAAAAAAAAACACCTCCTTAACATGGTACTTATCTTTTGAAAGAATTCTCAGACAGGAATCTCTGGGTAATTTCTCGATTAACCGACAATTTACCTGCTATGATGTACATAGTCCTATGACCCCCCCCCCACCACAAAAAAAGATGGTGTGGGTGCATTATCTCTTTTATTCTAGATACAGGTATGAATTACGGTGAAAGGGAAGAGCTGCTTGGCATCCTTGCATCTGCAGACTTCTAGAACGGTTAGACAGACATTTGCCTGTGGCCAGTTCTCATAAATCAGGAATTCAATGCAACAGTGACCTATACAAAGATCACCACAGGTTGTATAACCAAAAAGTACAGTTTTGTACCTACCATAAATGTAGATGTCCGATAGATATGCAACTGCAGTCATAACATATGGGTTGTCCTGCCTCAGGCAGCCCTCGGTCAGCTGAATTCCAAAGTCTGGGTCAGGCGTCGGTTGGTGTCGCCTCCTCTCCGACGTCACAACGGCTGGAGTATAAAGGCATCGGCCGACGCCATCTTCTTCAGTGTTTCTTGCCCCAGATGTCAGGTGCCCACTTAGGAAGGCTAAATTTGGTAAATGGATAAAAAATAATCCCAAGCATGCACAACAGTAATAAACAGATACACCATAGGAGATACCCCAGCTGAAGGGAAGAGGGGTAGGGACCCAAAAAGAAGGATACAGAGGGGTAGGAGGGTGGGAAAATCCGACTGCAGTTGCATATCTATTGGACATCTACATTTATGGTAGGTACAAAACTGTACTATATCCTTCAAGAATGCAACTGCAGTCATAACATATGGGTTGAATACCATAGCCAAGCTGGGGGTGGATGGAACTATAAGGATGGTGTAGCTATAATCCCCTGCAGGACTGCCGAAGCAAAGCCTGCTCGGGATCTGGAGTATAATGGCAGGTGGTAGTGCTTGGTAAATGTATGCACGGAGCTCCATGTAGCAGCCTCTAAAATGTCCTTTGTTGCCACTCCTCTTAGGAAAGCTGTGGAAGTGGCTATAGCTCTGGTGGAGTGTGGCCTAATATTGGCTGGCACACCTTTTCCATGAAAAGAATAGCAAAATCTGATGCAGTGTCCAATCCATTTTGAAATTGTTTGTTTGGAGATTGCCTTTCCTTGTACTCGAGCAGCATAGGCTACAAACAGCTGGTCAGAATTTCTGGTGGCCTTAGTTCTGTCCAAGTAGTAGCATAGTTGTCTGTGTACGTCCAAAGTATGCAGTAGTTTTTCCCCCCTATTTTGAGGAATGGGGAAGAATGTAGGCAGATGAATAGCTTGATTTAGAGACACCCTGGAAATAACTTTTGGCATGAATGTAGGATTGGTTCTTAGGGAGACTCTGTCTTGATGAAAAATGAGGAAGGGGGGCACTGCCATGAGTGCCTGTATCTCCGAAACTCTTCTTGCAGAAGTGACCGCCAATAAGAAGGCCGTCTTCCATGAAAGAAATTGCATTTCTGAGGATGCTGCTGGCTCAAAGGGAGGATGAGTTAGTTTTTCCAACACGTAGTTGAGGTCCCATGCAGGTACTGGCTGTTTTCTGGGAGGCTTGATATTCTTTATCCCTCTTAAAAACTGTCTTAGCAGAGGATGCGAAAACACTGGAGGGTCACAGTTGTATTTTGCTGAGATTGCTGAGGTATGAATCTTTATTGAGGAGTATGAGAGTCCAGTATGAAATAGTTCTGCCAAGTATTCCAATATCTGAGGAATACTCAGTAGTTCTGTGTCCTGACCCTTTTTGGCATTCCAGATGCTGAATCTCTTCCACTTGGCTGAATAGGTTTTTCTGGTGGAAGGTCTGCGTGCTTCCAGCAAGATCTCGAACAGATTTGGAAAGAGAGTTAGGTGTTGAAGTCATGGAAGTCTCCAGGCTGTCAGATGCAATGTTTTCAGGTCTTGATGTACAGTCCTGTAATTGTGTTGCGTTAGGAGCAGGGGCCATAGGGTCAGAGGCCATGGTTTGGTCCGAGTTATGGTCAATAGCAGTGGGTACCAGTGTTGCCTTGGCCAGTCTGGAGCTATCAAGATGCCTGTTGGTTGTTCTGTTTTTATTTTCAGTATCACCTTGGTCAGCAGAGGCAGAGGAGGGAATGCATACATTTTTAGAGAATTCCAGCTGAAGGAGAGAGCATCCGTTTTCCAAGCTAGAGGGTGGTGAGTCCTTGTGCAGAACTTTTCCAGGTGATGATTTAAGTGGGAAGCAAAAAGATCTACGTTCGGTATTCCCCATGTCCTTGTCAGTTGAGAGAAAATGTGAGGGTGCAACATCCATTCGTGTGGATCCATGAAATTTCTGCTCAGATTGTCCGCCAGTACATTGTCCTTGCCTGGTACAAACTGGGATTGTAAGTGTATGTTCAGGCTCAGGGATTTTTCCCAGAGAAGCATTGTTAGTCTGCAGAGGGGATAAGAATGAGTGCCTCCCTGCTTGTTTATGTACCACATGACAGTGGTGTTGTCTGTCCTTATTAGCAGATGTCCTTCTTGTAGTGATTTTTCGAAAGTCTCGATGGCATGTATCACTGCCAACATCTCCTTTTGGTTTATGTGCAGATGCCTTTCCTTTGGCGTCCATAGACCTTGAATGCATCTGCCCTCCATGTGCGCCCCCATCCATGGTCTGAGGCGTCTGTTGTGATCATTTGGCCTGCTTGAGGTCTGTTGAAAGACATGCCTTTGTTTAGTTGACTGGCTTGAGCCCACCATAGAAATTCCTTCTGCAGGCATGGAATAAGTGGGATTATGTCCTCTAGGCTGTTGCTGTGTTGAGACCATAAGTTTTTTAAACACCATTGCAGCTTTCTCATATGAAGTCTTGCCAAAGGTATCAGAAGAATACAAGATGCCATGAGACCCAGGGCCTACAGGATTTTCCTTGCAGTCAGCTGGGAAAGCTTTTCTAGGCCTTTGAAGTACTCTGGTAAATGCTGCTGTTTTTCCTCTGTGAGGTAGGCCATTTGTCCAGTTTGGCTCCTAGGAATGTAATCTGTTGGGATGGTAGTAATTTTGACTTCTGAATGTTGACTGTGTATCCCAAGGCCTGCAGTAGATGCATGACATAGTCCAAATTCCCTTTTAAGGTTTGTTTGTTGTCTGCTTGTATGAGGCAGTCGTCCAGGTAGGGGTATATTTGAATCCCCTGCTGTCTGCAGTGTGCCACTACTGATGCCAGGCATTTCGTGAACACTCTGGGCGCAGTAGACAAGCCAAACGGCAATGCTGAGAATTGATAATGCTCTGTTCCTGCAAGAAATCTGAGGTATCTTCTGCAGCTTTGTCTGATTGGGACATGCAGGTATGCCTCCTTGAGGTCCAGAGTGACCAGCCAAGACCCCTTGCCCAGCATGGGAAGAAGTTGCTGCAACATCAGCATTTTGAACTTTGGCACAATGAGGAAAGTGTTTAGATTTGACAAGTCCAGTATGGGTCTCCATTTGTTTTATTTTCTTGGAACAAGGAACAGTCTTGAATAAAATACCTGGCCTTGCTCCTGAGGAGGAACCCTTTCTATTGCTTTTATACTTAATAGCTTGGAAACTTGAGAGAGTGCCTCTGCCCTTTGATGATGTGGCAGGTTTGGCATGCCTTGTCTTATTGGTAATGTGTGGAAGTGGAATCTGTAGCCTTTGTCTATCAAATCCAGAATCCAATTGTCTTTGGTTAAGATATGCCAGTTTTGTGAGAATAAGGCTAATTTTCCGCCCAAAGGTGCTTCTCTTTGAACCTTTGTAGGCCGTACGTACGAAAGTGAAGTCATTGTGATTGTCCCTGTGGTGCAGCTGAACTGTCTGCGCCACTTCTTTGATTTGGAGGTTGCCATTGGCGGCCCCTGTAAGATCCTCGGTATTGCCCTCTACCCCTGGCTCGTCTGCTTTTTCCCCTTTGAAACTTGTCAGAGCCGGGGAAGGACCAATTCTTTGAGGGCCAGTTTCTGCTGAATCTGGGTGGCTGAACCTGAAGGAAATCCTTGACTGTCTGTACTGACTTTGCTTTTTCCTCTATGGATTTCAATACATCTTGTGCAGTAGCACCAAAAAGCTTTTGTTTCTCCAAAGGTGCATCCAGTAACTTTAACATGGTCAGGCAAAGATTGATCCTTCAACCAAGCATGTCTACGTATTACAGCCCCAGTCATAGCTGCCCTACATGAAGCTTCCAGTGCATCATAACCACACTGCAGAAAATGGTTATTAACCTGCTGAGTGTTATGTATATGATCCTGCAGTGCCTTTTTATCAATAGGCTCAGAAGAGGCTACCTTTTTCTGTAAATCATCCAGGAGAAAATCTTGGTACTGAAACATGTGAAAAAGGCAGTTAAGAGACTTCATGGCTAGGGTAGTAGAGGTATATACTTTTTTACCCCATCTCTCCAGGGACCTTGCTTCTCTGTCAGCTGGCAGTGGGTTTTTGGCAGAGGAGGAAGCCACTCTCTTGGGGCCCTGTGAAATAGTTTCTAGATCCACAGAGTGGGCCTTAAAAAGGTGCTTGTGAGCGTCAGGGACCCTATAATATCTGTCCGGCTAGACAGGAGCAGGAGGAAGAGAGTCAGGGTTGGCACTGGAGTCAGAGAAAACATCATCCAAAACATCCATAACTGGAGGGATAGCCAAAGGTCTGTGCTGGGGGAGCTTGAGGAAAGTACGTAGCCTTTTCCTGAAGTCAGAGAATTCCTGACCCTGCCATTGAAAATGTTCCCTCATGGAATGCAGAACTTCCCCAAATGAGAAATCCTCTGGAGGGGAGGCAGAGGGAATAGATTCCTCAGCATCAGAGTCCTCGTAGGCCTGGAAGGGTTCTTCTTGAGTGTCAGAGTGCTCAGAATCCCCAGAGGCTTCATCCAAGGAGAGGTCGTCCGCCTGCTCAGTTCTAGGCCTTTTCTCTGCAGGTGGCTGAGAACCCCTGTCCAGATGAGACTGAGACCCCCTGATAAGGGAAATAAGATCTGCAGCCAGAGGCATGATCTGCTTATCAGAAGGGGCCTGGGCAGGTTTAGGATGGGCCTTGGCCTGACTGGCGTCCTTAGCACGTGCAAAGGTCTTGATGGACATGGAAACAGGAGGTCTAGCAGCCCCACGTGCAGGCGTTACCTTGTCCACAGGAATGGTGTCGGGTAGATCCAGAACTTCGGTTTCCGGAGGAAAATCAACAACCAGCACTGGAGAGATCTCCGACACCGAAGGTCGTGTTAGGGATGTGTCGTCGGCCTGGAGCGGTAGATTTACCACTTCCGAAGGAGCCGGAGTGCTAGCAGAGGATTTAGGAGAAACATCGGTAGCGGACGCGGGCCGAGGATGTCGGTCCCGGTCCTTGCGTTTTTTAGCAGATTGGGTTGTCGGTTGTTCCGACGGCATGATATACGCAAAAGATTCACCGAAGTCCTCGGCGAATTCTGCCCGGCGCCTGAGAGTGCGCTTATTAAAGCGGGCACAGGCAGCACAGGCCGAGATGTCGTGGTCTGGGCCCAGGCAGGGAAGGCAGTGAGAATGGAAGTCCTTATGAGGTATTTGTTTACCACAAGACAAACAATTATTAACTTTCTCAATTTGTTCTGACATCGGCTGAGGCAAGAATAAATGTTCCCCAACGGGGTACTTAGCCTTTTGATTACTTCGGTACTGAAAACACAGGAGCTGACCGACCGGCACTTGCGAACTGCTTCTGCTTCGGGCACTGCGCGGCAAGAAAGACTGAAGATGGCGTCGGCCAATGCCTTTATACTCCAGCCGTTGTGATGGAGAGGAGGCGACACCAGCCGACGCCGGACCCAGACTTTGGAATTCGGCCAACCGAGGGCTGCCTGAGGCAGGACAACCCATATGTTATGACTGCAGTTGCATTCTTGAAGGACATCAGGGCTACAAGGATGAGTTTTTTTCCACTACTTTTACTTTTAGAAGGACTCATGGAAGAAGGGGGCAGACCCCTCATCCAGTGTGCTAAAAAGGAATCAACTACTCACATATCCCTTTATGAAGTATGAAGAAAACCTGTTGAGCTGGTGAATGAGAAATGAAGCTAACAGGTCTACCTCCAGGACTCCATTTCTGAGTCAGACTGTTACACATACTGAACTCTAGAATTCATTTGTGAAGCCATTCTGTGGACCTGTTTGCCAGTGCAAGGAAATGATGGCCAAGGCAGGGTACCTAGAATTCAGATCATCACAGCCAGTCTGCAGTTTGAAAATACTGAGTCCCCCCTCCTGCACAAGGTCTGCTGATGTACAATACATCTTTGATGTAGCATGTCCAACTACTTCTAGGACCTCTGGCTTCCGAAAAACCCCGAACACATGTAGCTCAATCATCAAAGATAGCATCACTTTAACAATGATATGCTTAGCAATGAACAACAAAACTATAAAATAAACTGGCCAGGACACTTGCTTATTAAAACACATTATAGACTAGCGCCTCGGCTCTCAAGCCTTCATGGAGTACAAAACATAAAACATTTATGTTTTGTACTCCATGAAGGCTTGAGGGCCAAGGCGCTAGAGTCTATACGGTGTTTTAATAAATAAGTGTCCTGGCCAGTTGCTGATTTATTTAATGATATGCTTAGCTCTATGTCTTGGTATTGTCACCTTCCCAGAGATCTCAGGGGCCCTTGCAGGAGCCCCCACAAAGTCTGATGCACATGCAGTCAGGGTTTGGAATCAGGAGCAGGGTTAATAATGGGGTTGCCCGGCCTGGCATGTACCTATGATGACTACTATCTGAACTCCCTCAACATATTTTCAATTCTGGTGAAAACAGAAGAAGTCACTTTATCAAGTGAGTGGCAAATTCCTCAAGTAAAAACAGATCTTTCTCATGTCCAGCAGGGCTAGGTGGAGCACAAGGACACAAACTGGCATAAACTAGCATGCTTTAAGATGGTTTTGTCAACACGGAGATCTCTTATAAAAACATGCTCATCAATGAGCTCTTTCCTGGTTGAGGGTACAGTTTTACTTGGTGATAACCAACAATATCACAAGTTCTTGCGAGGTGGAACAAGAATGGACTTTAACTTACTTGAGGGAGATAATTAAGCTGTATAGGTGCATACTACTGTGACCCAGGGCCTTAGTTAGCTTTACCTGAGTGGGAATCTCTAAAAGGCAACTATAAAGACGAGCACAAACTTGAATGCTCTTCAAACAAAGTGGGTAAAGGCTAAGATTAAGCATCTAGTCCTTGCCATCAGAATAGTGGGCAACTCAAAGGGCAAGAAGGTGAATTGGAAATTCTCCATCCCTGTCACAAACCTTAGGAAGCTCCTGCATTCCATGTAAATGAGGATCATAACTAATCTTGCAAGAGGAAGGCAGGACTGTGATGCTAGCGTTTTGAACATTTTTATACTAAATATTTTGTTTACTCTCTGGACAGTTCCCAAATAAATATTGAAAGCCAT
This sequence comes from Protopterus annectens, assembly GCF_019279795.1. Classification (NCBI taxonomy): domain Eukaryota; kingdom Metazoa; phylum Chordata; order Ceratodontiformes; family Protopteridae; genus Protopterus; species Protopterus annectens. The sequence continues at coordinate 329,987 of NW_025048860.1, read as the reverse complement.
TTCTTAGTGACCAGGACCCCTCCCCATTGCTCTGCTGCAGAGGTACTTTACTGTGCAAAGGGAGCATTCCCATGGGTGGACTCTTTGAATCCTTATATAATCACTTCTCTTATCAGAGGTCTATGTTCAGGTCAAACAACGTTTCTTTTGGGGAGGGGAACAGAAAAAAGAAAAGAACAACCTTTTTCATAGAAGATGCAAGGGGGGGGGGCATGGCAGTAAGAAAGCACTGAGACTGGAAACACTCTCCCTACCTTGGTCCCTGCATCCTTTTAGTCTTTTTCATATGCTTTCTGAAGTTTAAACTGCTCAACCTGAAACCATTTCCTACAAAAAAAAACACAGCAGGAAAATCTTAGTTATGTTTAGGAAATGTGAACCAACTGTTTGGAGTTTTATTCTTTTTTTCCCAGTTGTTTTAACACTGCATGAAACTCAGGTCCAGTGCAGCATTAATAAGTTCTTCTACATCATCTTTGCAAGGTTTAAATCCTCAGCCATACTTGTCTTCTGAAATCCCTGTGGCAGAGTCAGCCAGTCTTGTGCAGGCATCTACAGAATCCATATCACATTTAATTACATACATACTGACTCTGATGCCAATGCGAGACACAAAGGTCCTTGGCTTCAGGGCTGCATCCTGGATCTCCTCCATCATGTCTTCCATTCACCTATCAGCATCCTGATAATGAAAGCATATGGGTTTGGCAGTTTACAACTCTTATTTCCAAAGACACACACAAGTTCTTTTCATTTGCCACTGGAAACCGTTATTGGTTGGAAAGCACCAGGCTGATGACTAACCCTGCTACTGGTGTTCAGTGAAGGTATCACAGTCTGCAAGTTTTTTTTTTTTTTTGTTTTTTGTAAATAGGGGTATATGAAATGTCCTTGCCTCTGCAAAATCTATCTGGCTTCCTAATAGTAAAGAGGTCAAGTCCAGTTTCAATAAGTCATTATTAAAAGAGTTCCAGAACTTGAAAGATTTGAGGCGGTCAGCTCTAGGCTCCTCCATACGCAGCAATTCTCAATACTTTTACTAGGTGCCTGATAATTCTTCTGCATGCCCCCCACCAACAAACATTTAAAATATTACTTCATTACACTGAAGGTCTCCATGAAGGTGGTACCCTTAGGGAAGAAACAGAAGAAAGTGATGGCTACTTATCGAAACTTAAGTCGGGAAAAAGAGGCCTGCCTCCTCCTCACTGTACAAGTTGGAAAACTCTCTGATTAAGGTTCTCTTCTGAAGACAGATGGCTCTCCCAATACAGATGTTATGACATGCACCATCTGCCAAGCTGCAACATTTTTCAGGGAAGTATCTACAATCAAAAATGGATTGGGGGGGCAAAGGAGCAGCTATGGGGTCATTCACTGGAAAAGCATCTCTCAGCTTTCACTCTTTCAAATGTGTCAGTCTTGCTCCCCTTACCTGAAGTATTGAGCTGTTGAAGTAAAAGGGAGATGTTATTAGGGGAAAGAATGTATCCTCCTGAGACCTGCGCTTGTCAGTGTCTCTCTTCAGTTGCTGAGAACTGGTAATCGAATATGACAGCAATATCTTTTACAGCTTGACAAACTGCTATTATGCAGCCTCCCTCTGAAGGGGCAATGACAGTAAGGGAAGGACAACAGAGCAGTTGCTAGAGCCAGGGTCACATAAGAATGCACTTCAATACAGCCAGTGGCATTAGAACCTTGTGGGGCTATTGGGGATCACTGACGTTTTACGTTCACTGCCTCTATTAACTCTTCAAAACTATTTGGGCTTATGAATGTTGTGGTGGTGTATCAATTTTATATTTACAAACATCACTAGAGGAAGGTTCTTTTGTAGAGAATGGGATGGACACAGAAGCTTTTTGCATTCAAGAATGATCTAGAGGTTGTGTGCTCATGAAGTAGTAAGGTTTTCTTGTTTAAAAAATGGTTTATTCAGAAGAGGACACTTGGTAATAGTTACCTAAAGCAGAAAAGGCGTCTAAGGTGACTGTCCCTGTGATTCAATTTCTTGTATACACATCTGTCTGGTTATCTCTCTCATTGATGTCACTGGATTAGACATTATCTGTGAAACTGGAAATGCTTGCCTGTGGCTAGAAGAAACAATACGAAGGTGCATCTGTGCAAAGGTACTGTGTATATGCATACTCTTGTACCATTGTTTTGGGCTTTTACTTATTACCATCCACTCAGATTTCCAAATATCTGAAATTCCCCTCTATAAGGCTCACTCTTCTACCACACTGTGGTTTCACCAGCATCAGTAAGCATAAGCACCATACAAATACATTGCTGTCAGACACACTACATTCTTCTAAGAAGGAAACACATGAAATTTTGCAGTAATGCTCAATGTAAATACTACAGACGAAGCTTAATTACATGTAAGTAATAACCAACAGGTTATCATCAAATTCTTGTCCTAAATACAAAGTGCAGTGGTGGGAGGGTACTTCTACTGTTACCGGACTCTTGCCCTTGAATAAAGTACAGTTGTGTACACTTACCATAAATGTAGATGTTAGAGTGTATCCACTGTTGCAGTCATTACATTTGGGTTATCCTGCTGGCAGGTTGCCCTCAGTCGGCCTGAATTCCAAAGTCCTGGGTCCTGCGTCGGTTGCTGTCGCCTTTGCCCTGACGTCAGGTCGTCAGGGGTATAAAAGATGCAGCAGACGCCATTTTCTTCAGTTTTTCTTGACCCAGATGTCAAGTGCCCCCAAAAGGGTAGGCTAAAAATATGTAAATAAAACATACATGCACCAAAATAAGCTTTACCTTCATCTATAAGCAAATACACCACCTAGGTTGTATAGATTAGGGAAGTAAAGATAAAAAATAAGGGGGATAGTGGGTGGGTAACCTGGACTGCAACAGTGAATACACTCGAACATCTACATTTATGGTAAGTGTACACAAAGTACAGTTTTGTACCTACCATAAATGTAGATGTTCGAGTGCTAATACAGCTGCAGTCATAACAGATGGGTTCTCCTGCCGTCAGGCGGGTCCTCGGTTGGCCGAATTCCAAAGTCTAGGTCCGGCGTCGGTTGTCGTCGCTTTGTTTCCTGACGTCAGTGCGACAGGGGTATATAAGACACAGCCAACGCCATTTTCTTCAGTCTTTCTTGCCCCAGATGTCAGGTGCCCCCAGAAGGAAGGAAGGCAATATATATATATATATATATATATATATATATATATATATATATATATATATATATATATATATATATAAAATATATAATCATGCATTGCAATATAATCAAAAACCAGTAGTTGCAAGCAAATACACCATAGAAGGATAACCCAATCAAGTTGTAAGATGAGGAGTTAGCCACTAGGTCTGTACCCAGAGGGGAAGGAGGGAGGGAAACCTGGACTGCAGCTGTATTAGCACTCGAACATCTACATTTATGGTAGGTACAAAACTGTACTATGTTCATACAGCTGCAGTCATAACAGATGGGTAGAATCCCAAAGCTACGCACAGGGTGGTAGGCACTAGGTGGAACTGGGAGGAGCCAGAATGCCCTGCAACACAGCAGTGGCAAAGCCTGCTCTAGTTTTGGAGTATAAAGGTAGGTGGTAGTGTTTAGTGAAGGTATGCACAGAACTCCAAGTGGCTGCCTCCAAAATATCTTTGGTAGGGACTCCTCTGAGGAAGGCTGCAGAGGTAGCTGTGGCCCTTGTGGAGTGGGATCTGATGCCTGCAGGTACAGATTTACCATGAAAGGAGTAACAAAACCGTATGCAGTGGCCTATCCATTTTGAAATTGTCTGTTTGGAAATTGGCTTCCCTTGAGCTCCTACAGCATAGGACACAGAGTTGTTCTGATTTCCTGAAAGGCTTTGTTCTGTCCAAATAGTAACGTAGCTGTCTATGGATGTCTAAGGAATGTAGCAGCCTTTCCCCTTTGTTTTGAGGATTGGGGTAAAAGGTAGGTAAGTGCATGGCCTGATTTAATGCTACCCTGGATACTACCTTAGGCATAAATGACGGGTTGGTTCGCAGGGAAACCCTGTCCTGATGGAAGATGAGAAAGGGCTGCACAGCCATGAGGGCTTATAGTTCCGAAACCCTACAAGCTGAGGTAATGGCCAGAAGGAAAGCTGTTTTCCAGGACAAATCTTGCAAATCTGTTGAGGCAGCTGGTTCAAAGGGAGGCAATGTTAATTTTTCTAGAATGTAATTAAGATCCCAGGCTGGTATTGGTTGTTTCCTTGGAGGTCTTATATTCTTAGCCCCTCTGAGGAACTGTCTTAAGAGTGGGTGGGAGAATAAGGGTGGATCGGTGTTGTATTCTGCAGAAATGGCTGAGGCATGGATTTTGATGGAGGAAAATGAAAGTCCACTGTTCAACAGCTCAGCTAGATACTGCAATATCTGGGGTAAATTCAGTTTTCTAGGATCCTGGCCTTTTTTCTCATTCCAAGCGCAAAACCGTTTCCATTTTGCGGAGTAAGCCTTTCTAGTAGATGGCCTTCTGGCCTCCAAAATGACATCCTGGACCTCCTTGGAGAGTAGGGTCTGTTGTGGTGTTAAGGAATTTTCCATGCAGCCAGACTGAGTGTTTTCAGCTGACTGTGAAGAGTTTTGTAGCTGTGCTGAGTCAGCAGAAGAGGCATTAGAGGTAGGGTCCAGGGAGGAGAATGTGTTAGGCTCCTCAGGAGTGGGTACCAGTGTTGTCTTGGCCAGTCTGGAGCAATCAGTATCATCTTCGGTCTGTCTGCTCTTGCATTCAAGAGCACCTTGGGCAGAAGAGGCAAAGGTGGGAAGGCGTAAACTGTCCGTGTTGCCCAACTGAAAGAAAGGGCGTCCACTCTCCAGGCCTTTGGATGGAATGTCCTTGAGCAGAATTTTGTCAATTGATGATTCCTGTGGGAGGCAAAGTGATCTATGTCTGGCCTTCCCCACGCTTGGATTATCTTTGTAAACACTTGAGGATGCAACTTCCATTCGTGCGGGTCTGTCACATTTCTGCTTAGATTGTCTACCAGCGTGTTTTCCAAACCTGGCAGGTACTGTGCTTGAAGTTCGATTTGCCATTCCAGAGCCAAGTTCCAAAGTGACATGGCCAGCCTGCACAGGGGGTACGAATGTGTTCCTCCTTGTTTATGTACCACATTACTGTGGTGTTGTCTGTTCTTATCAATAATTGCCCTGGATGCAGGAGGTCCTTGAAAGCTGTAATTGCATTTATCACTGCTAGCATTTATTTTTGATTGATGTGAAGGTGCTTTTCCTTTTGGGACCATTTGCCCTGAATGCACCTGTCTGTCATGTGTGCCCCCCAGGTGTAGTCTGAGGCGTCTGTTGTGATGACTTGATTTGCTTGAGGCTTGCAGAATGGTAGACCTGTGTTTGTTTGGCATGCTTGGGCCCACCATAGAAATTCCTTTTGCAAACATGGGATTAGTGGTATTATTGTTTCCAAACTGTGGCTGTGTTGAGACCATAGGTTTTTTAGGTACCATTGAAGTTTCCTCATATGCAACTTTGCACATGGGATTAGAAGAATGAAAGATGCCATGAAGCCCAGAGCCTGCAGGATTTTCCTTGCAGTTAGCCTGGTACAATTTGCTAGTATTTTGAAGTACTGAGTTAGTTGCCCCTGTTTTTCTGACGTAAGATAGGCCATCTGGGTGTGTGTGTCCAAGTTGGCACCCAGGAAAATTATTTTTTGAGATGGTGTTAGCCTGGATTTCTCTTTGTTGACTGTGTATCCCAGAGAATTCAATAACCGTGTTACATAAGCCAGATGTTCCAGAAGTATGCGTTTGCTGTCCGCTTGGATCAGGCAATTGTCCAAATAAGGGTAAATTTGTATCCCTTGAAGTCTGTAGTAGGCAATTACTGATGCCAGGCATTTCGTGAATACTCTGGGCGCAGTAGATAAGCCAAAGGGCAATGCAGAGAATTGACAGTGGATTGAACCTGCAAGAAATCTAAGGTATCTTCTGCAGTTTTGTCTGACTGGGACATGCAGGTATGCCTCCTTGAGGTCCAATGTTACCAGCCAAGACTCCTTGCCCAGCATGGGAAGAAGCTGCTGTAAGGTGAGCATCTTGAATTTTGTGCAGTAGAAATGTGTTTAGGGTGGATAAGTCCAAAATGGGTCTCCAATCGGTTCCCTTCCTTGGTACCAGGAATAGTCTGGAATAAAAACCTTGACCTTGTTCATGAGTAGGTACCTCTTGAATAGCTTTCATATCCATGAGCTGTGAAATTTGTATTTGAGCCTCTGCCCTTTGATTGTGTGGCAGGTTCGGCATGCCTCTCATTTTTGGAAGAGTGCGAAAATGAAATCTGTAGCCTCTGTTTATAATGTCCAGGATCCATTTGTCTGTTGTGATAATATGCTAATTTTTTCAAAATAATGCCAGCTTTCCTCCCAAGGGTGCTGCCAGCTGAGACTTGCTTGGCATGCAAAGGGGAAAGTCATTGGGTTTGTTTCCTGTATTGTTGTGCACTGTCTTCGCCACCTCTTGGTGCTGGAGTTTACCATTGTCTGCCTCTATATGATCCTTGAGATTGTCCTCTGCCCCTTGTGCGCCTGTATCTACCTCTTTGGGGCTTGTCCGTGGCTGGAAAGGACCAGTTTTTTGAAGGCCAATTTCTGCTAAAACGTGGTGGTTGTACCTGTAGAAAAGCTTTGACAGTTTGCATAGATTTAGCTTTTTCTTCCATTTTCCGTAGTATCTCCTCAGCATTAGTACCAAATAATACATCCTTTTGTAAAGGAGCATCTAGTAGTTTAGCTTTAACATGATCAGGCAAGGTTTGTTCCCTAAGCCAGGCATGTCTACGAATGACTGATCCTGTAACAGCAGCTCTACTTGAGGCCTCTAGAGCATCATAGCCACATTGTAAGGTGTGTTTACCCACTTGTTCTGCACTATGCATCATATCCTGCAACTCCTTCAAATCTGGTTGTTCAGGTTGTGACATTTTATTCCTTAATTGTGATAACAGTAACTGCTGATATTTAAGCATATGGAACTGACAATTTAAGGCCCTCATGGCTAGGGTGGCCGAGGTATATACCTTTTTTCCCCATCTTTCTAAGGATCTAGACTCTCGGTAGGTAATGGATTCTAAGCAGTAGAGGCCTTCATTACCTTGGGGCCTTGAGAAATGGTTTCAGGGTCAGCATTATGGCTTTTGTAAAGAAATTGGTGTGAGTTAGGAACTCTGTAGTACCTATCAGGCTTGACTGGGGCAGGAGGCAGGGAATCCGGATTAAGGCAAGCCTCCGAATAAACATCATCAAGTATGTCCAAGACAGGAGGTATCGCCAGAGGTCTGTGCTGAGGTAGCAAAAGAAATTCCCCAAGTCTTTTCTTGGAATCTGAAAAATCTTAGCCTTCCCAATGGAAGTGTTCCCTCAAGGTATGCAAGGTTTCCCCGAAAGAAAAATCCTCTGGGGGAGATACAGAAGGAATGGACTGCTCTGCATCAGAATCTTCAAAAGGGGAGTATGAGTGTTCCTCTTCATCAGAATGTTCTGAAATAATGGAGCCCTGGTCAGAAGAGGGAGAATCTTCCTCCACTCTGGGTCTCTTGTCCGGAGGGAGTTGGGAACCCCTGGATAAGAGTAATTAAATCCTCAGCCATTTTGAGCATCTGCTTTTTAGGCATGGGACCTGGAGATGGGCCTTGTGCAACAGGCCTCTTGGGATGCATGGCTGATTTGGACTTAGTAAAGGCCTTTATGGAAAAGGAAGATGAGGGTCTGAAGACACCATGGGTGGAAGTGGACCTGTCCACATTAAGAGGCTCAACACTCACAGTGGCTTCGGTAGCTGTAGTCAGGGTATGGGCCGAGGCACCTGCGGTCTCGGTTACAGAAGACACCGCCAGAGAAGTGTCGGTAGTCAGGGGCTGCGTAGGCGCCTCGCTGAGAACCGGACCACGTGTAGCTGGTTTTGGCTTCGTGTCGGTCTTTGTCCTTGCGTTTTTTGGACAAAACGGTAGTCGGAGTCTCCGACGACATTTTATAATCAAAAGCTTTACCAAAAAAGTGCTGGGCGAACTCCACCCGACACTTAATAGTGCGTTTATTGAAAGTAGCACAAAAGCGACAGCCCGAGACGTCGTGGTCTGGGCCTAAACAAGGTATACAGAGGGAATGGAAATCCTTATGCGGTATTTGCTTCCCACAAGAAATACAATTGTTAACTTTGTCTGACATCGGTCTGAGGCAAGAAAAGTTTCCCCAACGGGGTACTTAGCTTTAAAGAAGACTTCGGTTTCCAAATTTTCGTAATTTCAGGAGCTGGCCGACCGGCACTTGCAAACTGCTTCTGCTTCGGGCACAGAGCGGCAAAAAAGACTGAAGAAAATGGCGTCGGCTGTGTCTTCTATACCCCTGTCGCACTGACGTCAGGAAAGAAAGCGACGACAACCGACGCCGGACCTAGACTTTGGAATTCGGCCGACCGAGGACCCACCTGACAGCAGGAGAACCCATCTGTTATGACTGCAGCTGTATGCACGATGAACATCTGTACTATGTTCTTCGTGTTTCACTGTTGCAGTCATTACATTTGGGTTGAGTCCCAAAGCTATGGTTGGGGGGCTGGAGCTAAACAGCATTAGGAGTGGCTATGAGGCCCTGCAGGACTGCAGTGGCAAAGCCTGCCCTGGATTTAGAGTAAAGAGGCAGATTATAATGTTTTGTAAAGGTATGTACTGAACTCCAAGTAGCAGCCTCTAAAATGTCTTTGGTTGGTACTCCACTGAGAAAAGCTGCAGAAGTGGCTGCAGCTCTGGTTGAATGTGGCCTAATGCCCTTAGGCACTGGTTTGCCATGCTGTGAGTAGCAGAAATGAATGCAGTGACCTATTCACTTTGAAATAGTCTGCTTGGAGATGGCCTTTCCTTGTGATGCTGCGGCATATGCCACTAGTAATTGTTCTGTCTTTCTGAAAATTTTAGTTTTGTCCAAGTAGAATCTAAGTTGTCTGTGTACGTCCAAAGAATGCAGAAATTTCTCCCCCTTGTTCTGTGGATTTGGATAAAAAGTTGGCAAATGAATAGTTTGGTTAAGGGCTACACTGGATACCACCTTAGGCATAAATGTAGGGCTTGTTCTCAGAGAGACCCTGTCTGGATAAAAAATGATAAAGGGTTCCACAGCCATGAGAGCCTGTAGCTCTGAAACTCATCTTGCAGAAGTTATTGCTAGGAGCAGAGCCGTTTTCCAAGATAAGAACTTTCTATCCGCAGTAGCAGCTGGCTCAAAAGGAGGTAAGGTGAGTTTTTCCAAGACATAGTTGAGGTCCCATGCAGGTATTGGCGTTCTCCTTGGAGGCCTTAAGTTTTTGGCTCCTCTGAGGTACTGCCTTAATAAAGGATGAGAAAAGAGTGGTGGCTGTGTACTGTAATGAGCCGAAATGGCAGAGGCATGGATTTTAATTGATGAAAAAGATAGGCCTTTGTCCAGCATCTCAGTTAAGTATTGCAAAATCTGAGGAATATTTGGGACAGCTGTCCGCCATGCTGCCAGGTTTAGAGTCCTGAGTTGGCTGTTCAGAATCTGATTGTTTTGCTGGGACAGTAGATGAGATATTTGAGGTAAGGTCCAGGCTGGGCATTGGGACAAGTTCCTTAAGCTCGGATACCAGTACTGGAGTGGCCAGTCTGGGGCAATCAGAATAATTTGTTATCATGCGGAAGACTTGTGGATCCAGGTGCCACTCGTGGGGATCCATGAGGTTTCTGCTTAGCTCGTCTGACAGAGTATTTTCCTTTCCTGGCAGGAATTGTGCCTGTAGATGAACTTGGTAAGTCAATGCTGTATCCCATAAAGCCATGGCTTGTTTGCAAAGGGGGTAAGAATGAGTGCCCCCCTGCTTGTTTATGTAACACATGACTGTGGTGTTGTCTGTCTATCAGTAGTTGTCCTGGATGAAGTAAGTCCCTGAAGGCTGTCAGGGCATTTTGAACAGCTAGCATCTCCTTTTGATTGATATGTAGATGCTTTTGGTTTGTGGACCAGGTGCCCTGAATGACTCTTCCCTGCCATGTGCACCCTCCAGGCATAATCTGATGCATCCGTTGTTAAGCTCTGCCTGGTTGGGGGTAGACAGAATGGTTGTCCCTTGTTTTGGTGACAAGCCTTTGCCCACTATCGAAACTCATGTTGCAGGCAGGGAATGAGAGTAATCATTGTTTCCAGGCAGTGGCAGTGTTGTGTCCAGACACTTTTTAGGTACCACTGAATTTTCCTCATATGCAGTCTTGCATATGGAATTAGTAAGATGCAGGATGCCATGAAGCCCAAAGCCTGCAGAATTTTTCTTGCAGATAACGGGGCCTTTGTTGCCATTTCCTTGAAATAGGTAAGTTGTCTTTGTTTGTCTGGAGTGAGATAAGCCATTTGGGCAGTTGTATTTAAGCTTGCACCCAGGAATATTATCTCTTGAGAGGGTACTAGTTTTGATTTCTTTTTGTTGACTGTGTACCCTAGGCATGTTAAAAGTCTTTTCACAAATGTCAGATGCTGAAGTAGAATGTCCTTTTTCTCTGCTTGTATGAGGCAGTCGTCCAGGTAAGGATATATCTGTATTCCTCTGTCTGCAGTAAAAAATTACTGGTGCCAGGCACTTTATGAAGACCCTGGGCGCAGTAGATAAGCCAAGGGCAGTGCAGAGAATTGGTAATGTTTTAAGTCAGCCTTGAATCTGAGGCATCTTCTGCATGATTGTCTGATTGGGACATGCAGGTATGCCTCTTAGGTCTAAAGTCACGAGCCAAGCCTTGCTGCCCAGCATGGGCAGAAGCTGCTGCAAGGTCAACATCTTGAATTTTGGTACAACCAGGAAAGTCTTTAGAATAGATAGGTCCAGTATTGGTCTCCATGCTTTGTCCTTTCTGGGTACCAAGAACAGTAGAGTAAAATCCTTGTCCCTGCTCTTGCTGTGGCACTTGCTGAATAGCCCTCATGTCCGTGAGAGCTGCAACTTGTTTTTGAGCCTCTGCCCATTGATTTTTTGGCAGGTCTGGCCAGCTGTTTGGCCTTGGCAGGGTATGGAAGCGAATCTTGTAGCCTTGTGACACTGTCTAGAACCCATTTGTCCTGGGTTATAATGTGCCAATTTTGTGAAAAAAGTACTAGTTTTCCCCCTAAGGGTGCTGCCAGAAGATAAGTGCTTGGTGCAGGCAGGGGGAATTCATTGGGAATGGTTCCTGTATGGTTGCGATTTGTCTTCTCCACCTTTGGAGGTAGAAGCACCCCATTGCTTAGACCTGTAGGAACCTTGCGGCTGTGATCTGCCTCTAGGGTGTCTGGATCTGCCCCTATGAGGTCTGTCTGAGACTGGAAAGGACCAATTCTTTGTAGGCCAGTGTCTGCTAAATCTAGGTGGTTGTACCTGTAAGAAATCCTTGCATCTGCATAGATTTAGCTTTGTCCTCCATTTTCTTTAACACCTCTTCTGCCTTAACACCACACAAGGTATCATGTTGTAATGGAACATCTAATAATTTTGCTTTAAAATGATCAGGCAGATTTTGTTCCTTTAACCAAGCATGCCTCCTAATGACAGAGCCCATAACAGCAGCCCTGCAGGAGGCCTCCAGAGAATCAAAACTACACTGCAAAGTATGCTTTCCAACTTGTTCAGCTGCATGAAATAAATCCTACATTTCTTTGTTTTCTGCACATTCAGAATTTACCATCATTTTCTGTTTAAGCAGGGTCATGATGTATTGCTGATATTTGAGCATATGAAACTGGCAATTTAAGGCCCTTATAGCTAAGGTAGCAGATGTGTAAATCTTTTTTCCCCATCTATCCAGTGCCCTAGAATCCCGGTCAGAGGGGGTAGGGTTTTTTGCAGTGGATGCCTTGATCCCCTTGGGATCCTGAGAAATAGTTTCTGGGTCTGCAATAGGGTTTTTGAAAAGAAATTTATGAGAGTCAGGGACCCTGTAGTATCTGTCAGGCTTAACAGGAGCAGGAGGTAAGGAGTCAGGGGTCAGTCTAGACTCTGAGAACACATCTACAATGTCTAACACAGGTGGAATAGCTAGAGGCCTGTGTTGAGGTAGTAAAAGGAAGTCTCTGAGCCTCCTCTTAGATTCTGAAAAATATTGGCTCTCCCAGTGGAAGTGCTCCCTCATGGTATGCAAGGTTTCCCCAAAAGAGTAGCCCTCAGGAGGAGAAGCTGAAGGAATTGATTCTTCAGCATCAGAATCCTCATAGGGGGGGGAAGAGAGTATTCCTGATCAGAAGAGGAATCAGAAGAAATGAAAACCTGATCTGAAGATTCATAGTCTGTCTCTTGCCTAGGCCTCGTATCGGGGGGGGGGGGGGGATGGGAACCCCTGATCAAGGTAATTAAGTCTTCGGCCATTTTGAGCACTTTTTTTTTGGCATGGAGGCCTGTCCATGTGGCTGGTGAACTTGTTTCTTTGCCTTTAAAGGTGTTTTAGTCTTTGCCTTTGAAGTCGGTTTAATATATAATTGCTTGGGTCTGAATACACCCTCAGAAGCTGATGCCTGCACAGCGGCTCTGGACCCATCTGAGGGAACAATCTCCAAGGCTCCAATACCTTGAGTTTCCAGCGGCATGGCCGACTCCATGTGGGAGTCTGTAGCGGCCTGCGACTCTAAAGTAGCGGGCGTCAGGGGCTGCGAAAGCACCTCACTGAGAACCAGCGAACCGGCGACTTGTTTAGTAGAAGCTTCGTCGATTTTGGACCTCGGCTGCCTGTCTTTCTTTTTCTTTGTGTTTTTTGTGTACTCCAGTAGTCGGATGGCTATCCGATGACATTGTATAATTAAATCTTTGCCCAAAATAGCTTAATGCAAAATCGTACCAATGCTTAATAGTGCATTGGTTAAATCTAGCACAAAACCGACAACTAGAAACGTCGTGGTCAGGGCCTAGGCAAGGAATACAGTAAGAATGAAAGTCCTTATGAGGTATTTGCTTCCCACAAGCAATACAATTAACTTTTTCTGACATCGGTCTGGAGCAAGAAAAAAGTTTCCCCAACGGGGTACTTCGCTTTTAATGAAGACTTCGGATCTGAAACTCGAACACGAAAATCTCAGGAGTCTGCCGAACGGCACTTGCGAACTGCTTCTGCTTCGGGCACTGCGCGGCAAGAAAGACTGAAGAAAATGGCGTCGGCTGCATCTTTTATACCCCTGACGACCTGACGTCAGGGAAGAGGCGGACAGCAACTGACGCAGGACCCAGGACTTTGGAATTCAGGCAGACTGAGGGCAACCTGCCAGCAGGGATAACCCAAATGTAATGACTGCAACAGTGAAACACGAAGAACATCCACAATAATGCTGAGTAACAGTGATTAACATAATAAAAATGTACTATTGCCCTATAGGAAGATTCTCACAGCCATACTCATAATACATAGCTATAATCCAAAGTAGATAATATATCAATGCAGTGTAGTGGATAACTAAGATAACTGTCTCTAACACTGCTGTCTCAACGTATGCCATACTTTTGAACTGGTATCTAGCTAGTAATGTTTCATAACTATAAATCACATTTGTCCAAGTTGCAACTGCAACCATCTTGTCATGACATTTTTAACTCCTCATTACAGCTGAGTGACGTGACTACTCCAGGTGTTTCTGCAGTTATAACTTACTGACTCTTCTAGGCATCAAATACTGCTCATTCATATTTTTACTAAATTCCAAAGCCAAGCTAAATACAAAGTATTAAAATATTTCATCTTAAAGCTTACATAATGGCAAACCGTATTGATATTTGACCTCTGTCTAGTACAGGTAAAGCAATAATTGCTGTACATATATTTGTATTGTCATACATTTCATTTTTTCTACAAGTAGTACAGACAACTGCTAAGAGTTATATGAAAGTTCTCAGCTGGGTGAACAAAACGCTGACAGTGTGTGTTATTTATAAAATATTACAAACTTAAGTTACAAATGATTTATAAAATCCAGTTCAGGACCTAGAACCTAAAGAATACCACCACTACAAACAATCTGTGCTTAACAGTTTACCATTTACAATTCTTCAGCAATCCTCATAGTTCCACAGAGATAAACATTTTTTTGAAATATGTCAAAATAATTTGATTTTATCAGAAAGCATGGGCTCCGCACATTGGAAGTTACAGTGCAAACTCCAAGAGCTCCACTGGAGGGAATGACATAAGCAGCAACACTGCTGGAATGTGCGCCAAAGTTTTTACTGTAAGAGTCATTGCAGACTGTAGGTAGGTATACAGGTAGACTATTTTCTCTTCATGAAGAAAAAAAATAGCAATTCTAAATTCTCTAAGTATACATATTAGAATGTCTTAAAGACAACCAAAGTAAGCAGTAGTATACAGTAAATATTTTACTTAAAACACTAAAAATTGGTACCAGTGCTGGACTACTGCTTAACCAATTACTGCAAATGTTGGGTAGAATCTCACGATCATTAAAGGCTTTCAGTTCAAAGAAACTATCTTCACTGAAACAGCTGGTTCAATGGGAGATAAAGTTCATTTTCCTGTAATGAAATTCCAACAAGCAAGCAAGTGAAGGTGCCAAACAGAGAGACTTCAGGTGGAGAATACCTGTAAGCTTAGTGAGAATCAGGTAAATTCCTCACATGAAAACATGCATTTCCTAAAGATAAACAAATATTAAAGAATATAAGCCTATCTTATGAAGTTGGCAAAACTGTCCAATAACTTCAGAACTGAGCACATTCTGGGGTCAACAGACTTTCTACCCAGGAAGTTTTGTTCCCCATTTAACAAAGGTTCTTTTGTGAAGGACTTTGTTTCTTTCAGAATAGTACAATGGATGGAGGCACATTATCAGAACCAAAATCAAAAGCTTTATGCAAAAAGATTGAAATATTTCCAATTATATATTCAGCTTCAGACCCATTGCCACTCTCCCTCTCTTTCAAAAAATCTTTGAAAAAATGCATCTATAACTAATGATTCATTTACAACCTCCTTACCCCCCACCTAATACGGTTTTAGACAGGGCATAACACTACCACAGCCCGCCTAAACTTCACTAACATTATTAACCTAGCCAGAGATAAAAGCCAACTGCTTTCTGACATTTCTGGATCTGTCCAAGGCCTTTAACACAGTTCCCTGTAGCCAGCTACCTTTCCAATAGATTCTAGTCTGTTAAATGGAGCAATTCCTACTCATCCTTCCTAGCCATCAAGACTCGTATTCCCCAATGTTCCCTAGTAGGGCCACTGCTTTTCAATATATTTACCAATAACTTACACTCTGCAAAATGATAAATATCTCTCACACAATACGCAAATAACGCCACTTTAATCTGTACTGTCTGTAACCCAATTATTCTGCAATACATCAGCAGAGTCATTTTAATCAGTTGAAAGCTGGCTCAGTAACTCCCTGCCTCTACTCAATCCAAAAGAAAATAAAGCTAATATTCCTCCAAAAAGCCATTACATAACTCAAACAAAATTTCTCAATAACAGCTTCTGATAACATTCTTATAGAAGTCACCCCCACATCAAGTTATTACGCATGACAATTGATGATACTCTGTTGCACATGTAAGTCAAATTTCAAGTCATCAAAAACACCACCAAAAATTAGGCACACACTATTGAACAAAAAATAACCTGTTCATCCAGGAACCCATTGGCCTCTGCATTCCTACTCTTCGTTTTACTATATGGCTTCCCCAGTACTGGTTAACCTTCAAGCTTCCATTCAAAATAAACTAAATCAGCTGTTGTGTCTTTCGGCTTTTCCCGGTTAGGGGTCGCCACAGCGGAACTCCGGTCCGCTAATGATTGGTAGTTGATTTTTACGTACTGAGTTATCAGCCCTGATGCACAACCTTCAACGAAGGTACGCCCATTCACACGTCTCCACGCAGAAGACGCTCTAGCGGAGAATCGAACTGGACAGCGTCTTACTGTGAGGCGACAACGTTACCGCAGCACCACCACCGCGGGTAAAATAAACTAAATCAGTGCTACTTTAAAATAGCAAAAATTGCCACTAACACAAAGAGAACCCATCACTACTAAGCCCTAAAACAGCTTGATTGGCTTGAATTACCCAAACAGCTCACTCACACCCAACTGCTCCTAGTCCACACATTAACATACAATCCAGAACAAAGCAAAGCCCTACTAGACTTACTGCATAAATACACCCTTGCTAGGCCACTTCAATCTTAAAATAAAATTCTCCTATCTACAAGCCACAACTGTCATCAGGAAACTTTCTCTACTCCAGCTATGTAGTCGATTCCTGGAACTGTATCCCCTTATCCCTTAAACATACTAGCAACCTTTCAAGTTTTAAGACCAATCAAAAAATATCCAATACCTGGATCCAAAACCCTCAAAACGGATGCATGGACATCTGCCTTTCTCGCTATGAATGACTTCCATTTCTTAACAGGTAGTAAATGCTCATCAAAAGTTATCACTTGAGTGATGCATACTAGTAACGTATGCTTTTCTTCTTCAGCCGACAATTACCATTTGCTTCCTCTTTAGTGTCCTTCATAACATTCTCTCTCCAATACTAATCAATTTAATTTTCCCCTCCTGCACATTACGCCTCATCTCCTATTACTGCCTGCTCTGGCAGAATACTCTATTATCACCTCCATATAGTATTAGAAATCTAGTCAATATTTTGAATAATTCTAAGTTATATACTTACCATAACTTGGCATCTATGATGTCCATTTTCATTCTTCCTCACTACTGGGTTACGGATCTGATCCTCACATCCGACTCTGCTACAAATATACATATTAAGGAGCCAGGTCTTGAGCTTAATGCACTACCCTTTACACAACCTCCTCAGATTGAGTTTGATGCCCAAATATCTAGAAGTTGACAGTATAGTAATGACAGTAAGAAGGAAACCAGAGGCTCAAACCAGGAACATCAAGTTCCCAAGAGATCTTCTAGGAACTGTACGTTGGGGGACGGCTGGAAGGTAAGGTGAGGAAGAATGAAAATGGACAACAGAGATGCCAAGTTATGGTAAGCACATAACTTATAAATCTGATGCAATCCTTTTCATTCTTCCTCACTACTGGGTTAGAGTCCCCAGCTATGTAACCCTTGGGTGGACTCATGGAAGGATATGCTGGAGCACTGCTGAACCAAAGGAAGCTCTGCTTCTGGAGACAATGTCCAATTTGTAATGCATCACAAAGGTATGAGTTTTTGACTATTTGTGCTGCAGCCACCTGGTCAATCAACACTGGAGGAAAAGGCCATAGACCTAGTTGAATGAGCTTTAAGAGGACAAGGCAAATGCAGCCTATTTCTGGAACAGATGAGAGAAATGCAGTCTGTGACCCATTTAGAGTAACTTTAGAGACTGCTTGGCTTAGACAGTTTGGGTGCAAAGGACACTAACAGCTGATCAGTTTTTCTACAATGTTTTGTCCTGTTCAGATAAAAACTGAGTTTGCTATGAACATCAAGATGATGCAGCAAATGTTCCCCCTTGTTTGAAAAGTTTGACAAGAAAACTGGCAATTGTATGGACTGGTTCAAGTTAGTCTCTGCAGCTATCTTAGGCATAAACAAGAGATTAGTACAAAGGGCTACTCTGTCTTTATGAAAAATAATATAAGGGAGGTTTAGAAGACAGAGCCTGGACTTCAGAGATTCTTTTAGCTGACGTGACAGCTACCAACAAAGACAGTTGTCCAAGAAAGGAATTTCATTTCACAAACACTAGCTGGTTCAAAGGGCTTCTGTGTTGGGCCTTGTAGTACGATGGTGAGATCCCACGGAGGGGAAGGATCTTTTAGTGGGAGAACGAAAAAGGTTCCTGGAATGAAAGTTTGATATGGCAGCCGCTTGAAGTTTAAAAATAGAAAAAAATATCTTCTTCCTTAGAGAGAGACATGAGGAAAAGAAGAATGGCTGAGACAGGAGCTGAAAATGGATCAATGTTCTCTATGGATGCCCAAAAAGCAAATCTTTTCCATTTGCTTCTATAAACCTTTTAAGTAGAAGGTTTTGGGAAGCTAGCACAATGTCTTGAAAAGGGGAGGCAAGCCTGGACCTCTGTACAACTACTGGAATTGGAGAAACCAAGCTGTCAGTTTGAGGGTGTAAAGACTTGGGTGATGACCTTCTGATGGGTGAAAAAGGAGCTCCTGTCTGGGTTCCAGTATCCATGGAGGATAGTTCAGATGACATCAAAGAAAGGGGAACCAAATCTGATGCCAGCAGGGGCAATGAGAATTACCACGGTCTTTAGATGTTTTGCTTTCTGTAGAAACTTTGGGATCAAAAGTAGAGTAGGATAAGCACAGAGAAGGGAAAATCGTGAGCTACAGCATCACTCAGGGACTCCAGCAGAGGGGGATCAATGCAAAATACCTGCTGCATTTGATTTTCTGAGAAGATGAACAGGTCACAGCAAGGTTGGCCCCAACGGCTGAAAATCAAGTTCACTACTGATAAACTGAGGGACCACTCATGAAGGGTCAGAATGGACCTGCTGAGTTTGCAAGAACGTTGGACTTCTCTGATATGAGAGTTGTAGGTACAAAGCGGCCTGAAGACCTTGCCCATTCCCAGATCCTCATGGCCTTCTCTGCCAATTGATACAAATGAGTTTCACCTTGTTTGTTAATGTTACCAGACTACTAAAATATTGCCTGTGTTAACTGCAATAGTTCCTAGAGGGAGAATGTCCCGAAAGGCTTGCAACATGAGAAGGACTGCCCTCATCTCCAAAACACTGATATGCAATCTGGTCTCTATGCGAGTCCATGTGCCTTGGACCATCCCAATTGGGAAGCATCTGTTCACCGGGCTGTGGGGTAAGGGGGAAGGAATGGCCTGCCGATTGCCAGGTCATCCGAAAGAAGCCACCATTGGAGATGCTTTCTGCAAAATGGAGTCAACTTGATAGGAATAGAGTCTGGTAAAGAGTAGACAGCTGAACAGCCAAGGTCCAATGAAGCACTTGAATAAAAAACCTTGCCAAATGGGACAAGAGTGACGGCAGCCACCACGGACCTAAGGGCTTGAAGTACTAGTATTGCCGGCAAAGATGAATGATCTAGGATAGCTCAAACCTGGTCTCTCAACATCTGCACGCAGTGATGGGGTAACAATGCTATTTAATTTGACGTGGCCTGAAGGGCCTCAATGAATTCCAAACTCTGTACTGGAGACAGGTTGGATTTTGTCAGATTTATCGTGATGCCAGAGGAATTGGATATTTGTAACAAGTAATCCCTGACTTGAACAAGTTGATGCCTGGGTGGAGCAGTCAGAAGCCAGTTGTCCAAATATGAAGACACCTGGAATTCTTTCAGTCTCAGGTAAGCTGTGACTACTGGCATGCATATGGTAAACAGCCTGGGGGCTGTGGTGAGTTCAAAGGACAGAGTCCTGAATTGATGACAGTCTGCCAGCCTGACGCGATGACTCCTGAAGAGTCTGTATTTTGATCTAATAGCACAGGTCCTGTAAGTCCTTCCACAATAGTGGTAAGATGGACTGAACTGTAACCATCTGGAACTTTGCTTTCTTTACGAACAAATTCAGGTTACTTACATCAAAAATGTGTCTCAAGTCTCCGGTTTTCATTGGACCTAAAAAGAAGTGGGAGTGAGTTCTGAATCTTTTTTTGTTCGGTCAGGACTTCTTGCAAGACTCTCTTTTGCAGTAATTTTTGAATCTCCGATACTGCATACTCCCCCCTGACAGGGTGGAACACCTGGGAATTTCTTGTACGTTTTTGGGGGTTGAAGGAAAAAGGGAATATAATAACCTCTAGATATAATCCTTAGCACCCAGGTGTTTTTTTGTTAAGAGTGGTCCAGACATCTGGGTGCAGTGAAAAACGACCCCTGACTGCCTCCAGTGCTGAGCAGTCAGACAGCACTTCAGGAGTACTGACAGGACCTATCCCAGAAAGGCTCTCTGAAGCGCCGATTCTGTGGACACCTCTGTCCTTGGGGTAGCACCTCCCATTAAAACTTCCCCCTCTACTTCTGGAGGAAGAATCCCCACATTGATCCTGGAAAGGCCCTTGGGATTTCTGGAACCAGATTTTCTTGCCACCTCGCTGAATTCTGAAAAAAGTAAGCTGAGGGGGAGAAAACTTGACCCCCCAATGGTAGACGGGGTCTTCCTCCCTGTTCACTACGGGTTAGGGTATCTTTGATGGATGGCCCGAACAAAGAGGAGCCATCAAAGGGGGGTGTTAAAGGACACCTTGAATGGTTTTGCAAAGTCACAAAACTTAATCAAAGCATGTCTTCTAATAGCAATACCTGAGCTATCTTCCCTTGAAGCACCCTCCTTAGAATGGGGGATGAGCCTCATGGAGGAATTAGGCAGGGAAGAAAGAGTAGCCAGTCATGGAGATACTCCTGAAGTCCTCCACTGATATGATCTCTACTAGACAGCTGGAAAGTTCTCTGGCCAGATGTCTCTGCAACAGAATAAAATGTGACAGGTTATTTAACGCTCTCACTGAGAAGGTGTCCAAGGCGTAAATGCACTTACCAAACCTGTCCATCGTTCTGGACTCCCTGCTTGGAGGTTGGACAGTGGAGCTCTGGTTCAGCTAGCTCCTTTCTGGTAGCTGCTGCCCCAGCCATTGCATCTACTGGTATACCCTTAGTCCAGTGTGGTCAGTCTTTGGGGGGGAGGGGACAAACTTATCCAGTCATCTGGGAATCAGTTCGATAGTGTCCAGCTCCTTCCAGGCACAGCGGGATACTAAATCCATGAGTTCACTGCTTGGGGAGGGGGGGTCACCCAGGACATAGATGTGCCCACCCCAAAAGCCTCCAATAACCACAGACTCTTCAGGAGTAGGAGATTGGGCTGACCAACCACTTCTCTGAATCAGGATCTCTAAGTCGCCTCCAAAGGAGACATCCTCTGGTGTTGATCTTGGGGATCCCTCTCCCTTGAAGTCCATGTCCTTGGTAAGGGAGTCGAAGTGCCTCCTCCTGCACATCTTTTTATGAGGAATCTCCTCTGGGGGATGTTCAGGGGAAGTTTCAGAAGACGAAGGGGCTCCCTCTAAGGGGAGAGTTTGGAGGCTTCTCAGAGTGGGCTGACCCTGAACAGGTATGATAGCTTCAAGTCTCCGATCCAATGGGGGATGACTGGGAGGACTATAGTTCAGAGAGGTCAGATCTCCATGAGATCAGAGGACCCTTTCAACAACCTGGAAGGCCGATAGACCGGGAGAGTCCCTCTCCAACTCCCCCGGATCCAAAGCCATCGAGGAAGAGAGGATAACAGCCCCTGATCCATGGTCCCCAGGAAGAACTGAACCAGAACTGTCAAGCGCTGAACCACTGAGGGAAAGGGTTGGAGCTGAACCCCTCCCCACAGATCTGACAGGGACATCTCAGATCCAAGACCCACTCTGATCCAATGACATTGGAGCAGAGGCAATCTGGGTAACTGACGGAGTAGAGGAAGGAAGGCTCCTCGGGTCCAACACTGACTCTCCTGGGTGGCTATGATCCTCCATTGTTGGTCAGACTGGAGAAGAGGGACACTCACAGATCCCAAGGGAGCATGACCCCCATCTAGCTCTGAGTCTTTAGGATCTTCCATATCATCCTGTCCACATCAATTTTCCGACAGGCTCCTTAGAAGACCTCGAGGAAGCCACTGATGCTGGTCTACAATGCCTTAATGGGGTCTGCAAAATTTTCGAAGGCAAAGTCAGCGTCCAAGATCTGACTGAGAACTCAGGGTTTGACTCTTAGCTCTCTTATCCAAAATCTTAGGATCCAAGGCCGAAGTGGAAGGTCCAGGAGAACCAGTTGAAGTGGTGATGCTCAGTCAGATCAGGGGGGTGCTTTGGATCCACCAGTGCAGAAGTAGGTCTAATGTCTGACCCAGTCGGATGCGAAGGTTTCCATAATTTGGAGGGTGGCTCTGAAGAAACCCTTGAAGACTTTTGTGGGTGCTTCTTGGTGTCTGAAGACCCAATCACACACTAAGGGGGACTGAGCCCCTGGAGAATCAGAAGCAGGAAGGAGACCTTTGAAGATCAGTTTGTTATTGCGGTCGGCAACGGCCCTGGGATTAAATCCCTCACAGATTTTACAAGCAGAATGCAAAGGTTCTGGCCCCAAACAACAATCATATCTATTGGGTGCATCAGGATGGGTGATTTTATGACCATATTCTGAGCAGCATTTAAATCCAGTAGGTCCGTCTGACATCATACCAGCAAAAAGGCATACACACAGGAAAAACACTAAGCAGCTAGCAGAGAAGCTAACTACCTGCACCAACGTAAAGCGCACACACAGAGAAAACCACTACAATCCGAAAAAAAGAACTCCACTACACTAAACACAGAAACTTCACCCCTAATGCCTGCAAAAACTAATGGAGGGGATGACAACGAGAAAGGATTACCACAAATAAAAAGAAAATTGATTTAGGTGACAAGAAATTTAAGGGACACCCATGCAAAATCTCTCAAACTTGAGACCAAGGAAAACTACATCTGTCACTGCTGATGGCAAACGAGATATGAGGATATTGGGTAAGGGGTAGAGCATTATGGGTAGAGAGAGGTGCTCAAGACTTGGATCCTAGTCTGTATATTTGCAGCCGAGTCAGATCCGAGGATCGGATCTGTAACCCAATAGTGAGAAAGAATGAAAAGCACATCATCAGATCTATGTATTAGTTTACTTGACACAGGCTACTTCCTTCAAAGTGTCTTGCTAATTGCAGTACATATTGTATTATTGACTGCAATCTCTCCTTGCAATATTCTGCAATAATATTTAAATCTAACGTCTGAGCTCTTATTTCCTGTATACAAGGTATACCCCAATCTATTTTAAAGCATTTTATCTTCTGGGGGGGCTTTTATCCTGTTGTATATAATTTTTCATCAGCTACTGTAAAATGTTTTGCTTCTGCTTTTGGAGCATTTCTCCCAAACTTGTAAAATATTTAATCTGTTGCTGGGCTTTTCTCTCCTTGTATATAATTACTCAACTCATTGTAAAATATTTCATCTGTTATGTGCCTTTTCTCCCTGGGCCTCCACTGAAAATGGGCCACTGGTAACTGGGAAAGTCTGACTGAGCCAAAAGACAAAACTGGAGGTTTGGATGCAGACAACCATTAAGGGAGATAGCAATGTTATATAAAAGGGAATGAAATAAGGTGAACAGCATGTTAACTGCAGAAGTAAGGTGAATCACTGCTACCTCAAACAGCTGAGTAAAGCAAGAATTAAATGTGTTCCGCTTCTCTTGTTTTGAATTGCTACTTCTGATTGTAAGAAAATAAAGATAATTATATATATAAATATATATATATATATATATATATGTATATGTATGTGTATGTGTATGTACGTATGTGTATATATATATATATATATATATATATATATATATATATATATTATATAAGGCTCAGAGTGAAAAGAAATGATAAAGATTCTGTTGCCAAGATGAAAGAAAGCATAAGCCTATGCATTTTCTCCTTACTGCAAAACACCTCTGTCAACAGAACTAAACCCTGCTCCTCAAGGAAACACAAACCTATCTTGTGGACATACTCTATCAACAGGCTTTACAACAAAAGGAAGAAACTATTGTCCAAGGGTAAAAAGGCACACATTTCCAATTGGAAAGCTCCCTCTAGCCTCAACAAGCAAATTAGATCACTAGTGAAAACCTCCAAAGACAATTATGAATCGAAACTAGCCTCAAACAAATGCTAACCACAAAGCCTTTTTCAGTTGCATCAGGAACCTCCATGGCAAAGCCCAGGTTTGTTCTGAATTAGTTCTTAATGGTACCACTTAATGATTCCTTCTGACTTAGCCAACCTGCTAGTAGATAGGTTCAGCGCAAACTTCACCTCCCTGTCCCCCTCCAAAGGCCCATTCGACATCCCTGATATTTGCCCCACACCTTACATCTTCGTAGATCAAAGTGTTAAAGGCCCTATCCAAGGCAAATAATACAGCTTCCATGGGACCTGATAGTACCCCAGGCTACATTCTGCAACATTTCCAGCAAGAACTAGCCTCGCCATTGAGCGCCCTATTCAACCACAGCTTAAGTACAGGCTTCATTCCAACAGAGTGAAGAACTGCCATGGTCATCCCTTTGCACAAAGGTGGTGCCACTACTGACACTGGAAACTACTGCCCTATTAGCTTGACAAATCTGATCTGTAAAGCCATGGAGCGTATTATGGACCTCATAAACATGGACATAGGCAATCTCCAAGCACTTGACCCCATCCAGTTCAGATTAGTCAAGGGCAGATCTTGCCTGTTGAACTTGGCTGACTATTTTGAGACCGTCACCAAGGCCCTGGATGAGAGAAAGTCAGTACATACAGCTTACCTTGACATGGCCAAAACCTCTGGCACAATCCCCAACACGGCATCATTGAATAGCTAACACAACTTGGTGTAAATCCCTAACTCATCAGGTGGGTTGTCAACTGGCTCACTGACAGGACCCAAAACAGGTGCCACCCCCTCCAACAGCAGACCTGTCACTAGTGGTGTCCAAGGATCTGTCCTGGGGCTCCTATTGTTTGACATCAACTTCTCAGAGGTCCAGGCAAAGACAGAAGGCCTGTGGCTGACCAAGTTTGCGGACAACTGTAAGTTGGGTGCTGTCCTTGACTCCCCAAATGATGTTAACATACTTCAAGAGGGTCTCACAGCAACAAATGACTGGTGTCAAAGGCATGGCCTTAAGTTTAGTTTATTTTACATTTGTTAACTGGGAAAGTCCAACTGGATACAGGTCCATTTTCAGCGGAGGCCCGGGGAGAAAAGCTCCAAATGTATAAAAACAAGTGTAAACACAGTGAAATTATTACACACAGCAAAGGTTGGAAGCAAGTAGCTGAGAAAGAAATAGTTAAAGATTTCATCTGATAAAGGAAAACACATATATTAAAGGTGGTTATCATACATGTAGTGTTAACTTTAAATCTTTCCAGTAGGTGGGTGATGCACAGAATTTTAAACAGTTTGAGAGTCAGAGTTTTATTCCTGTAATGAGGTTCTCATTTGTGAATTATGTTTGAGTGGGGGTTAGTCAGGGTTTGTACAGGGACAAAGCCACTGCATTTTTATGCATTTCCCAAGGGATTTTTTGAATTGGGATAAGGAGGGGTCAGTGGTGAGTTCAGCAGGAAGTAGGTTCCAGTTTTTACCAGCAGAGTTGGAGAATAGTGATTCACCAGCTGAATTGTTGGTTTTAACAGCATGCACTAGCAATTTTTGGAAGCGCGAAGGGATTTTAGGTGACTGTAGGGGGTAATAATATTTTTCAGTATGGGTGTACTGTCTGGTTGGTAGAGGATTTTGTGAACAACTATTAGTTGGTTATATTGCAGTTGATAGGGTAGTTCAAGCCAGTCTAATGATTGAAGGTTAACGCAGTGATGGGTTCTATAAGCTGATTCTGTGGCAAATATGGCAATGTTATTGTAGCACCTAGTTAGTTTATTGAGGTTCGATTTGCGTAGGTTTACGAAGATGGGTGAGGCATAAAAGAAGGGTCGATAGCAGATGTGTACGGGCAATAACAGTTCTAGCAGATGGGGTTAGGAATGGTTTAATCCTGTATAAAGAGCCTAATGTTTTATTAACTGTTTTGATAGTTTTGTCTATGTGAGCATCAACCTTGAGGTTGTTGTCGATTATCACTCCCAGTAGTTTAGTACTAGGTTCTGGGAAAATTATGGTACCGATGTTTGATATTATGGTGAGAGGTGGTGAGGAGACCTTGCAGGTGGGGGAGAAGAGTGATAGTTTGGTTTTATTTAGTAGCTGATGACCAGTGAAGCCAGTTCTCGACTTTGTTGAAAGTGATTTGGGACAAGGATTGTAAATCTGTGGGGGAGGTGGCAGAGCAGATTTGGGTTGAGTCATCTGCATACTGAACACAAGTTGCTCAGGGATGACTTTGTACAGGTCATTAATGAATATGGAGAATAGGAGAGGACCGAATATAGATCCCTGTGGGACTTATTCTTCCATAGTACAGCTTGTTGTATGTCACTTAGGTAAGAATGAAACCAGGTAATTGCTAGGTTATCTATGGAGACTGATTTTAATGTGTTTAAGAGTAGCTGGTGACTTACCATATCAAATGCCTTGGATAGGTCAAGTAAGAGGGCTGAGAGCTTGTTGTCATTACGGTTTTGATTTATTGTATGGGAGAAGGAGAGAAGGGGTGAGGTTGTACTATGACAACCAAGTTAAACGCAAAAAAAAGTATCATCATACCATTTAGCAAAAACACGGTTCTTACTGATTACCACATCAACAGCAACCCCCTAAGCACACAACCTGTGGTGAAAGACATGGGTACACAGGTTGACAACAATATCACATTTGGTCATCATGTAGCAGCAGTGGTCAGAAAAGCCTTTTACTTGGTTCATCTCATAGGTAAAGGGATTGCATCCAGAAAAAAGGATGTTACCACCTTCTCTGTACTCCTCCCTCATTAGGCCAATAATTGAGTACAATGCCCCGTTTGGTGTGTACCTCTTCAAACACCTACACCAAATGGAAAGGCCACAGAAATCTCTCACAAAGAAAATCCGTGGCCTCCACCACCTGTCTTATGTGGACAGGCTCAAATCACTATCACTCTTCTCGGTATCGTACAGATTGCCCAGAGGTGATCTGTCTCTCACCTCGGTTTTGCGCACTGGGCAGCACCGGTTAGCTACAGTTAAATTATTCCCGGCTCCACTAAGTCTCCTCTTCTGTTTTTCCCTTGAAACTAATCGAACTCTCAACCTAAGCACTCAAAAAGCATCCTACAGTCCAGCACTTGCTCAGACCTAATAGCAAGCACTAATATACCCTGACACTTGATTGCCTAGCAGGGCAAGGCTCTTTAATCACCCCTCACCAAAAAAGCGACTAAGCAACTCACCCTACTATTCAGGCATGACCAAAGGGCAATTTCAGGTGTACTCTCCAGTTCAGCTGGTGAATCTGGGTATCCTGAGGCAATGTTACAACTGCCTCATGTACACAGACAACCCTCTCCTCCTACCACAAAACACTAACATATGCGAGAGATGCAATTATACAGCCAAACTGGAGGCTAAGCTGTCTCCACCCAAGACTGGAACAGTCAGTCAAGAGGAGAATGTTAACACTTGCACCACATCTCCAGCCACACATAGACCTACTACTAAACCAGCACGGTCAAAAAAAACACAAATACACAAAAATCATACCTGGAGGCTCTAAATAAAAATGTGCAAAAGCATCAGAGACCTCCAAAGCAGACACCCAAACAACCTGCACCTCCCATCACAAATCAGACAACACATAAAACACAGTGTGCTACACAATCACAGCCCTTAAGGTGAAATAACATACCTAACACACTAGTAATAGGTGACTCTATAGTCAGGCACACTGATGTCCCACTCACTAGGCTGGACAAGCAGAAGGTTACTGTTAGCTGCCTGTCGGGAGCCAGAATCCACCACATAACAACAAGCACTCAGGTCACTCCAGAACAAGTACAAATATGACTCTGTCATTGTTCATGTTGGTATGAATGACCCGAGACGTACCTCCTTGGACTACAAGAAGAGAGACATTGAAGAGCTCTCTGATCATGTAGCCCAGGCTGGTATGACCCTGTGTAGCATCCTGCCCTCACCAAGAATGATATCTCAGTATAAAGAAAAAACTATCAATTTCAACAACTGGCTAAGCTTCTGGTGTCATTCAAAGGGGATCCAGTGTGTCAGCCTGGGACGACATGCTCAACAAGCTGCGTTGCTTCGCAAGAGACGGCTTGCACCTGTCACCTCTAGGCTTTCGAATACTGGCCAAGGCTCTTGCTGCCCCCATAGTGCCTTTTTTAGGCAAGGCTCATAAGTCAAACCCACCCCCGTAAACAGTACAATTAACAAAAAACTGAGGGTTATGCTACTCAATGCCAGGAGTTTAAATCTCAAAATGCACGCGCTTGAAGCACTCCTCAGTATGGAGAACGTAGACATCTGTGCAGTAACTGAAACCTGGTTCAAGGCTCCAGAGAGCACCCCAGCACTACAACTCGTACCACACGTTTCGGCCACAGAACACGGACCGAAACACAAAAGGGGGGGGTGCTATCCATACTCATCAAGGATACTTACACCTCCAGGTTAGTGGCACAGCATGATACCTCTGAGATCATCCATGTGCAACATCGGGCAAATCTGCAATGCAAATTGTGGCCTGCTACAGATCACCCCCCATGACCCAGGAACACCACTCCACCTTTCTGGAGACACTGGAAAACATGAAGGTCCTACCGAACACCCTGATATTGGGCTATTTCAATTACCCTACCATTAACTGGGAAAACTACTCTAGTACAAACTCCCAGGCCCAGCGCTTCCTGGAATTCATCAACTCAAATGCCCTGGATCAGCTGGTAAACTCTCCTACCAGAGGTGAAAACATAATGGACCTGGTCATCACCAACATGGGCGACAGGTGTTCCACACCGGAGGTCAGTCAGTTACTGGTTAGAAGAGACCATAAACTAATCACTCTGGATGTCCACACCCCACCACCACCCCAACTAAGGAAACCACAGTAAAAATCTTTTCTAAAGCAAACTTCACCTCACTTAAGACAGAGGCGGTAAGTTTTCACAGCCCCCACGCTAAAGATAATGCTGCCCAAGATGCAGAAACCTTTACAAATGCACACTCTGAACTACAAGGATGCATGGATCGTGCCATCACTAGCAAAACCAAGACTCACTCCTCTAAGAGAAGGAAACCAGTCTGGTGGACCCTGGCCATAAACAGGCTATACAACAGGCTTCTTTAGCTATGTTAAAAATATAAGTGGCAACTCGCAGCTATGCAGTGAACTAGTGCAAAATAGCACAAAATACACTGAACCTACTGATATTGCCAACATCCTAGCAGATTCAGTGCAAACTTCACCCCCCCTCTCACCCCCAAAAGGGCCCACAACAATACCGGAAAAGTGTAGTGTCCTGGAAATCACAGACGCACAGGTGGAAACAGCCCTTTCAAAAGCCAAAAACACAGCGTCAATGGGGCCAGATGGTGTCCCAGGCTGCGTCTTGCACAAACTACAGAACCAACTAACCCCCAACCTAAACATGCTGTTCAACCTCTGCCTCTCCACAGGCTATGTGCCCATAGACTGGCTCACAGCAATGGTTATTCAACTCCACAAAGGAGGGGCCACAACTGACCCTGGTAACTATCACCCCATAAGCCTGACTAGCCTGGTCTGCAAGGGTATGGAGCGCATCATCATGGAACTCATTAAAGACATTGGGGACCTCCAAACACTTGACCCAACCCAGTTTGGCTTTGTTAAGGGCAGATCATACCTACTAAACCTGGTTGACTTCTTCGCAACAAGTCACCAAGGCCACAGACGAGGGAAAGGTGGTTCACACAGCCTACCTTGACCTTGCCAAGGCTTTTGACACCATTCCCCACTCGGGTATTACAGAAAACTCACCAGCCTGAACATAAACCCCTACATCACGAGATGGTTTGCCAATTGGCTTACATACAGAACTCACACGGTAAGAATAGCGGGCTCCAGGTCCGACTCTAAAGCAGTCACAACTGGTGTCCCGCAAAGCTCGGTCCTGGGACCCCTACTGTTCGGCATATACTTCACAGAAGTACAGGGAAACACAGGAGGACTATGGCTAACCAAGTTCACCGATGACTGCAAACTGGGAGCCATAACTGACTCTCTGGTTGACACGGACATCCTCCAAAAGGGCCTTACTGAGACGGACACCTGGTGTCAAAGTCATGGCCTCAAACTAAATGCCAAAAAATGCATAGTCATCCCGTTTGGGGAAAAACAAAACACCCATGAATTACCACATAGGTGACAGCCCCCTTAATACAGAAAGGGTAATAAGAAATTTGGGGACCCAGGTAGATCGTAATCTGTCCTTTGACAACCATATTACCGAAGTAGTTAGGAAATCCTCCTGTGTGGCCCATCTAATTACTAAAGGATTCGCATCTAGAAATAAAGAGGTTACAGTTCCCCTCTACTCGTCAGTCATCAGACCCATCACACAGTACAATGCCCCATTTGGGATGTACCTTACAAGACACTTCCAACAGCTGGAAAGACCACAAAAGTACCTCGCCAAGAGGATTACTGGCCTCAAACATATGTCCTATGCAGCCCGACTGAAAAAACTCCGGCTGTACTCAGTGGCATATCGCTTACTCAGAGGTGATCTCTGC
Source organism: Protopterus annectens (assembly GCF_019279795.1). Classification (NCBI taxonomy): domain Eukaryota; kingdom Metazoa; phylum Chordata; order Ceratodontiformes; family Protopteridae; genus Protopterus; species Protopterus annectens. Next base: position 299,708 of record NW_025048860.1, on the reverse strand, counting down.
CTGACTTATAAAGCCATGTCCAACTCAGAATTGATGGACATGTTCCACCTAAAGAAATCCAAGTCACTGCAAGCCACGCGCTCTAGTGAGCTAAACCTCACCACAACAATAAACAGAACATGCTGGAGGGATAGATTCCTGTCACAGAGACCTCCCCCCATGCTTTGGAACAAAATTCCAAACTACATTAGGCCGAGTCCCTCACTAACACTCGTCAAGAGAAACCTTGATGAGTGGATGGGTAACAGAAAATACACCCCTGGGATCACTTCACTGGCTCTGCTGGACAGAGGATCAGTTAATCAATGGGGTGACGAAAGCCGACACTCTGGCTAGGCTTATAAATGCCCTCGGGCAGATAGCCTAGTACCCACCTATGAACAAGGCAATCTCAGACCCTGCTCTACTAGAGATGTTCCATATCTGTAAGTCTAACTCCTCATGCATTACCCGATTGAAAGGCTTAAATCTAATATGTGACATTAACAAAACCAGCTGGAGAGAGAGGTTAGTCTCCCAGAGGCTGCACCATCTCTGGAATGGACTCCCCATACACGCCAAACAAAGTATGTCACTGACTCTCTTCAAGTGCAATCTTGAGTGGATGGGCAACCACAAATCTGTCCCAGGGATTCCACCCGTGTCCCTCACTGACAGGGGTGACAGGTGCGGATTGAGGTTTCTTTTTGGGGATAAACTCTTGGCTAGACTTTTAAGGACCCCAGGGCCATTAGCATAGTAATCTCGTATGATCCTATGATTCTATGAGGATCTCATAGCAAGGATGTTACACTTAAGAAAAAAATGTAATACCCAACTGCCACATGATAACCAGGGCAGTGTCAAACAAGTCTGCAAAACAAAACTCTCTGCTTAGAAGGTGCTCTTCCTCATTAATCCATGACTCAGAGCCTAATGCTGTGCACATGGATTCCTGACCTGTAGGTAAGCATGACTTCCTCTGTCTAGTAACATACCATAACACTGCTGCATTATCCATTTGCCTGCACAGTTCCTTGATGGAAGTTATGATGCACAGATTTTAGGAGCAAAACCACTGTTCTAATTCCTCAGGTTTAAGTGAAGAGTACTCCACTGGAGACCACATTCTTTACACCTTTAAAGACATCAGATTGGCTTCCCAATGTATATAAAATATGAAGTAGATAGGAAAATTGTAAGTGGAGTAAATGCGCTGACAGCGACACATTACCACCCTGGCCAAGTACACAGCAGTTGCATATGTTTCATTTACCGGTGACAGCACATGTTCGTAGAATACACTTCATTACTGACATTTGGGTTGTTGTGCCCTACCACCCCCCCCTTCTGGAGCTGCAACAGCAGGACAGTCCTTCACAACCCACAAGTACACAGCAGTTGCATATGTTTCACTTACCGGTAACAGCACATGTTCGTAGAATACACTTCATTACTGACATTTGGGTTGTTGTGCCCTACCACCCCCCCCCCCTTCTGGAGCTGCAAGAGCAGGACCAGTCCTTCACAACCACAGACAACAGCCCTTCATTTTTTTTCAGGGCCCTAAAGAAACAGAAGATAGAAAATGCAAACTTTGCCAACACCTAGTAATCCAAACCAAGAACAACACAGCCACACAACAAAAGTTGCTAAACAAAACAGCAGCAGCCACCAATAAAGCACTTTACCGTCCTTTGGATGAGATGTTAAACTGAGGCCGCATCTGCACGAGCTGGTGGTAGCTCAGGTGGATGTAAAAGATCCCACGGCACTTATCAAAAAGAGTAAGTTCCCCAAATGCCCTGGCCAAATATCTCCTTGTAGTATAAATGCCACCTTGGGTCATCTTACCTAACCTGGGAAGAGGAAGGATAAGGGTCCCAGGAGCCCTGGAGAATGGTCCTAGTGAAGCCTGAAGCATCCAGTTTGTAGAGCTTCATACATGTATGGACAGAGGACCAAGTTAATGTCTCTAGAATCTTTTAACAGTCCACTCCTTTCCAAAATGCCAGAGAAGAGGAAAAGGCCCTAGTGGAATGGGCCTTTGTCTGGATTCACCTTGCCTTTGTGCCCGACAAAAAAACAATACCAGAAACAATCAATGTGCAATGGTTTGCTTACAGACAGGTTGACCCTTCCTTGCTCCACAGAAAAAAAATAAAAAGCCTTTTGGTCTCCGTAAAGGGCTTTGTTCTAACAAGGTAGTACCTGGACGGTCAACATACATCCAAAGTAAGAATCCTCTCTCCCCAATTCTTGTGCTCTGGGGAGACTGACGGTGTGATTAAAAGTAAATGCTGAAACCACTTTTGGTATGAAAGGATTGGTGTGCAACACAACTCTAACCTTGTAGAAGACGAGATAAAAGTGTCCCCACCATGAGAGCCTGCAGCTCAGAAGCTCTCCTTGCATATGTCACAGCAATAAGCAAAACAGTTTTCCGTGTTAAGAATTTAAGGCCAGCAAGAGCTGCTGGTTCAAAAGGTGGTAAAGTTAATTTTTCTAGAACAGAACCGAGATCCCACAAAAGAGGGATTTGCTAGCAAGATGGACTCGTATGCAACACTCCTTTCATAACCTGTTTTACCACAAGAGAAGAGATGGATTCACTGACAGAAGAGCACGAGTGTCACTAAATACACCTTAACAGATACGTGTGAAAAGCCAACCTGAAGCAGCTCACACAAATATTTTAAGACAAGGGGAATAGTAACCTCAGTGGACCCATTATTCCCATCTCAGCAAAACTTAGAAAATATCATCCATTTATAAACATAAGATTTTCTAGTAGCATGTTTTCTAGCCTCCTTTAACACCTGCTGAACATCCTGATAAAAGAAGTGCCTAAAGGGAGTCAAAACTGAATCAGCCAAGCTGTTAATTTTCTCTAAACTGGGGTGAACCAGTTACCCTTAGACTGAGCGAGCAAGTCCACAGTGTAAGAAAGTTTTTGGTAAACGCCTGGGCCAACAGGATTCACCCATAATGATCTTTGGCATTTCTCTTTGAACTTTGAGAATTACCTTCTGAATCAGAAGAGTAGAAATGCATAAGGAACATTCCCATCCAAGTGAATGGATACGAGTTTGTCCTCAGAGCATGACTGGAAGGGAAAGTCTTAAGAGAATCCCTTTAGTTATCTGTTTTGAAAGAAGTGAGCAGATCTACTTGAGGCATTCCCATCATCTGGACTAGATCCAGGAACACCACTACCTTCAGCTTCCACTTGTGCAAGTCTGCCCAGGATCCGTTTAGTCTGTCTGCCACAACATTTTGCTCTGACGGAATGCAAGAAGTCTGAACAGTCAGAGAATACAGAGAAGTCAGATCAAAGGCAATCACTGTCAATCAGCAGAGGGTAAGATCTCATACTTAACTGATTGTTGAGATACTATACAACTGTGGTGTTGTCTGTAACCACCTCGAGGGGGCCTGAAGTCCACAGCTGATGAAAAACGTTCAAGGTGTGAATCACTGCCAACATATCTTTGATAATGATGTCCTTCCATGCCTTCTTGAGACTCCAAGTGACTTGCACTTGGTTCTTCATTGACACAGTTCCCCATGAGAAGTCGGATGAATCTGTATGAACAGGCTGCAGTGGAATCTGAGGAGATAAAAAAAAGTCCTACATTGGCACTCAAATGTTCTCTCCACCACTCTCTCAACTAATGAAGGGAAGCAATGGCAACTTGGTTTCCAGGGAATGAAGGTGCTGAGTCCAACAACTTTTTAAATACTATCACATTTCACTTGTGAAGATGAGCCAGTGGTATCACAGACGCTAGCAGTCCAAGAATTTTTGTAATTCCTGAGCCAGGGTGACATTCCTCTTGGAGAAGTCCAGAAACACAGTTTGGTAACAAATGATCTGGTCTTCAGGCAGAAAAGCCATTCTTACATTAGAGTCAATAAGACACGTTAGAATGAAGAGGGTTTTGTGAGGGGGTCAGGCATGAGTTCTGGAAGTTCATCTTGCACCCTAGAAGAAAAGGTAAGGCACAAAACCTCTCCAATTCCAAACACCTGGAAGCAGACTCTGCACAGATAATCAAGTAGTGTAAATCAGGAAAAATGTGGATACCCAAAGTCTGACAAGGGCTATTACAGAGGCAAAACATCTTGTAAATACTCAAAGCACAGTGGATACTTCCAAGGGCAATAAAGAAAACTGAAAGTGTGATCTAGAGACAATGAATCTCAGAAATGGTGACATATGGGGATATGATGATAGGTATTAAGTCTGGGGTCACCATGAAGAAGTCGTCCAGACGAAGCAGAACTGTCCACAGGGTGAGCACGTTGAACATGGGAATCTAGATTAAAGTATTCAGAAAGGACATGTCCAATACTGGTCTTCGCACATTTTCTTTTTTGGGAACCAGGAAAATTTGGGAATAAAACCCCTCATTCTCTTAGAAGGAACCACCAGTTCTATGACCCCTGGTTCTAGCATAAGCTGGAGAGACAGGAATAACAAAGACTGGTCTGGTGGATGAGGAAGTACTGCCCTGAATGAAGGAAGATGGTCTTTCCACTGATAACAGTAAACGCTGCACACAATGTTGTGGACCCATTAGTCAGAAACCACTGACAGACGTACCACCTTGTTGAGAGGCAACTTGAGAGATGTAGCACCTGTAAGGAAACGTGAAACATGAGGGCGCCTTGTCCTGGCATTGCCATAACTTGGGATGGGACAAGTCCTTTATAGAAAAGGTACCCCTTTTGTTGGACTTGGTACCTTGGTTCTTGTTATGCTTGGACTTCTATTTAAAAGGCTGCCAAAAAGTATCCTGCTTAAAGGGAGAAAATATAGGAATATGAAACATTTGACACACCCTTGATTAATTTAACATTAGTTTACTGGGAAAGTCCTACTTGGAACAAAGCCAATTTTCAGCAGAAGCCTGGGGAGAAATGTTCCAGACACATGTGTTTGTAACATGGGAGACCAGAGCACCCGGAGGAAACCCACACGAATGCAGGGAGGACATGCAGACTCCACAAAGAAGGCACCCCAATCAAGAATCGAACCGGAGAACCTCTTGTTGTGAGGTGAAAACACTTCTGCTGCACCACTGCGCAGTCAGTCACCTTTGTCATCTAAATGTTGAAGGATCTGGATTAGATGCAGTACACCACACACACAATCAGACTTTGTGAGAGCATTCAAAATATCACTTATTAATTCATTAGAAAAATTCTGACCATGCAACCAAGCATACCTCCTCATCACCACTGCCAAAGCTGTGTTTCTAGAAATAGTGCCTGCTCCTTCTAAGACATTCTTTAGACTTATGTTTTGACACCTGAGAAACATTGGAAACAGTATCTTTGACAGTTTGCTCATCTAGCAACTCTTATAACTACTTATAAATATCAAAATAAATCTCTGGATAAAACACTGACAGTTAAATATTTTAAATGCTACCATACTGGGCCGCACCAGCTGCTGCTTCGGAGCTGCTAGCAGCTTGCCTGATTTATCTAGAGGAACTGGATTAGAAGAAAATTGACTTATTAGAAAGCAGTAGCTGGAGACACAGAAGACCGGTCCACAGATAAAGGACCCTGGAGACCCAGGCAAGTTGGAGGAAACCCTAAATTTCCTAAACATTTTTTTAGGAAGAGTCTCAGTACATAAAGGAATACTACAGGCTTTCTTAAAAATATCCTCCAATGCTGGGATCACAAGTGGGATGGGCTGAAGGATCTATAAGCCTCATCCTTATAAAGATTACAGACCCTGCCAATCTCAGGTGCAGCAGAAGACTGCTCCTAATTAAATATATCTGAAAATCTAGTCAGCATTTGGGGAAAAAACATCTGTTTGGGTTCCTGTATTTGATCATCATCAGAGGAAACGGACTGGTCCAACTCAGACATGTCAAAACCCACAGACATCATCTTCAAAATCAGGATCCAAAGACGAAAAACCAGAATTACTATTAACCTGAGAACATATCCTGGAATCAACTACTTGAACAATGGACCTGTCCATTGCAAACATCTCTGGTGAGAAACCTGGAAAACACTTTCAGCTACATGGTGCGTTTTTTTGTCTCTTTTTAGCATGTGCAACTGTAGAATGAGAATCCCTGGAGAGAAACTTAACTCTGGTAATGGATTCTGCAGCCCTGACGTCCCTTGCACCTAAAGTATTTGGTTCTCTTGTAGTTGAACCAGGCACTGGTATAGCCCCAGAGGATGTGTCTGACGTACCAACACCACACCAAGGGTCCTGGAGGTAAAAGGAGGAAAATGGTCCCAAAGCCTGCTTTTGGCCAAGACTACTGCGGAGTCAAAATACTGCAATGGAGAAACAACCAGTTATTCAGTGGTTACACTAAGCACCGACAGATTATCAAAACCCCTCAAAATTCAATAAATGGCTAATTTCATTCCCACATGAATAAACACAATGTTAATTAGCTTAAAATAAGGAATTCAAAAATGGTGACAAAATCCTGCTGTCTGCGATTGTGAAGGACTATCCTGCTCTTGCAGCTGATTGGTTCTTCACATCCACAGATGTGCACAGGGAGGAGTATTAATCTTTGAAATACTGCCAAAGATTAGGGCACTTAACCTGAACGCCAGTAATGCAGTGTGTTTTTAAACATCTAGAATAAATGCAGAGAGTAACATCACCATGTTGGTCAAGAGTCAAACGTATGCAACTGCTAAAATTGTAACCGTTTCTACAGGGTTTGAAGCTTGGCTCTATAGGTTTTTTCAATAATCTTTCTCAAGAACAGTCTCACATAAGGCAGTAAACAAGACTGCAGCAACACAAAACCTTGGAGCCTCAAAATATAATGCTGGGAAGCAAACTATTTGCTTCACAAAGACTGAAATATCTGGCTCTAGCTGGAGTAAGAAAGTACAGTTGTGTACACTTACCATAAATGTAGATGTTAAGACTGTATTCACTGCTGCAGTCACTACACATTTGGGTTATCTGCATACAAGTAGCCCTCAGCCGGCCTGATCATCAAAGTCATGGGTCCTGCGTGGGCTGCCGTCTTCTTCCATGACGTCAGGTAGTCAGGGGTATAAAGCATGCAGCCAACACCATTACATCAGTTTTTCTTGCCCCAGATGTCAGGTGCCCCCATAATGGGAAGCAATTATATACAAGGTTACACCTTCAACAAAAAGCAAATACACCAGAAAGCTAGAATACAGTAAACAAGAAGAAAGGTATAGCCAATAGAAGTCAGGGGGCTGGAGGGAGGGTAACCAGGACTGCAACAGTGAATACACTCGAACATCTACATTTATGGTAAGTGTACACAATTGTACTATGTTCTTCGTGTTTCACTGTTGCAGTCATTACATTTGGGTAGATTCCCACAGCTAAGGAAGGGAGGAGGCAGTTAGAGAGCATTAGGACCAGCTATTAATCCCTGCAAGACTGCAGTGGCAAAACCAGCTCTGGATTTAGAAAAAATAGGCAAGTGGTAATGCTTGGTGAAGGTATGTACATAGCTCCAGGTAGCAGCTTCTAAGATGTCCCTAGTAGGAACACCTCTGAGAAAGGCTGTTGAAGTAGATGCAGCCCTGGTGGAATGTGATCTTATCCCCTGTGTGGTAGGATTTCCATGGTGCTTATAGCAGAAAAAAATGCAATGGCCTATCCACTTAGAAATGGTTTGCTTTGAAATGGCCTTCCCCTCTGCCCTTGCAGCAAAGCCAACTAGCAGCTGTTCAGATTTTCTGAGAGGCTTAGTCCTGTCAAAATAAAATCTAAGGTGTCTGTGCACGTCCAAAGAGTGCAGTACTCGTTCTCCTTTGTTCTGTGGATTAGAAAAGAAGGTTGGCAAATGAATGGACTGATTACGGGCCACACTGGATACCACCTTGGGCATAAAGGAAGGATTGGTCCTGAGGGACACCTTTTCTGCATGGAAGATGAAGGGCTCCACTGCCATGAGGGCCTGTAATTCAGATACTCTTCTTGCTGAAGTGATGGCTAGAAGGAAGGCTCTTCCAAGAAAGGAATTTCAACTCTGCAGTTGCAGCTGGCTCAAAAGGAGGTAAAGTGAGCTTTTCCAATACAAAGTTAACGTCCCAGGCTGGAGTAGGGGCTCTCCTGGGGGTCTTAAATTTTTGGCCCCTCTGAGGAATTGCTTCAGCAGGGGGTGAGAGAAGAGGGGTGGCTCAGTATTGTAATGTGCTGAAATGGCTGAGGCATGAATTTTAATAGATGAGAAGGAACGGCCCTTGTGGAGCTTCTCTGTTAAGTATTGAAGAATATGCGGTAAGCTGGGCACTGCTGTGCCCATTTCCCTGAGTCTGGCTCCAGGAACAGTATCTTTTCCACTTTTCAGCATAGCATTTTCTATTACTAGGCCTCCTTGCTTCCAGAATGACATCCAGCACTTACTTACTGGGAGGGTATTGGAGAACTCAGGTAATTAGCCAGGCTGCAAGGTTCAGGGTTTGAAGCTGAGGGTGCAGAATCTGGCCCTCCTGCTGGGACAGCAGGGAAGGGATCTGAGGCAGGTGCCATGGTTCCAGCAGTGACATACTGCGCAAGAAGGGGTACCAGTCCTGGCGTGGCCAGTCTAGTGCAATGAGAATTGTCCTTGGCTTGTCCTGTTTGATCTTTAGCAGAACTTTCAAAAGGAGAGAGAGGGGGAAAGGCATAACTTGAGAGGCTTTCCCAGGTAAAGGACAGGGCATCCACTTTCCAAGCTTGTCTGTGGGGAGTCCTTGTGCAGAATTTGTCCAACTGGTAGTTCTGAGGGGAGGCAAACAGGTCTATCTCTGGGCTCCCCCATTTGTTTCTCAAAATGTTGAATATCTTTGGTTCCAGTTTCCACTCGTGTGGGTCCATAAGATTTCTGCTTAGGTCATCGGCCAGTGAATTTAGCTTGCCTGGCAGGTATTGAGCTTGTGGGTGCACTTGGTAGCTCAAGGCTGTGTTACACAGAGCCATGGCTAGTCTGCAGAGAGGGTACGAGTCGGTTCCCCCATGCTTATGTACCACATAACAGTGGTGTTGTCTGTCTTTACCAAAAATTGTCCGGGAAAAATATGGTCCTTGAAGGCTGTCAAAGAATTCTGTACAGCTAACATTTCTTTTTGATTGATATGCAGGTGCATTTGACTCTGGTTCCATTTGTCCTGAATGCACTGCCCTGACAAGCGAGCCGCCCATGCATAGTCTGATGAGTCTCTTGTTAGGGTTTGGGCGGCAGGGGGTAGAGTGAATGGCAGTCCCTTGTTGTGGTAGCAGGCCTCTGCCCACCAAAGGAACTCTGTCTTTATACAAGGAATGATAGGGATCATTGATTCCAGGTCCTGAGAATATTGATACCATAGGCTTTTTAGATACCATTGTAGTTTCCTAATATGCAGTCTTGCATATGGAATTAGTAGGATGCAAGAGGCCATGAACCCCAGGGCTTGCAGTATTTTCCTTGCAGATAGCTTGGTCTTTGTGGCCAGTAGTTTGAAGTAGGCTGTCAAACTTGTTTCTCTGGCATGAAGTAGGCCATCTGGGAAGTTGTGTTCAAGCTTGCTCCCAGGAATACAATTTGTTGGCAGGGTACTAGGTGAGATTTCCTTTTGTTTATGGTGTACCCCATTGAGGGTAGCAGTTTCTTTACAAATGCCAGATTTAATAGTATGTCCTGGCTTTCTGCCTGAATTAGACAATCATCCAGTTATGGGTACATTTGAATATTTCTTTGCCTGCAGAATGCAATGACTGGAGCTAGGCACTTTGTGAATTCCCTGGGTGCAGTAGATAAGCCAAAGGGCAGTGCAGAGAACGGGTAGTGCACGTACTCTGCTCTGAATCGTAAGTATTTTCTGTAAGATTCCCTTATTGGGATGTGCAGGTAAGCTACGTCCAATGCTGCCAATCAGGCATTTTTGCCTAGCATGGGAAGCAGCTGAAGAGTTAGCATTCTGAATTTTGGGATTACCAAAAATGTGTTTAGAATGGACAGGTCCAGGATAGGATGCCAGGAGTTGTCTTTTCTGGGTACCAGGAAACGTCTTGAGTAAAAACCTTGTCCCCATTCCTCTGCTGGGACAGGTTGAATAGCCCTGATACTTAGAAGTGAGAGGACCTGCTGTTGAGCCTCTGCCCACTGATTTGGGGGTAGGTCTGGCCAACCGGTTGGTGTTGGTAAGGAGTGGAAGTGGAATCTGTATCCTTGGGAAACTATATTTAAAGCTCATTTATATTGGGTAATGAGATCCTAGTTTTTTGTATGCAGGGTGATTTTTTTTCCCCCTAAGGGGGCAGACAGTTGAACAGGGCTTGGAAGGTTTAAGGTAGTGTCATTATGACAGTTTACCATAGTGGGGTGTCTTACTACTACCAGCTTTGGAAGCGAGAGCCCCCCACTGCTTAGGCCTGTGAGTACCTTGAGACTGTAGCCTAGGTGGTCTGCTGTTCCTGGGTTTGGACTGAGAAGGCCTGGAAGAGACAGGAAAGGACCAATTCTTAGAAGGCAAATGTCTACTAAATCTGGGAGGCTGTACTTGCAAGAAATCTTTAACAGTTTGCATAGATTTAGCTTTTTTCCTCCATCTTTTTAAGTACTACTGCTTTGTTGCCAAATAGACTGTCTTGGTTTAAGGGAGCATCCAGTAATTTAGCTTTAACATGACCTGGCAAATTTTGCTCCTTAAGCCAGGCATGCCTTCTAAGAACAGACCCAGTGACAGCAGCTCTGCAAATATATTTCTAGAGAGTCAAAAACACATTGTAAAGTATGTTTACCAACTTGTTCAGCAGAATGCATTAAAACCTGCAATTCTTTATTTTCAGCAGAGTCAGGAATCAATATAATTTTCTGTTTAAGTAGTCCAATAATATGCTGCTGACACTAACATATGAAACTGGCAGTTTAAGGCCCTAATGGCCAAAGTAGCAGAAGTGTATACCTTCTTACCCCATCTGTCCAGGGCCCTGGAATCTTTATCAGAGGGGGTACGGTTTTTGGCAGTAGTAGCCTTAATGCCTTTGGGTCTGCAGTAGGATTCTTAAAGAGGAACTTGTGAGAGTCAGGTACTCTGTAATACCGGTCAGGTTTTCTGGGAGCCGGAGGTAAAGTGTCTGGGGCAAGGCTAGATTCCAAAAAAAAAAAAATCTACAATGTCCAGTACAGGAGTGATAGCTAAAAGCCTGTGTTGAAGTAGGAGCAAGAATTCCCTAAGCCTCTTTTTGGAATCAGAGTAATCCTGGCTTTCCCAGCGGAAATGCTCCCTAAGAGTGTGCAAGGTTTCACAAAAAGAAAAATCTTCCGGAGGGGAAGCAGAGGGTATTGGAGTCCTCTGCATCAGAATCCTCATAGGTAGATAAGGGAAAATCCTGGTCATCAGAAGAAACAGATATTTCAGAATCCGGATCAGAAGAATCGGAAGGAAAATCAGTTCTAGGTTTCAGAGGGAGAAAGCTGGCTTCCCCTAATTAGAGTAATAAGGTCTTCAGCCATTATTTGTTTTTTTTATGCGTATGGGCCTGACCACAGGTTTAGACGCCGGTTTTCTAGGCGTGGGTCGAGTTTTGGGCCTTGAAGAAGATAGCGTTGGTTTGAAATGCAAGTTTGTAGGCCTGAATACACCCTCAGAAGCCGGTGCCTGCACAGCGGCTCCGGACCCATCCAAGGTAGAGACATCCGCAGGGTTCCACAGTCAAAGAAGCATCTTGTGGCATACCGGACTCCGAATTGGTCTCGGTAGAGGCCTGTGAATCTGAAGTAGCGGGCATCAGAAGCTGTGAAAGTGCCTCACTGAGTACCGGCGAACTGGCAACTAGCTTAATGAAAGCGTCGGCAGCTTTGGACCTATGCAGTCTGTCTGTCTATCTTTAAGCTTTTTCGGAATGTCGGTAGTCGGGTGGCTTACCAAAACCATTTCTGGATAATTAAACTGAGTACCGAAATAGTTTGCTGCAAAAATGGACAGATGACGAATATTTTGAGGATTGAATAAGGCACAATACCGACAGCGAGGGACGTCGTGGTCTGGGCCTAGGCAAGGAATGCAGTACGAATGAAACTCTTTGAGGTATTTGCTTTCCACAGGTAATACAATTGTTAACTTTTACTGACATCGGTTAAGAGCAAGAAAAAGGATCCCCAATGGGGTACTTAGCTTTTTTGAAGACTTCGGTTCTGAAACTCTACAACGAAAATTTCAGGAGTCGGTCAACCGGTACTTGCGAACTGCTTCTGCTTTGGGCACCGCACGGCAAGAAAGACTGATGTAATGGCATCAGCTGCATGCTTTATACCCCTGACTACCTGACGTCATGGAAGAAGAGAGCATCCAACGCAGGACCCAAGACATTGATAATCAGTCCAGCTAAGGGCTACCCTGCAAGCAAATAACCCAAATGTAAAGACTGCAACAGTGAAACACGAACATCCACTGTTGACACTGTGGAATCCAACAGTATATTCAGAAACTGGATTCTCTGAAAAGGTACCACAAAACAGTTTCTCTTGCTGACTGTAATCCTGATGTGACGAAACTCGTGTTTTACTTAAGACAAATGCAGCTGCAACTGAATTCATGGTTTGACCATTAAGCTGTTGACAGGACATGGAAATATTCTTGGTGCTATGAACAAGCCAAATGGTAAACTGAACAATGGAAAAGGTCCATCTGGAACAAAGGGAATTTTCTAGGACAGCTAGTTAAAGTACAAACAGGTAAGTGTTCATATGTCTAAAATAGCCAACTTTACTGGTGTTGAAGGATAAAGCCCCAACAACCTGTTCGATTAGTGTCTCATGCTTGTTTGGAGCTAGCATGGGGAACATGAGCATGCCTATCCCCTGGGGACAGACCAAGACTACACAATGCCAAAATCCCATGGAGGAGGAGCAGCATTGTAAGGGTGGCCCAGGGATGGGCATTTGGTCACCAAGACACAAATGCAGTAGCCCTTACTGCAGCTGCATGGCAGCATACACTAACAATGATTGGCCAAAGTGGTTTCCTCAGTGGTGCAGGGCACGTCCTCCACCCAGTTGAGGGGGTTAGAACCTACACCAAGTACGCTTTTCACTCCTGAAACGCAGACATGGACACAAGCTATTGCTGATGCTACTTGTAGGACAGTCTTCCTCCAGCCATCCCTTATCATAAGGTTATAACCAAGAAAGGGTATGGGAGGCCTAACAAGTCAGCAGGAACAGTAAAAGCACATAAAAAAAAAAAAAGTATGCATTCCAAAGTAGCCACATAAGCTTGCTGCTCTGTCATGGGAAGGATTTTTTTTTAAGTCCGCATCCAATAAAAAAGGGTAAGGGAGGCCTGGCAAGTCAGCAGGAACATCAGGTAAAAGCACATACAAAAAAGTATGCATTCTAAAGGCGTCACATAAGCTTGCTGCACGTGTATTAAAAACAAAGCATGCCAAAGTAGCCACATAAGGTTGCAAATCTGTCATGGGAAGGATTTTTTTTTAAGTCAACATCCATTAAAAAAACTTGTTACAATAAACCTGCAGAGTTAATACAGGTCCTCCATGTTATCTAGTTGACATGAGAGTCTTTGAATAAAACCCATTTTTTATCTGAAAATCACTGCTTGCCCCTTCTCTGCAGCAAAAATGTTAACTGTAGACCTGTGTGTGGATGCTGCTGTAGTGTTTGTATTGGTATTTGGGGAAATATCCATTTCATAATGAGTTTGCCAGTTGGCACAAGGTGTTATGCCTCTGAGCTGTAGTAGAGGTGTTACACGGTTCAATTCCTCCAGACCTCATTTACCTACCCTGAGCAAGTCACTTAAAGACATTGCTCTCTGGTCTCCTTTGAAAAGGGAGTGTGTCCAGTGGGCCTACCTAGTTAATAAATGGATATTTTTACATTACAATAATAAATGCTGAAAGCTATCTGAAGCAACTACCTATCGAAGTAATCTGAAGTCAGTTGCTGAAGTAATGTAATACCCAACCCCACCCATGAATGCACTCTGTTTTAGGGGAAATGTGTCACTTTCAGTTTCATTGCGACTTCTGGAATTGCATTTCTGAGGTTCTACAGTGCTGCCTTTTATCCTGAAACTGCTTATGGAAGCACCCATTCCTCCAATAAACTGCTCACTTTCGAGTAACAGTACCAACATAATGAGGATACAGGTGTATAATGCTTTGGGCAGCTTCATGGTCACTCCTATCTTCTCTGAGTACCTCCTCCTCTGTGGGCTGCTTAAAGACTAATTCAGTATTAAGAGGAACATTTAAGACGTCAAATAGTAAATGCTGGGTATGAAGACAGGTATGTCTCAGTCGTAACAGCACTTAAGAGGGCATCAACTACACTGAATGCATATTCAGTAAAGTGTGTGGCAACTTTCTCATCAGTTTTTTTTTTCTGGTGCTCCAGTCTGAGAGAGACATTGTACCAGGATAAATTCCAGGCAATTTAAACAGCTTTTTGTTAACGACCCTCATTTCACTTATCAGCAGTACCTGTAGCTTTTTTTTTTTTTCAACTCTAGGAAAAAGTTAAATGTACTGGAGGCAGAATCAGATTTTAGGTTCTGTCCACTACAAAAAAGTTTCATGCAGTCTTTTCTAAGAATAAGATGCAAATCAGGAGCTTTTCCTGTTATACAGAGAGATACCAAAAAAGCTTCCTGTAATGGAGGCACTGAGACCAGGGCTGGTGCTTCCTAGTTTTTCATCAGTGCAGGATGCACTCTTCGAGATTAACAATCCTTGGTTGCTGTAAACTACAGAATTCCTTCATTACATTACCAGATTCACTTTCATCAAAATGCTTCACACTTATCAAATGATATATAAAAATCGATGTATACTAAACAATACATATTCCTCGTTCAGGAGGAGACATATGGGCTTCCTCTAATTACATGTACAGATCAGCAATTGTGGCACAGCATACTGTAGCAGGGCTAGCCACTCAGTGGTGTAAAAATCTTGGCTCTAGATGACTGTCACTGCTAAAGTGACACCCCGGCACCATGTGCAAAAATGGGAAAAAGGTGTTTGTACATGGATGATGTGGTACTGCATACACGTCTACTGACCTCATCAGATCCAAATATAGTGAAAGTTTAAAAAGAGAAGAAATACAAGACAATCTCTTTACATGCTTAAGCAACAGCATTTCAATATCAAAGAGGAATGGAAATCAAACCAAAAATAGACAAAACTCAGCAAATTAATATGCCAAAAAAGTAAATAATATAAAGAAAAAGGATCACATGAAAAGAAAATTGTAAAATTTATAAATATACTGGTACAGAAATCTCCTAGAGCAATCTCATACTGACCAAGATTTAAAGTGGAAATGGTTAACAAGAGGTGAACTGAAACCAAAAGTTGAAAGGCTAAGAATGTTGTTGGATAGCGAACTACATACACACTGGTTTACAAAGATGGGAGAGAAAGACAAATGCAGGTTCTGTAAAATAGTACTAGAAACAGTCATGCGTCTTGTTGCTGGGTGTGATACACTCAAGGCAAAGGGCCTGTACACTGAAAGGTACAATAATGTGATGCGACTGTAGCACTGGGGATTGTGCAAATACAATATAGAAGTATAAGAGAAGTAAGAGAAACATGAACCACAAAGCAGGTTAAAAAAGAAAACGATGAAGCATGTTATCAGATGTAATCACCAAGTACCAACAGTTCAAAAAAATAGATGAGAAAACCAAAGTAGTCCATGAAAAAAAAAAATAGCAAAGCAGCTTTGATCACTGAAACTGGTACACTCGCTGATTACAGTACTTTGGCAAAGTCGTAAAATACTAGGATTTGCAAGAAGAAATGAGAGTAACATGAAAGAAAGATACCCAGATAGTTCAAATAGTACTAGGAGCAACAGGTCTAATAAAAAATTTACAGTTTTGCTTAGATATGCTACCAGTACATGTAACCCCGTATGAATTATGGGAGGCGGCAATTCTGGGCACACTGCAAGTGCTGAGAAGAGCATTACTGGCTAATACCAAAGCCTGAAACAGTACTAATTTCATGAACTTTAATCATACCCTGACTTAGGAATGGGGTCCATTCCCATTATAGTATTAGAAACCAAAATGTCATGGAGAAATTAAACAGAATTTGGTGAAGAACCTGAGAAATAGACCATTACTCAACAAAATTCATCTTCACCTCCAGTGATTACTCTACATGGTATATATAAAAATCCTCAATTGAAGATAGTGGCAAAGCTTATCTTTTTTTTGTCTCAAATGACCGCGTTAGGGGTGGAAGACAATATGGGTAACCCATGTAAAATTGCTCCAATGTGCTTATGTACTTTGCAGCTGAAGGAATTTATGGACAGGCAACAGACACAAGATGTCAGATCTGGGTCACTTTCAGAACAACCGTAAAGTAGACAGACAAAGAGGTACTAAGTACAGTTTTGTACCTACCATAAATGTAGATGTTAGAGTGTTCACACTGCTGCAGTCATCACACTTTGGTTATCCTGCCGTCAGGCAGTCCCTGCAGTCGGCCAGAGTTCCAAAGTCTTGGTCTGGCATCGGTTGCTGTCGCTTCTTCCCTGACGTCAGTGCGCCAGGGGTATATAAGATGCATCCAATGCCATTTTCTTCAGTTTTTCTTGCCCCAGATGTCAGGTGCCCCCAATAGGTAGGCAATACATTATTGTTAATGAAAAATATACATATAAAATAAAAGCAATACCTTCAGTTACAAGCAAATACACCACAAAGGTTGTACAGGATAGAAAGGTACAGATAAGTCCAGCGGGGATGGAGGGAGGGTAACCTGGACTGCAGCAGTGTGAACACTCGAACATCTACATTTATGGTAGGTACAAAACTGTACTATGTTCATGTTACACTGCTGCAGTCATCACACTTGGGTAGAATCCCAAAGCTAAGGTTGGGAGGCTGGTCTATAGAGAGTTAGGATTGGCTATGAGGCCCTGCAGAACTGCAGTGGCAAATCCTGCTCTGGATTTAGAGTAGAGAGGCAGGTGGTAGTGCTTAGTAAAGGTGTGCACTGAACTCCAAGTTGCAGCCTCCAAAATTTCCTTGGTAGGTACTCCTCTGAGAAAGGCTGTTGAAGTGGCTGTTGCCCTGGTGGAATGTGGCCTAATGGTTTTTGAGACTGATTTTCCATGCTGTGTGTAGCAGTAATGAATACGGTGTCCTATCCATTTGGATATAGTCTGCTTTGAGATAGCCTTGCCCTGTGATTCTGCAGCATATGCTACAAACAGTTGCTCAGTTTTCCTGAAAGCTTTTGTTTTGTCCAAGTAAAAGCGCAGCTGCCTGTGTATGTCCAAAGAATGCAGAAGTTTCTCCCCTTTATTCTGGGGGTTTGGATAAAAAAGTTGGCAAATGGATGGTTTGGTTAAGAGCCACACTAGATATCACCTTTGGCATAAAGGTAGGGTTTGTCCTTAAAGAAACCCTGTCCGGATGAAAAATTATGAAAGGTTCCACTGCCATTAATGCCTGTAGCTCTGAGACTCTTCGTGCTGAAATTATTGCCAGGAGCAGAGCTGTTTTCCATGATAAGAATTTTATATCGGCTGTATTGGCTGGCTCAAAAGGTGGTAGGGTCAGTTTTTCCAAAACAAAATTGAGGTTCCAAGTTGGTGCTCTCCGGGGCGGTCTTATGTTTTTAGCCCCTCTGAGGTACTGCTTTAGCAAGGGATGAGAGAATAAAGGAGGATCCGTGTTGTAATGTGCTGAAATGGCAGAGGCGTGGATCTTAACTGATGAGGATAGGCCTCTGTCCAGCATCTCAGTTAAGTACTGTAAAATCTGAGGAATGTTTGGAACAATAGGGTCAAGGCAGAATCTCTTCCATTTTTCTGAGTAAGCTTTCAAGGTGCTTGGCCTCCTAAATGACATCCATAACAGCTTTAGAGAGAGGCACTGCCTGTTTGACTAATGTATCTGCCATGCAGCCAGGTTTAGGGTTTTGAGCTGGCCGTGCAGGATCTGATTGTTTTGTTGAGTCAGAAGGTGTGGAATTTGAGGCAAAATCCATGGTGGGCCTTGAGCCAAGTTCCTTAAGATAGGGTACCAGTGTTGGCGTGGCCAGTCTGGAGCAATCAGGATCATCTGTGGTTTTTCTTGTCTGGCTTTTAGGAGTACCTATGAAAGGAGAGGCAGTGGCGCGAAGGCATAAACGTTTAGGTTTTTCCAGCTGAACAGAAGAGCATCCACTTTCCATGCTTGTTTGTGATAAGTCCTTGTGCAGAATTTTTGTAGTTGGCAATTCAGTAGGGAGGCAAAAAGACCTGTCTGGGCATACCCATTTTTGCGTTACCATGCTGAAGATTTGTGGATTCAATTTCCATTCATGAGGGTCCATGATATTTCTGCTTAGATAGTCTGCCAGAGTATTTTTCTTTCCCGGCAGTAATTGTGCTTGCAGGTGAACTTGATATGTTAGAGCTGTGTTCCACAAGGTGATGGCTTGCCTGCATAGGGGATAAGAATGAGTGCCCCCTTGCTTATGTACCACATAACTGTGGTGCTGTCTGTCTTTAGTAATAATTGCCCTGGATGCAGAAGATCCTTGAAAGCTGCGAGGGTCTTTTGAACAGCCAACATCTCTTTGATTGATGTGAAGAAGTATCTGGTCTGTGGTCCACTTGCCCTGAACGCATTTTCTTGCCATGTGTGCTCCCCAGGCGTAATCCGAAGCATCTGTTGTTAGAGTTTGCCTGGCTGTGGGTTGGGTAAAAGGCTGACCCTTGTTTAGGTGACATGCCTGTGCCCACCATAGAAACTCCTGTTGTAGGTAGAGAATCATTGGTATTACTGCTTCTAAACTGTGAGAGTATGGAGTCCAAACACTTTTTAGGTACCATTGTAATTTCCTCATATGCAGTCTGGCATATGGTAGTAGTAGTATGCAGGATGCCATGAATCCCAGGGCCTGCAGAATTTTTCTTGCAAGGAGATGGGATTTTTTTGCCAGTAATTGAAAATAATGAGTTAGCTGAACTTGTTTGTCTGGCGTGAGGTAAGCCATCTGGGCCGTTGTATTTAAGCTGGTACCCAGGAATATAATCTGTTGCAAGGGCACTAGTTTTGATTTCTTTTCGTTTACTGTGTACCCAAGAGAAATTAGCAACCTTTTTACAAATGCCAGATGCTGTAAAAGAATGCCCTTTGTCTCTGCTTGAATGAGGCAGTCATCCAGGTATGGATATATTTGAATTCCTTTTTGTCTGCAAAATGTAATTACTGGTGCCAGGCACTTTGTAAAGACCCTGGGCGCAGTAGATAAGCCAAAGGGCAGTGCAGAGAATTCGTAGTGCATTGTACCAGCTTTGAATCTGAGGCATCTTCTGCAATTTTGTCTGATAGGGGCATGCAGGTATGCCTCTGAGGTCCAGAGTAACAAGCCAAGCCTTCTTCCCCAGCATGGGTAGAAGCTGCTGTAATGTCAACATTTTGAATTTTGGAATATTCAGGTAAGTATTCAGAATTGAAAGGTCTAGTATGGGCCTCCAGGCCTTGTCCTTTCTGGGGACCAGAAAGAGTCTTGAGTAAAATCCTTGTCCTTGAGAATAGCTCTCATGTGCATGAGGGCTGAAATTTGTTTTTGTGCCTCTGCCCATTGATTTTGTGGCAGGTCTGGCATTCCTTTTAGCCTTGGTAAAGTATGAAAGTGGAACCTGTAGCCTTGAGACAATATTCAGAACCCATTTGTCTTGGGTGATTGTTTGCCAGTTTTGAGAAAAAAGTTATAGTTTCCCCCCTATGGGGGCTTTCAAAAGGGACGTGCTTGGCGTACGAAGGGGAAAGTCATTGTGACTGTTTCCTGTAAGATTGAGACTTGTCCTCACCTCCTTTTGGGGTTGAGGTGCCCCCACTGTCATTGTCTGTTTGAGCCTTGGGGTTGAGATCTGGCTCTTGGGCGTCTGTATCTGCCTTTCTGTGGCCTGTCTGACACTGGACAGGACCAATTCTTTGTTGGCCAATTTCTGCTAAACCGAGGTGGCTGTACCTGTAAGAAAACCTTGACTGTTTGCATAGATTTAGCTTTATCTTCCATTTTCTTTAACACCTCTTCGGCCTTAACACCAAACAAAGTATCATGCTGTAAAGGAGCATCCAATAATTTTGCCTTAACTTGATCAGGTAAACTCTGTTCTTTTAACCAAGCATGTCTTCGAATCACAGAACCTGTAACTGCGGCTCTACAAGAGGCCTCTAAAGAATCAAAACCACATTGCAGAGTATGTTTTCCCACCTGTTCAACTGCATGCAATAAATCCTGCATTTCTTTACAATCATGAGCTTCTGAGCTTGCAAGCATTTTCTGTTTTAACTGAGCCATTAAATATTGTTGGTACTTAAGCATGTGAAACTGGCAATTTAAAGCTCTTACTGCTAAAGTTACAGAAGTGTATACTTTCTTCCCCCATCTATCCAAAGCTCTGGAATCTCTGTCAGAGGGTACTGGATTTTTTGCAATGGAAGCCTTAACCCCCTTTTGGACCCTGGGAAATGGTTTCTGGATCCGCAGAAGGGTTTTTGTAAAGAAACTTGTGAGAGTCACGGACTAATACCTGTCTGGCTTGGCTGGAGCAGGGGGCAAAGAGTCAGGAGTTAAGCTAGATTCAGAGAACACATCATCCACAATGTCTAGCACAGGCAGAATAGCCAGCGGCCTGTGCTGGGGCAATAAAAGGAAATCCCTGAGCCTTTTCTTGGATTCTGAGTAATCCTGACCTTCCCAATGGAAATGCTCCCTCATGGTATGCAAAGTTTCCCCAAAAGAACAATCCTCAGGAGGAGAGTCTGAAGGGACAGATCCCTCAGCATAAGAGTCCTCATAGGGGGGGGGTAGAGAGTATCCCTGGTCTGAAGAGGAATCAGAGGAAATGGAAATCTGATCAGAGGAATCGTAGTCTGTTATCCTGCCTAGGCCTTTTCTCAGGAGGGGGATGGGAACCCCTGATTAGAGTAATGAGGTCTTCGGCCATTTTAAGCATCTGTTTCTTAGGCATGGAGGACTGTCCAGGAGAGTGCTGTACTTGTTTGCCTTTAATGGTACTTTTGTCTTGGCTGTTGTTTTAATGGTAAGTTGTGAAGGTCTGAAAACAGCCTCAGAAGCCGATGCCTGCTCAGCGGCTCCGGACCCATCTGAGGTATTAGTTTCCGTAGGCTCAATACCTTGAGTTTCCATAGGCCTAGTTGTCTCCACATGGGAGTCGGAAGCAGCCTGTGGCTCTGAGGTAGCAGGTGTCAGGGGCTGCGAAAGCGCCTCACTGAGATCTGGCGACTGGCCTAGAAGAGGTTTAGTCATCAGTTTTGGACCTCGGATGCCTGTCTTTATCCTTGTCTTTGCGTTTTTTCGGTATTGAGGTCGTCGGTTGATCCAACTGCATAGTATAACTGAACCTTCGGCCAAAGTAGTGCAAAGCGAAATCAAAACGTCTTTTTATAGTGCGTTTGTTAAATCTAGCACAAAACCGACTAGTGACGTCGTGATCAGGGCCTAGGCATGGAATACAGTAAAGTGGAAGTCCTTATGAGGTATTTGCTTGCCACAAGAAATACAATTAACTTTTTCTGACATCGGTCTGAGGCAAGAAAAAAAGTTTCCCCAACGGAGTACTAAGCTTTATTGAAGACTTCGGACCTGAAATTCAACTGCGAAAATCTCAGGAGTCGGCCGACCGTCACTTGCGAACGGCTTCTGCTTCGGGCACCGCACGGCAAGAAAGACTGAAGAAAATGGCGTTGGATGCATCTTATTACCCCTGGCGCACTGACATCAGGGAAGAAGCGACAGCAACTGATGCCGGACCAAGACTTTGGAACTCTGGCCGACTGCGGGACCGCCTGACGGCAGGATAACCCAAGTGTGATGACTGCAGCAGTGTAACACGATGAACATCTAGTGTCACTGTCCTATGTAACTTTTAAAACCCAGTATTAAAAAATGTATAAAGGACCTATATTCACTACCACTCTATAACCTTTAGATTCAACAGAAGTAGCCAATGCAAAATTATCATTTTTCCGTCTGTACAACATCTCATCTCATTCCATCTTCTTTAACAGGCTTGAATTCTCATCTGTTAGGGAAGCCAAAGGTATTCCATTACTGGAGTCAGTAGCTGAAGGAACCATTTTGTATTTACTCCTTTTTTGTTATTTTTGTCAGTGTATTCCATCTCTTTAGTGTTTATCACCATGTTAAGGGAAACTGCTTCAAATTTTCTGTTACTATCCCCTGACTTCATTCCCCACCAAGATCAAACTTCTCTGTTCTTCTTGCTTGTGAAATTGTGTGTGTGTAAACAATGATTAAGTCTCTTAAATTTAGCAGCCTTATTATATCTCTTAATTATAATCAATTGCAGTTACATCTCTTTAGCGTTATAATTACATGCACAACACTAAGACCAAGAAAATAAGTGTCATTAGGGATGCAGTATGTATACTACAAGCGTATGTTAAAGAATGCATTTAAGACAATAAACAAAAAAAAATTATTGTTGTGTCTTTCGGCTTTTCCCAGTTAGGGGTCGCCACAGCGGAACTCCGGCCCGCTAATGCTTGGCAGTAGATTTTTACGTGCCAAGTTGCCAGCCCTGATGCACAACCTTCAACGAAGGTACGCCCATTCACGCATATCTCCACTCAGAAGACCGCTCTAGATGAGAATCGAACCAGACAGCGTCATACTGTGAAGCGACAAAAAAAAAGTTAACCCCTTTATCACACAGTATCCCCTCACTAAACACTAATGAAAAGTAGTTCTTACAGAAAGAGGTGAGAAGATACAGTTGTCTGAGCACTCAGATGTGTTGTAATAAATCACTGCAAAATGCACTCAAACAAATGCAATAAAGCTGTAGGTGAAAACTTGCACAGTGGCTCCCCATGCCACTGTCAGCAGGAAGTAAAGCTGTAAATATAAATAAATAAAATGAAATAAAGGTAGTATAATCTGCACCACCTTTTGTTCTTTTGCAGAGCACAAGTTCACCAACAAGTGTAAATGTACTCCTTTACAAGGCTAAGCCTAGCAGCAGTACAGAAAGCTACTACTGAATTTAGGAATGCCCATTCACCCCCAGCAGTCTGAAACGCAGACTCCACATACATACATACAATGAACCTTCACCACAATAACTCAATGTACATAAATACTAGACTCAAAAATACTGCTAAGTAGAAAGGTTTCAAAAAAATTGCCTACTCAGGAAAGAGGAGGGGAAAGTGGGTGCTAGTGCAATTATTCCACTCTTAGAACACTTATGGTTATGTGGATACTCGCACACAAACACAACATGCTTATTATACACATCACTGCTACTCTGCTTTCATAAATGAATCGGAGATTAACAATCAATGAAGATACAAGAACACATTACTTGGGAGGTGTATTCCAAAAATACTTTGGAGTACTAGAGACAAAAATTGCCCTATTCCTTAACGGAATATCCGATTTGTAATTCCAAACTGGTAATTCGATATTTTTCTAAACAGCTTTATTAAATCATCACATTTTAAACTACAACATGGACTTATGCACATTAATAGAAAAAAAAAACATTAACAGTTTTTACTGTTTCAGTCATGCAATACAGATTTTATTTTCAATAATTCTCCTTCACTCCAGCATTACATAAATTGCATAATTCCTGCCTTCCCTTAAAAATCACTTCCCTTTCAAAACATTAATTCCATTTCTATGAAATTTGTTCATTCCCTTTTCTAACGAAATCACCTTCAGTTTTCATCTCCTTCACAACATCCAGAACTTTTTAATCTAGGAATAGATTTTGATTTCCATTTTCTTGCAATTACTTTCTTGGCAGCCAATAACATTAAACTTAGTAAAGCAAATGAGATCCTATAACCCAGCTCAAAATAATTTCCTTAGTTAACAACCATTTTATTTGTTCCTCCATCATTTTTGTCAAGCTACTCTAGAGAATTTGTAAAATCGGCTAACTCTTTATATTACAATAAAATGTTTTCTCAATTATTCCTCTACTTATTCCTCATCACACTTCCAACATTTGCCATCTACCTGAGGAAAAATCCTCTGAAGTCCACCAAAGGTATAAAAATAATGATGCAAATACTTCATGCAAAAATCCTACTTAAACCTTCTAAATTTTGCTGCCTTACTTGCGAGTCTTACAAATATTTCCCTATTGTCCCTTTGTACACTATTTCCATTCTCTTTTCTCAATCTTTTTAACCTTCTCAGATCGATTTTTAAAGTTTTCATGCAATACTGTATACATCCTACAAAATTATCCCTTTTCTAACAGCAGATTCTGTTTTCAACTCCCCTAAAAACTACCAGAGGTAGTCTTTCACTTAGCACCTCCCCACACATTCTTTTTCACAGGTTAATGACCACTAAGGCTTTTATAAGCCTAAGTATCCAACCTAACACAATTGCATCCCCTTGTAACATCTGCACTTTAATGGGAGGAGGGGGTATGTTTAAGAGGTTCATTTTTGTGTGTGGGGGGATATGTTAGGGAATGTTTACAATCATCCTCTGTCTATAAGAAACATGGAGGTCAACCAAGGGATGAATTTGCAGTTTCCCACTTCAATGACCAAGGTTCCATTTGAATAGGGTTAAGGATGGACTCTGCTTCATATGGATGGGGAGCCTATTCCAGAACATAGTGATCCTTTGAATCACACACTTGTCTTACATGTCACAAGCAAAACTCAAATCCCTGGATCTAGAGTTTCTAGTGCTGTTTGTTTTGCAGATATGCAAAGGCTCCATCAAGGCTAGATCTAAGGATGCTTTATCTGCCAAACACAGATTGCCTCTCAACAACCTGTAAGAGTATAGAGACAAGCTCCAAGATGATCCGAATTGGATAACGTGTTAATACCCAGGATTCTCTTGGTCAGGAACCTCTGTGGGCGTTCCAACTGTTGCATATGCCTAGTCAGGTACATGTCAAAGGGGAAACTGTACTCAAGGAGTCGGATAAGGGATGAGTTCCAGTGGCACTATAACTTCACTGGGCCTGGATGCTATATCCTTACTTACATGTTGGGTGACAGAATGATTTCCTTACCTTGGCTATGTGTTGGTCAAAGAAAAGATTACCGTTTACATGTGTTCCCAGATTTCTATCTATTCTTAGGGTTGTCTTATCTATGGAGTACAATCAGCAAAAATAGAGCCCAAAAAGCAGCAATATAGCAGAAACAAATATAAAATCCCTTGTGAACAAGGAGCAAAAAATCCAGGCTGAGAATGTATTCCAAAATAACAGCAAGAAATCCACGAATAAATGTTCAGGTACAAGTTTATTAACAGAGGACACAAGCGCTTTCACAGTTGCTTCTTCAGGTGTAACTCCTGCCATAAAAGCACACACCTTATATACTCTTCCTAATTAGTCTAAATGATCAATTAACATACTAAAACATTTAAAAAGACAGTACACATAAAAATGATACCTAGTTGAAATGCATTTGTATTACAAGATACACATACTAGAACATTTTAAAAGATAGTACACATAAAAACATAAATAAATATTATCTAATTGAAATGCATTTATAATAGTGGACAGTGAAATTATACATATAAATATATTCATATAAAAAATTATGGTTATTCATTTAAAATACATTTATTTAAAATATATATTTATTTAATTATTTAAAAATATATGTATATATATATATATATATATATATATATATATAAATATTTAACAAGACAAATATATATTAATGAATGTATTTAAATTTAAAATTTTGGACACGTTAGAAATGTTAAAAATGAATCAAGATTTATCTATTCAATGGTCTATTACGAAGCACAGGCTTAATAGGAATGCACTCATTAAGACCATGTCCAAAACTAGATCTGAGCCTCACAATCCATTTTGCTTCCGTATCCTCAGTTCTAGCTCTTACATCACCACCCCTGCCATTCTCGTATATAAGAGATAAAACTCTAAACTTAAATACATGGTCATCTCCCATGGCACTAATATGTTTAGCTAGAGCATTAGTCTTTGACTTCTTCCTAACATGATACAGATGCTCCCTGATTCTTTCTCTAAGGGTTCTATCAGTTTTGCCTATATAAAAACAGTGGCATAACTGACATTCTGCTAAATAAACCACATGTGAACTGTCACATGTAGCACCTACCCTAAAATCAGTGCTTTTTCTAGTATCAGGGTGATGAAATAATAGACTCATATCTATAGAGGAGCACTGTGGACAATGACCACAGGGTCGTGTTCCTTTAAACATCATAGGTGGTTTTTCATTTTTCACAACATAGCCTCCTATACAAATTCTTCTTATTTTTAAAAGTATACTGTGGTGTGGTACTAATAAGAGAAGATATTGTGGGGTTTGGTGGTTAAAATTGGCCAATACTTATTAATAATATCAGTATATTGCTTGACATTCCTAGCATAAGTAATACAAACATTAAGTTTTGGTTCATTGTTTGTAATATGCCTGGAAGTATTACTTGAAAAGTATGGTTTTGCTTTGCTAGATCTCATTTGTCTCACCATCTTCTCATTCTTACTAGTGCAATTAATGTGGTAACCACGTTGTTTCAACTCATTACTGGTATTAAAGCAATCAATTTTTTAGGGCATCCAGGCTAAGTGTTGATCCAGTTGAGTATGAGCACATGATGCTTAATACCAGTAATGAGTTGAAACAACGTGGTTACCACATTAATTGCATTAGTAAGAATGAGAAGATGGTGAGACAAATGAGATCTAGCAAAGCAAAACCATACTTTTCAAGTAATACTTCCAGGCATATTACAAACAATGAACCAAAACTTAATGTTTGTATTACTTATGCTAGGAATGTCAAGCAATATACTGATATTATTAATAAGTATTGGCCAATTTTAACCAATCAACCCACAATATCTTCTCTTATTAGTACCACACCACAGTATACTTTAAAATTAAGAAGAATTTGTATAGGAGGCTATGTTGTGTGAAAATGAAAACCACCTATGATGTTTAAAGGAACACGACCCTGTGGTCATTGTCCACAGTGCTCCTCTATAGATACGAGTCTATTATTTCATCACCCTGATACTAGAACAAGCACTGATTTTAGGTAGGTGCTACATGTGACAGCTCACATGTGGTTTATTTAGCAGAATGTCAGTTATGCCACTGTTTTTATATAGGCAAAACTGATAGAACCCTTAGAGAAAGAATCAGGGAGCATCTGTATCATGTTAGGAAGAAGTCAAAGACTAATGCTCTAGCTAAACATATTAGTGCCATGGGAGATGACCATGTATTTAAGTTTAGAGTTTTATCTCTTATATATGAGAATGGCAGGGGTGGTGATGTAAGAGCTAGAACTGAGGATACGGAAGCAAAATGGATTGTGAGGCTCAGATCTAGTTTTGGACATGGTCTTAATGAGTGCATTCCTATTAAGCCTGTGCTTCGTAATAGACCATTGAATAGATGAATCTTGATTAATTTTTAACATTTCTAACATGTCCAAAATTTTAAATTTAAATACATTCATTAATATATATTTATGTCTTGTTAAATATTTATATATATATATATATATATATATATATATATATATATAAATATATATATATACATATTTTTAAATTAAATAAATATATATATTTTTAAATAAATATATTTTACATGAACAATTTTTTATATGAATATATTTATATGTATAATTTCACTGTCCACTATTATAAATGCATTTCAATTAGATATTTATTTATGTTTTTATGTGTACTATCTTTTAGAATGTTCTAGTATGTGCATCTTGTAATACAAATGCAATTCAACTAGGTATCATTTTTATGTGTACTATCTTTTTAAATGTTTTAGTATGTTAATTGATCATTTAGACTAATTAGGAAGAGTATATAAGGTGTGTGCTTTCATGGCAGGAGTTGCACCTGAAGAAGCAACTGTGAAAGCGCTCGTGTCCTCTGTTAATAAACTGGTACCTGAAACATTTATTCGTGGATTTCTTGCTGTTATTTTGGAATACATTCTCAGCCTGGATTTTTTGCTCCTTGTTCACAAGGGATTTTATATTTATCTATGGAGTAATTTTCTTGGGTAAATGTTTTCCCAAAAGGCACTACAATGCACATTTTTTGCACAGAGTTTTAATCCATGGCTTTGGCACCAGTCCGTGTTAAGCCCTCTTGCAGGATGTTAGTGTCATCATCATCATCAGTCCCCTTTTTCCCCATTTTCTACATGGGGTTGGGGAATCGTGTTAACTGTCTCCATCTCTCTCGATTCAATGCCACATTCCTGCCTTCAACACTCATGCCTGTTGCAGATCTTCTTTCACAAAATCCATCCACCTCTTTGCTGGACATCCTCATTTCCTCTTACCTTCTTCCTGTCTTTCCCAAATGATCTTTCATCAGACTGCCTTCTGCTTTTCTGCACATGTCCAAACCACAGTAATCTGTTCTCTTTGATCTTTTTGGCAATTGGAGCTACTTTGGCTTCTGCTCTTAAGTCCTCATTTCTTTGTCTGTCCCACAGAGTGCATCCTACCACCCTTCTCAGGCACTAATGTCAATCCCTTCCAGCTTCATCTGCTCTGCCTTTACTGCCCAGGTTTCTGTACCAAACAGTAGTACTGGTTGCACCACTGTCTTGTACACCTTACTTTTCAGCTTCTCTATCTTTCTTCTGTCATAGATGACACTCTATGCCAGTTGGCTGCAGCCCCTCTGATTCTAGTTTAGACCTCTTCATTCAAACTTCCCTTCTCAACCACCTCTCTCAGACACTTGAAGCTATTTACCTGTTCCACTATCTTCCCTTCTATCTCAGGTCTCGGCTTCTTCTGATTTCCCCAGTTTGCTGCCATTACCACTGTCTTATCTGTGCTTAGTTTCCTCCCATGTGGCTTCAGGTTTGCATTCCATTGCTCCACACTTTGCTGGAGTTCTTGATCAGAGTCTGCCTGTAATGCTACATCATCTGCATACAGCAACTTTGCTGATCTATCCCCTCCAATCTGTTTGCTAATGTAGTCCATCACCAGTATGAACAGTAGTGGGCTCAGAGCTGAATCCCGCAGTGTACACCCACTCCCACTAGAAACCCCTCTGTGAGGCCAAACAGTGTTTGTACTTGAGTCATTGGGTCCTTGTACATAGCCTGTAATAATTCTGCCAATGTTTCTGGGACTTCGAACCACCGCAGTACTGCCCAGATCAGACTTCTTGGGATCTTGTCATATGCTTTCTCCAAGTCTAGGAATGCCCAGCTGGACTCTTTCTTCATCTCTAGCTTCTTCTCAACTATTGGTCTCACTGCAAACATTGGGACAGTAGTGCTGCATCCCGATCTGAATCCAAACTGCTTACCTCCAGTCTTACATTTTACTACTTTGCATATCCGTTTATCAATCACCCCCTTCTAGAACGTTCATGCAATGTGACAGGAGTTTGATTCCTCTGTACTGCCCACAGTTGTGGATGTCCCCTTTCTTCCTGTACATTGGCACAACAGTATGCTTATTTCTCCATCCATCTGGGATACGCCTTTCTCTCCACATGCTGAGTGCCCTCAGGAGCCATTTTTCCCCTATCTCACCCAGCATCTTTATCATATCTGCTGCGTCACTGGGGGGATTTATGATGGCTCCCAATTTGCAGTCACCCACAAACTTGTTCAGCCAGATTCACTTAGCCTTGATGACCGAAAAGCAGATGCCAAACAGGAGTGGGCCCAGCATGGATCCCAGTGGCACTCCACTGATGACCTCCCCTCTTGGTAGAGGTGGTCTCACCAATCCTGACTTCCTGGGTCCTACCTGTGAGCCAGATGATAATCTAGCATGTTCTGTAGGGATTTTTGTCTAGTTCAGTGACTTTGTCCACAACACTGGAATGGTGTATTGTGGCCAGGTCTAAGTTGGCGGTATGCACAGCTTTCTCTTTATTTTTTGCCTTGAGTACCTTCTCAAAGTCATCTACCAGGTGAAATATGCATGATCATGCTTTGATAAAACCAAACTGGGAAGGGTCCAGTGTCTGTAGTTTGCCAAAGTCTTTGCTGATAACGTCTTCGTTGCCAATCTTTGCTGATCATTTCTATGCTTCTACATTCCCTGATATTGGTGACAAGATCCAGTATGTTTGAACATCTGGCTGAAGTGTACACTAACTGATCAAAGGCATTTGTGTTAAAGTCTAAAAAACATTGTGCCTCCAAGTTGGTGGCAGTGTACGTTTCCCAGTCTATAGAGGGGTACTTAAAGTCTCCCATGAATGGAGTTGTGGAATTACTGAAACAGATAGTGAAGTATAGCTTGCTAAGATACTCTAAGGTGATTTGCATGTGGATGAACTCCAAGGTATCATCCTGTTTAACCAACTTTGAGGTATACTTGTTGCTAATGTAGATCAAGACACCTCCACCTTTAGTAACTCTCTCTGTGGCTAATGATCTAAATGTTTGGAAGGCACTGCAACCTTGCACTACCAGAGTACTTTCTGCTGCTTTAAACCATGGCTCAGTAACAGCACAGATGTCTACATTCTCCACAGTAAGGACAGCTTCTAGTGTGTGGAGTTTCTTGTTAAGTTCCTAGCACTGAGCAGTAACACCTTTAGGTTCATTTGTGTTTTATTTGCTATGCTGGTAGGTATATCACTTTTGAAATTGCCTTAAAGAAAAGGGGGGGGGGGTGGATAAAATTTTAGCCAAAATCCAGAAGTCCCAATGCAGGCTATCTCTGGCAAAATAATGTGGTCTGTTGAACAGGTCCTTCCAGGTTGACGGACACTGAATTCCCCTGGACTAACAGAAACTAAGCCAGTTGTTACAGTCATTTTTTGTTCATACTGTCGCATCATCCTTGGTGAAGGTAGAATACTGCTCAAAACAAGGCACATACTTAGTCTGAGACACAGTCAGAGAGATCCATGTCTCACCATGTAATCCAAAAAGGTAAGTCTCTGGTCATTTACGTATACATGGACTGTGACAGAATCATACTGGTACCTGTGGTCCAGTGACTTGTGTGCATGTGTAACTTGTCAAATCCTGGCTCCAAATCAGCAAGCGATCACTGTTCAGTGTGGTAAATGCAGCAACTGTATCTGTCATACAGTGAAGTCTCCCAATGACAAGAGTTCTGGGTAGATTGTTTGTTTGCTTGCCTTATGGGCTTTGTTTTCAGGGGTCCGTTGGGTGAGGCTTTTGTGCAGTGTTGTACTGCTTTTGGTGTATGCTTTAGAGAGCGCTGTGGATAGGCATTGTTGTGTGAAGGCTTAGGTCGTCTTACAGGTTTGGGAAGACTGCTTTTTACTGCTTCAGTATAAGATCATCTGTGTGTGTGGACAATGTGTGGAGGATGCAATGCATGTTCTTGACTACCTTGTTTATATCACAGATTTTTTGCCACCAAGGAAATTGTGTATGCACATCTCTCACATAGTGCGTTGGTTTCTTAAAGGATTAAAAAGGTTGTAAGTGAACATGAGACAATTGCTACATTGACTCAGAATGCCCATATCAAGTAGGCTACAGAGACATTTGGAAATTGCACATCCATGTTGTCTGGACCTCTACTGGGGCGCTATGAGGTTTTGTGGACTGGATTTTACAGAACTCCTAGGGTGGTCTCTACAGTTAGGCACTAGAGTAGAATAGTGCTAGGATGTGGTATTAGTGGTGCAGGATGCTCAAGCTAGCTGCTCTGAGCTTACTTTAATGCAATCCTAATACTTGTTTTATAAGTAAACTTCAAATACACCAGGCCACCAGATCAGCCGCGGTGGTGCAGTGGTCATCTTTGTCACCTCACAGCAAGAGGTTCTCCAGTTAGATTCTCGGCTGGAGCACCTTCTGTGCGGAGTCTGCATGTCCTCCCTGTGGTCGAGTGAGTTTTAAAGACATGCAGGTAGTTGTATGTTTGTGTGTGCCTTCTGTGAAGGCTGGGCACCGGGCTAGCAACTTGACACCATAAACACTCCACTGTCAATCAACCTGCAGACCGGTGATCCGCTGTGGCAACCTCTAATGGGAGAAGCCGAAAGACAATGCTTTTGCAGATACACCAGGCCACCACCTACTGCCACCACTTAGAGTATCCCAGTCCTCAATGCAAAAGCACAAAAAAGATAGTTTGAAAATGTATGCTGCTACAAAACAACTTAATCTAGGCAAGGGGATTTCAGGTTGGACCAATAGCAAGACAGTTAGAGCAAATGCAGTAATTTCAGCCTTAAATACAGATAAATGCACAAACAAAACAAGAAATCAGTATTTCATCACTGAACTAGCTTCTGGAAGTCTGACTTGAGTACACGCACTAAGCTTGAGCCTGGATGGCAGGTAATGCAAGGAAATCACTTCAGAGGCACAAACAGACACCAATCATTGCTGAACTCTGTGGGAATCGGCCAAAAGGCTCTGAAACGTATTGAATTTAAACAGGTGGTTAAAACAAAGAAAACTGTATAGAATCCCTTTAGCAGGGTCAAGTGCATCAGGAATACAACAATAAAGTACCAACAAAAATTCTCTGCTTATACTCTCATCAATCCCTGACAGGGAAGGCAGTCTGTAACCTGCGGTCTAAACCTTTGCTTAGTCCCATCCCACTCTATTACATTTCCCTCCAGAGATATTGGATACAAACATCTTGGATCCTTTGCTAATTTCCTCCATTAAATGTCAGCCGTTTCTTGCCCATTTTCAACACCCCTACTTATACTCACACCTATCTGTAAAACACTCCTTTCTTCATTCCCACACTGACTTGGTTCTTAGAATACATTCTGCTACTTCATGAATGCAGCATTCCGCTTGGTGGTGGTGGCTTTCCTTGCAGACATGAATCCAAAATTCTATTCTCCCTTTATCTATTAAGCCCCCCTCTCTTTTCACTCTAATCTATAACCCTTTTCTTGAGTCATTTTATCAGCCTTAAGTATGTAGCTCTAAATACCACATTCAAATCAGCTAACTATAAAAAACTACCTTGTTTTACAGGGAGAATTAACTTATCCCAATAAACTTTTTGCCTTCTTCCCCTCTCAAACACATTCCCTTCAACTCTAACATTCAAAACTTCTTCTAGAGACAAAAAAAAAATACAGCTGACCAATATATCACATATTTAAGGAAATTAAACATTTTCACTGCTTATATCTTATTAGTCAAGTACAGTTATGTCAACTTACCAGAAATGTAGATGTTACAGTGTATTCACTGTTGCATTAATAACGTCTTGGGAATTCTTGCTGTTGAAGCCCTTGGCTGACCTGAATACCAGAGATTTGTTCCCTTCCTCCTGTTTGGTGGACACCATCCCCCTCCACATAAGGACTTCAAGGTGTAAGAGTAATCATCCAACATGATTTTCTTTTTTTCTTTTTTATTACCTCATGGGGACTTGAGCCCACTCTCTTCGACCTAAGCCAGGAGCACAATCAACTCATCCTGTTCCCACCAAGGTTAGGGTAAGGAGACCTGAAAGGGAGGAACCTTAAGGAGAATGATAGAAGGGAGCCCAACTCAACCCAGACTGATGAAGACAGGAAGGTGAGAGGAAAAGTACAGTGAACGTGAAAAGACACATCTAATATTTATGCTAAGAAGATAACTGTGCTATGTTCACTGTGTTTCACTTTTGCAGGAATAACTTCTTGGGAAGATTCACAAAGCTGTGGTAAGGGTGGCAGAACAATTAGGTTGAGGACAGGAGCCCTCCAGAGATTGCAGAGGTAAACATAGCTCTGGCTCTACTGGTGGACACCCCCAACAATAAAGGCAGCAGTGGTAGCTGTGGCCCTTGTGGAATGAGTCCTAATATACTCATGCACTTTTTGCTACTATGCTTGTAGAAAATGGATATAGAGTTCCACTTACAGATAGCTTACTTACTGGTTTGTCCAACTTGTTAGGAACAAAGGCCATGAAGAACTGATCAGACTTTCTAAAACTTTTTTTGTCTTATCCAAGTAAAACCAGAGTTGTCTATGTACATCCAGGGATGCAAAGCTCTCACTTTTGTGCTGCGGCTTTGGGGGAAAAAGCACACTGTTGAGTTGCAGCTTTGTTACCACTTTGGGCATAAAGATCATATTAGTTCTCAGTGAAACTGTCTGGGTGAATCCTGAGAAAAGGCTCTTTACACACTGGTGCCTGTAGCTGAAAAAATTTCTTAGCTGAGGTTATGGTTTCTAAGAAAGATGCTTTCCACAAGAAAAAAGTAATTATGCAAGGAAGCAGCTGGCTCAAATGGGGCAAGATTAACTTCTTTATTAAGAAAATGAGGGCTTAAGAGGGTGCAGGGGTCCTCCTTGATGGCCTTAAGTGGACAGGACCTTTGAGGAACTGTTTCATAAAGTTGGAAAAACAAAGGTGGTGGCATTAGTGGGCAAACAAATGGCAGAAGCTTTGTTTTTGAATAAAGGAGAAACAGTAACCTTTTGTGAAAAGCTCCACCAAGCAGGTTAAAACCAAGGGAACAGTAGTTTGCAGGGGTAAGTTGGCCTTTTGTCTGGCACCATACAATAGTACTGGGCCTTTAAGTCCTTGTCCATTAGCTAGTCCTGAGGGATAAGGATCATGTTATCCAGACTGCAACTTGTGTGTATTCAGGTTGGGGTGGGATGGTGGCTCCTTTGCTGTGGATCAAGAGGTCCACTTTCTTTCTACTCAAGTTGTGTAATAGAGGAAACCAATGGTGCCAAGGCCAGAAGGTTGCAATAATCACCCTCAGCCATTCCTCCCTTATCTTCACAAGTAACCTTGGGATGAGAGATACGGAGAGGGTAAAGCATACAGAAACAGACCTATCCATGGTAAGTGGAAAGACTCAATCTTCCAGGCTCTGCTGTTTGGGGCCCCTTGAACAATACTTTCTCAGATGCTCGTTTTCTTCTGAGGTAAAAAGAAAGGTCTACCTTTTCAGCATCCGCCTGTGGTGGTTCAAGACAGCTTTGTGCAAGTGGTCTACAAAACTGCTTTCTCCTGGGAGATACTGGACTGTTAGGTGCAACAGTATCTCTAGTGCTGCCTCCCAGAACTGCACTTCTAGACGCCAGAGAGGGTAGGCATGTACACTTCTGTTTATGTACTACATAATGGGTACCAGGTTTCCACTTCTTTCTGAATGCCATCATGCCCCAAGTAAACTGCTATTTCTTTTAGGTTTATGTGGCTTAAGGATTTTTCCCACCTGTCCTGTACTTGAAGATTGCTTGTGTGGGCGCAGCAAACTATACCTGAGGTCATTTGGCTCCCTAACTGGCACTGGAAAGGAGCTCCTTTGTTTATAGGTTAATTTATAGTGAGCTTTGTTCCGGAGGCAAGCTTCTACCCAACATAACAGTTCCCTTTTTAGGCAAGGAAGAAGGTTTATCTTGAAATTTAATGGGTGTCTTGTACTGATCCCCACATATTCTTCAGAAGCCACTGGATCTTTCTCCTGTGAAGCTTTGCCAGGGGGACATAAGGATGCAAGAATCCATGTAACCCGAGCTCTCGGGATTCTTCTGACACCACCTCCTGCTGAATAGCTCTCTGAAATACTGTTAAAAAAAAAAAAAAAAAAAAATTTTCTGAGAAACAAAAGCCCTTTGTTTTTCGGAGTCCTGTAGGGCTATTAAGAATACCAGTTTATGGAAGTGAGACTGGATTTCTTTAGATTAATGGAGAATCCCAAGTTTGAAAGGCAGGTAGTGGTCAATTAAAGAGAAGTTTCCAGTTCCTTCACAGAATTTGCTTGGATCAGACAACTGTATAGATAAGGGTAGATGTGTACCCTTGTGGTCATGCAAAATGCAAATACTGGACCTAAACATTTTGTGAACACTATGGCATCAAGATGCAAGCCTAAAGGGTAATGCATTGAATCGGGAAACATTTACACTTGCCCAGAAAAGGAGATCTGTTTTCTTTCACTGTGAGTATGTGGAGGTAAGCATCTTTTAGATTCAAGGTGACCATGAAAGCCTAAAGGTAAAGTATGGGCAGGAGCTTTTGTAAAGTAAGCATCAAACTTGGGGACCACTAAGAATCTACTTAACCATGACAGGTTCAGAACTGGTTTTGATGTTCCCTCTTTTTTTGGTACTTGGAAGTCTCGAGTATTTACCCTGCTCCTAGCTCCTTCTTGAGGGACCAGTTCTACAGAGCTCTGTTGTATAAGCTTTACTTATATCTGAGCCTCTCTGAGCTGCCCTTTTGGCATGAAAGGGATACCTTTTATTTTATGAAGGAAAGCAAACTGCAAATTGTACCCTAACCTTAGGATTTTGGAGGACAATCATCCTGGGTAAGGTTTTTGTCACCTGTTTAAGAACTATGAAAGCCTGCCTTCAAGCCTTGCCAGAGGAGTGGGATAGGGTGGGGCTTCTGGGTGGAGGGAGAGGAAGGGGTTCTACTGAATCATAGCTGCTCCTTAGCAGGGACCCTGGAAGTGGGACCTGCTATGCCTAAGCCCTTGTTAAATCTCTCTCTGGGTTTTGTTACTGTCAGAAGGCTGAAAAGCAAAGTCCCCTTCAGCTTGCTGGCTCGCTTTTTGTTTGATAAAAAGTTATGTTCTTACCATTACGTTCCATCTGTGTTGTCGATCTTCATTTACCCTTGAGGTATGAGAGACCGTTCAGACTCTTGGAAAAAGCAAAGCTGTCATAATTGCTCGGGAGAACCCAAAAACATTCGAGCTAAATCCCTACCCAGAATGCCCTTCTCTAAATCACCTCAGATCAAGTTTTCAGCTACAAAGGAAGACAGAAAAAAAAAACAGCACTATAACCACTGAAGAGGCTACATCCAAGGTCATATATGAAATAACAGATAACCAGGACTGGAGTCCGATCCTTCAAGGTGTCTGAAGGAGGGTGGGGTATCAAGGATAAATGAAGATCGACAACACAGACTGACCGTTATGGTAAGAACATGACTTCTTTATTTGATGTTGTCAATCTTTATTTATCCTTGACGTATGGGACAGAGTCCCAGCTACATTGCATCTTGGGAGGCCTTATGGAAGGCCATTCCTGAGCACCAGAGCCAAAAGGCACACTTCCCCTGGAGACCAGATCCAATTTGCAATGCGTGATGAAAATATGTGTGAAGAAGCCCAGGTTGCTGCTGCACAACTGTCATCCATGGTAGCCTCTGAAAGAAAAAACAGCTGACGTGGCTATTGCCCTTGTAGAATGCACCCTCAGTGGTGCTGGTAACTGGAGTATTCTCTTACTGCAGATGAAGGTAATTCAGTCTCTTAACCATCTAAAGTGACTTTTGATACAGGCTTACCCAGGGATGGACCTGAAAAGGAAAACTGGTCCAACTTTCTAAATTCCTTAGTTCTGCTGAATTAAAAATGCAATTATTTGTGAACATCTAGTAAGTGCAATCAATATTATCCCTTATTAGAAAAATTAGGGAAGGCTGGTAAATCAATAGATTGATCATTAGTTTCTGAGACTACCTTAGGAAGAAAGGATGGGTTGGTTCTTGGTGAAACCCTATTCTTATGAAAAATCAAATATGGAGGTTTTGAAGACAATGTTTGAATCTCTGAAATTCTTCTTGTGGCGGTAACAGCCATCAGAAAAATGGTCTTCCATGAAAGGAAATTCAAGTCACAAGTAGCTGCCGGCTCAAAGGGAGAATGGACCAAAGACTGCAGAACAAAATTAAGATCCCAAGGAACTGCAGGACCTATACAGGTTGGTGTTAACCTCAAGGTTCCTTTCATAAAAAACTTTACACAATCTATGCAAGATTAAGAAATGGTCTTGGAAGCCGTCATGGAAGATGGAAACGGCAGCTAGACTTTAATAGCAGAAGCTCCTTGTTCGAAAAGCATAGCTAAAAATTCTAACACCTTTTCAACCAGTGCAGAAAAGGGATTAAAACCATTATGTGCCCAAAGAGAAAATCTTTTCCACTAACTGTGGTAAAGTTTCCTGGTGGAAGGTTTATAGGAAGCGAACAACATTTTTTGGAGTGGAGATGATAGGTTATTCTGCCCGGCAATTAATGGAACTGAAGGAACCAAGCTGTATGCTTGAGGTTTTGTAGACTGGGGTGAACCAGTTCCTGTGGATAGGACAGGAGATCTGGATCTGGGTCCAGTGTCCAAGGACGGGTCTATATTATGACATGGAAAAGTAATATCAAACACCTAAACACTGACATGTATTCACTGAAATGCATTTATGCGAATCGATGAATATTTATAGTGCAAAGAAACACATGCCTTGCAATCCAACGTAACTAACCTAAAAGAAACCCACCTATGTGGGGGGCTGTACTCCCCTAACTAAATATACCAACTCCGAGATCGCACTACAGTGGAGAAAAGGGCAACACCATGTAGTTAACCAACTACATATTTGACCTGGAAGCATTCATCGAATCGCGTAAATTCGTTTCAATGAATACAGGTCGACCATCTGGTGTTCGATATTATGACGTTTCAATGTCATAACCTAGACCCTCCATGGACGGTGAACTTGGTGAGGCCAAAGAAAGTTGAACCAGACCGGACAAGGTCAGAAGGGAGCAATGAGGATTACCTTGCTCTTCAACCGGATGGCTTTCTTCAAAAAGTGAGTTATTAGTGGAAAAGGGGGAAAACCTAGATAAGTCCCAAGGGTCAGTGGCGTCGCTCAGGGACACCCCTGAGGGGGAAATTAGGGTGAAGTAGCTGCTGCACTTGTTCAGGGGGGATGCAAACAGACTGAATCAAGGCTGGCCCCAGTAACGGAAACTCTTCTTCACCACTCTGGGATTGAGAAACCACTGATGAGGGCAGGAGAATGCATCTGCTCAACTTGTCTGCTACTACATTTGAAGTCTCCAAAATGTGTGTTGCTGTCAGAAAATGGTTGGAAGAAATTGCCCACTGCCACACTCCGAGAGCTTCTCGATGCAGGGGTTAAGACTTGGTTCCACCCTGTTTGTTTATGTACCAGACTACTGGCATATTATATTAACTGACTGAATCGTAATTGTTTCCTAGAGGGTGGGTAGTTTGGAAGGCCTGCAACGCTAAAAGCACTGCCCTCAACTCCAAAACATTGATAATGCAAATCGTCCTCTATCGTGGACTAAGTGCCTTGAACTGTTCTGCCCAGATAATGCCCCCTCCCCCAATCTGTAAGGTGTCCATGGTCACCATGGCCTTGGGCTGCGGTCGAACAAAGGGTCAGCCTAAGAGAATTTCATTGGATTCCATCCACCAGAATAAGTCCTTCTTGCAACAGCTAGTGATTAGGATGAGTTGCGTCAAAGGATGAGTCAGGCTGGACCACTGGGATGCAAAATCCACTGCAGACGTCTCATGTGAAATCTTGCAAGTGGAATTAGAGTGATGGCTGCTGCCATGGATCCTAGAGCTTGTAGAACTAATTAAGCAGGTACCCTGTCTCTGGAGAGAATAGCTTACACTTGGGACTTTATCTTCTGCAATCTGTGCAAAGGAAGGGAAGCTCTACAAGTGGTGGTATTCAGGTGAGCTCCTATAAACTCCAGATCTTAAGTTGGACCTAGCTGAGATTTAGTTTCATTCACTGTAACATCTAGATGAACACAAAGATGTAGAATGAAATCTCTTGCCTGATCTAGTAAATGCCTGGTGGGAGCAGTGATGAGCCAGTCGTCTAAATATGGAAACAGCTAGAATCTGTAAAGTCTCAAGTGAGCTGTTACTGCTGCTATACACTTGGTAGCCACCCTGGGGGCTTTGGTGAGACCAACAGGCAGCACTCTAAACTGATAGTGACTGGCTCCTAGCCGGAAGCGGAGGAACCTTCTGGAGCACTTGTCCAGTTTTATGTGGTAATACAGGTCCTGAATGTCTATAGAGCACATCCAATCAACTTTCCCTAAGAAAGGTAGGACATACTGAACACTGACCATCCAGAATTGTGTGCTGAACAAACTTGTTCAAATGGCTGAGATCCAAAACTGGTCTCCAGTCCTCTGTCCTTTTTGGCACCAAAAAGAACCTAGAGTAAAATTCAGATCCTATCTGGTCTGTTGGGACCTCTTGGATGACTCTTTTCTAGCAGCTTTTGAATTTCCAGAACTGCCTGCTCCCTCTGACTGGGTGGAACATCGGGGATTCTTCTGCCTGTTCTTGGAGTACAGAAAATACATGGCCATAGCCATCCTCATGGCCCCACTGGCTACTATTCATGTGAGAAAAATCAAGTGTTGGCTTCGAATCTGATTGGATCTGATATGCCCATTAGATGAGGGCAGAGAGTAAGGATAAAATCGGATCCATTATCACAGTAGCCTGTGGGTTTTAGTACTCTACTATACACTCTCCCTGTACATTATTGAAAAAGCAAATTAATTGGTGTATCTCGTCTATCAATGTGAACAGGGCATGGTTTTCCATCCCCATCTCACAATCAGACTCTGACTTCAGAGGTAGCTTGCTGGGCACCCTTCTCTGGCCTGAAACTGCAGGGCACTTGCATCAAGACAGAGTGCAAGCTCCACATAAACTTGAATGTGATTTCAGCAGTCCAGTATGCCTTCCAAGCACTGAAACTCCTGTGGATCACAGGCATTCTGAACACAATCACCACTATGGTTATGTAGTACATCAACAAATGGGGAGGCAAACATTCTTACAAACTATCAAGAGATTTGAGACACATGTAAAAAAAACAAAATAATGATGTTAATGGC
This sequence comes from Protopterus annectens, assembly GCF_019279795.1. NCBI lineage: Eukaryota > Metazoa > Chordata > Ceratodontiformes > Protopteridae > Protopterus > Protopterus annectens. The sequence goes on along the minus strand of NW_025048860.1, from coordinate 259,077 downwards.
AGTTTACAGTATGATGTTAATGGCAGTCTGAATCCCCCACAAAAGGCCAATTTAGTTGGGGACCAACTACGCCAGACCTTGTCTGGACTCCCACAAGAAGGCACTGCACAGACCGGTATTCCTCTCTCTGACAGACTATGTGTTGTACACTGAGATAGATATCCTTGCATTCCACAAGAACAACCACTAGTGGACATCATCTCCATAAGTTACAAGGGCAAGTTCCTTTGCACCTTTCAACTTGTCCCAATCCCAAGTGTGATCTAGAAAACAGTAGAGGAAAAACTGAAAATTATTCTGACTGCACCTTTTTTGGCCATGACAACTCATTCTTCCACACACTACTGACAGTCAGTAGTGTGGAGTGAAATTTGTACACCCTGACAAGGTTATTCGCCTGTCTGCTACAGTGGTGTCAACCTCTGGACCATACTTATATCAAGAAGAGCAGTAAAGCACTTCCTCAAAGAAGTTGCACCACACATCTCCAAAGAAGGCAGGTGTACTACTCTGGAAACTGAATTTTTGTTAGAAAAACTTAACTTTACCACACACTGACCTAGCAGGATCAGCCCACATAAAACATTTTTCATGGAAGGAACTCATCCTGGTCCAACATAGACAGGCTCTTCTTGTATACCAACATTTAACTCATATCAAAGGTTGTGACAAAGGTCACTATGAACCTGGTCACTCAACTCCCAGTGTTTTTCTGTAAACCACAAAGCAAGGGGGAAAGAATCCTTCATTCGTATGGAGATATGTGCATGGACAGCTGAGTTACTACCTAGATACCATCAGGTAAAGAACAAAGATGATGGAGATTACTGATGGCTTCTGTGCTGGAATTTCTTCAAAGAATCATTTCTATGAAAATGAGAATCAGCTGGAAAGTACTATTCCTTTTTTTGTATGCCTCTGCTATAGTGACTGTCAGCACTCTCTTATCCAAATGTCTAATTTATTCTCCATCTACAGGGCAAGGATCAACCGAAATGGGCCATCATTCAATGGCAACCACGAGCAAGGTTTCTCTCACTTTTTCCTGTCCCCATTAGCATGGACCTGGTGAGGTGTGTGGGAGTGTACAATGGGGTGATAGCAGAGACTTCTAAAATGGCGCACAGTGCAACAACTAAAACAAACTAAAAACACACTGAGAGGAAGCCAGAGAAGACCCACTGAAATTGCTTTAGCGTAAAAAGTCCTTTAATCTCCGCTTTCATCTAGTAGACTTCAGAAAAAATGTTACACTCACAACACAGCGTATTTATATCAAAACAATTAAAAATAATTACAGCAATTAACAGTTGACACACCCTAATTAAACAATTAACTTCCGAAAAATACAAACTTGAAATTCTAACAGACTATAAAGCTCGTTACCTAAACAGTATTTTATATTAACACTATCGTTCAAACCAGGTGGATTGTCCGCATTTAATCTAAGTTGCCACAAAGTTCCTTTCAACTCTCTTTTTATTGTTACCACCTCTCAAGTATTTTTTTACATGTTCAAGCACAGAAAAATTAAACTTTTTGCTTGGTGAACAACTAAGTGTATGCCTATATAAGGCACTGTTAGTGTCTTTGCATTTGATAGCATAAATGTGTTCTTTAATACTTGCAATGTGACAGCTGAGGCCATTCCCACATCTTGGCAAGTGGCATTCTCTCCAAGCACTTCTGCTATCCCTACTGAAGCAAGAGCTCCCCAGTCTCCAACAGGGAATGAACACCAATTAGTGTACCTCCAAGGGCATGCAACATCCACCCACCAACAACACACGGGGTGAGTGGGGCACACTTGCCTCTGGCCTGGCTCCTCCAGTGCCAAGACCACTAAATGAATCCCAGTTACTTGGGTCACAGTTGGAAATTCACCCAGAACTATGCTGCTAAGCAAATTATTCCTGATACTGACCCTGAACACTACCCTCCTCTTACTATGACTTTTATAGTAATGGAGTTGGAAGAAGTTACCTGCAATAGGGAAGTTCAAAATCTGTGCTTTGTCATCTTAAGGCAGATTCTCCTAACCTGCTGAAGCACACACTCTTATGACTATGCCACTGATGGATGCGCTAGTAGCTACAAATACGGCAATGTAAACAGAAAACCAAATGAGTCTCCTTTCACTTTAGAACTGAAACACCAACATTTTCCAAAATTTCTTCAGACAGTAAGAAGAACTTGTGAACTAAGTAAATAGTACTCCTCAATGCTAAGAAACTAGAAGTGTAAATCCTTTTATTGTACCTACCAAGAACCTACCTTTAACTATATCATGAAGTACAGTCTGGAATTAAGGATGTACTAGGGTACTCAGAAGGTGGGACAAAAGTTAATGTTGCCAGGCATGATTTTAAAGTATGGGGAAGAAATGTTTTACACTTATCAAACTTGTACACTAAGTCAGCGGGCTCAAGGGCAGTAAATGATCATTATGATGGACTGAATTTCTATTCTGCAACATCTCTGAATATACTGGAAAGAGGGGGCAGTCTCCTATGGATTCTGGGATTTTAAGCATTTGTTATAATCTTTTAAGACAGGGAATTTCAGATGGGAATCATTAATTTCCACTAGTAATACTAACTGCTTTATTACATTTAACATAACTGAGGCGAAGGCTATGAGGATGCATTTCCAAAATCCTAAATACTGTGATCAGAAGTACTGAAAGTTATATGCAGTCGCTTCTTCCCGGGATGAAAGACAGCGATTCCATGTACCTCTTGACTTGTAAGGAACCTTGGCAGACACTGATACAGGTATGATGGCAAGTCAAGCCTAATCTCTAACCTGTGCTGGTCCCCATAAGGTACCAAAGAAAAAGTTATGTACTCACTACAACATTCCACCTATGTTATCCATTTTCATTCTTCCTCAACCAAGGATTCAGATCCAACTCTGCCATTCTACTAGCTTGCAGACACCAAAAAACGTTGATTTCCCTTCCTACCCATAATGCACCAAGTCCAACCTCACTTAGATTCTTTCGCAGCTTGAGAAGGCCAGAAAATGAAAACAATGACACTAAGCAATTTCTATAAATGTCTGAGAAAAGGAAGGAAGGCTCTGTGTTGTAATGAGCCGCGATGGCAGAGGCATGGATTTTTATTGAAGAAAAGGATAGGCCCTTGTCATGCATCTCAGTCAAATATTGTAAAATCTGAGGAATATTGGGCTTTGCTGTGTCTGTTCCTTGTGCTTGGTTCAAAGCACAAAATCTCTTCCATTTATCAGCATAAGATTTTCTAGTACTAGGCCTTCTGGCTTAAAAAATGACATCCATCACAGATTTACGGAGAGGTGGTGTTTGAATAATTAATTGGTCAGTCATGCTGCAAGATTCAGAGTTTGGAGCTGTGTGTGCAGCATTTGATTGTTCTGCTGAGACAGTAGATGAGGTATTTGAGGGTCATCGTACTTTCCGAAAGCGTTTTTGCTCATTTTAATTTGGTTAAATAAAGTCCCTGTATTGGGTTTGTGAATTCGGCTCATCTTTTCTTTGGTTTCAAGTTTGTTGGTTTCCTTTTCTTAGTCGATATTTGAGGCAAGTACCGAAGTTGAGACATATTCCTTAGAAGTGCGTACCAGTGCTGGCGAGGCCAGTCCGGAGCAACTAGGATATTTGTTTTTTCCTGTTGACTTTTAGTAAGACCTTGGAGAGTACAGGCAGACGGGGGAAGGCGTAGACTGATAGGGCATCCACTTTCCATACTTTTTTGTGATGAGTTCATGTGCAGAATTTGTCCAACTGATAGTTTTGGGGAGAGGCAAACAGATCTATGTCTGGGCTTCCCCATTTCTGTGTTAACATGCTGAAGATTTGTGGATCCAGTTTCCATTCATGCGGGTCCAAAAGATTTCTGCTTAGGTCATCTGCCAGAGTATTTTGTTTTCCTGGCAGGAACTGAGCTTGAAGATGTACTTGGTAAGGCAATGCTGTGTTCCACAAGGCCATGGCTAGTCTGCAAAGGGGAGTAGAAATGTGTACTCCCTGCTTGTTTACATACCACACAACTGTGGTGTTGTCCGTCGTTATCAGTAGTTGTCCTAGATTAACTAAGTCCTTGAAGGCTGTCACAGCATTCTGAACAGCTAGCATCTCTTTCTGGCTGATATGCAGATGCATTTGGTTTGGGCTCCATTTGCCCTGAATGCATCTCCCCGCCAGGTGGGCCCCCCCCCCCCAAGCATAGTCTGATGCATCTGTAGTTAGGGTTTGTGTGGCAGGGGGTGGAGTGAATGACAGTCCCTTGTGTTGGTGACATGTCTCTGCCCACCAAAAAAACTCCTGCTGTAGGCAGGGAATGAGAGGAATCATTGTTTCCAGACTGTGACAATGATGACTCCATAAACTTTTTAGGTACCATTGAAGTTTCCTCATATGCCGTCTTGCATATGGAATTAGTAGAATGCAGGATGCCATGAACCCCAAAGCCTGCAGAATTTGTCTTGCAGATAACTGGGTTTTTGTTGCCATTTGTTTGAAGTATGTTGTCAGTTGCCTTTGTTTGTCTGGCGTAAGGTAAGCCATCTGGGCAGTTGTATTCAAGCTTGCACCCAGGAATGTAATTATTTGAGAGGATACCAGTTGTGATTTCTTTTGTTTATGGTGTACCCTAGGGATGCTAGAAGACTTTTGACAAATGCCAGATGTTGAAGAGGAGTGTCTTTGTCCTCTGCTTGAATGAGACAGTCGTCCAGATAAGGATAAATTTTAATGCTTGTCTGCAGAATGCAATTACTGGTGCCAGGCACTTTGTAAAGACCATGGGTGCAATAGATAAGCCAAAGGGCAGTGCAGAGAATTGGTAATGCAAAAAACCTGCTTTGAAGCGGAGGTATCTTCTGCATGATTCCCTTATTGGGATATGCAGGTTAGCCTCAAGTCTAGAGTTACTAACCAAGCATTCCTGCCTAGCATAGGCAGTAGTTGTAAATTCAGCATTTTGAATTTTGGAATGTCCAGGAACGTGTTCAAAATCTGTAAGTCCAGTATTGGACGCCATGAATTGTCTTTTCTGGGTACCAGGAAAAGTCTTGAATAAAAACCTTGTCCTTTTTCCTTTTCTGGTACCGGATGAATAGCCCCCATATCCATGAGGGACATGACTTGTTTCTGGGCCTCTGCCCACTGGTTTTGTGGCAGATCCGGCCATCCGTTTGGAATTGGCAAAGTATGGAAATGAAATCTGTACCCCTGGGATACTATGTTTAATACCCACTTGTCCTGGGTAATTAACTGCCAATTTTGAGCATGAAGTGCTAGCCCCCCCCCCCCCCCCAAGGGGGCTGCCAACAGGTAAATGCTAGGTGATGGTAGAGGAAAGTCACTGAGACTGCTTACTGTAGGGTTGTGCTTTGTTCCCTCCAGTTTTGGAGGAGGAGGCACCCCATTGCTTTGACCTACAAGAACCCTGTGACTGGTATCTGGAGCCTTTGGAGCACCTGGATTTGCCTTGAGTGGCTCTGTTGGACACTGAAAGGACCAATTTTTAGTAGGTCAGTGTCTACTGAACCTGGGTGGCTGCACTTGCAAGAAATCGTTTACAGTTTGCATAGATTTAGCTTTGTCTTCCATTTTCTTTAAAACCTCTTCTGCCTTATTACTAAACAGAGTATCATGCTGCAAAGGGGCATCCAACAATTTAGCTTTAACATGATCAGGCAGACTTTGCTTCTTGAGCCAGGCATGCCTTCTAATCACTGATCCAGTAACAGCGGCCCTACAAGAGGCCGGCAAGGAATCAAAATCACATTGCAAAGTATGCTTTCTAACCTGTTCTGCTGAATGCAATAATTCCTGTAACTCTACTTTCCACACAATCAGAAATCATCATTTTCTGTTTCAGTAAGCCCATAACACGCTGTTGATATTTAAGCATATGAAACTGGCAGTTTAAAGCCCCGCTTGCCAAGGTTGCTGACGTATAAACCTTCTTTCCCCATCTAGCCAGCGCCCTGGAATCTCTAAGAAGGGGTAGGAGTTTTGGCTGTAGAGGCCTTTACACCCTTGGGACCCTGAGAAATAGTCTCAGCATCAGGATTTTTGAAGTCAGGAACCCTGTAATATCTGTCTGGCTTACTAGGAGCTGGAGGCAGGGAATCAGGAGCCATGCTCGATTCCGAAATCACATCAACAATGTCTAATAAAGGAGGTATTGCCAAAGGCCTATGCTGAGGAAGAAGTCCCTAAGCCTCTTTTTTGATTCAGAGAAGTCCTGACTCTCCCACTGAAAATGTTCCCTTAAAGTATGCAAAGTCTCTCCAAAAGGGAGATCCTCAGGAGGAGATGCAGATGGGATGGATTCCTCTGCAGCAGAATCCTCATAGGCTGGAATAGAAAATTCCTGATCAGAAGAAATAGAAACCTGATCTGAAGATTCATAATCAGTGCCCTGCCTAGGCCTCTTAGCAGGGGGGGGGGGTTGGGAACCCCTGATCAAGGTAATTAAATCATCAGCCATTTTGATCTGTTTTTTAGGCATAGCAGCCTGAGCACGTGGCTCATGCGTCTTTTTTTTTTTTTTAGACACAGATGTTTTTGAGGCTGGCGTCGGTTTAATATAAAAACATTGAGGCCTGAAAACACCTCAGAAGCCGGTGCCTGCTCAGCGGCTCCGGACCCATCCAAGGTAGAGACATTCGCGGGTTCACTACTCTGAGAATCTCGAGGCATGCCAGACTCTGAATGGGTCTCGGTAGAGGCCTGCGACTCAAAAGTAGCGGGTATCAGGGGCTGCGAAAGCACCTCACTGAGTACCGGCGAACCGGCAACTGGCTTAGGAGAAGCTTCGTTGTCTGTTTTGGACCTCGATGGACTGTCTCTGTCTTTTCTTTGCATTTTTTGTGAACTCCGGTAGTCTGATTGCTAACCGACGACATTTCAGGATAATTAAATCTTGAACCAAAATATTTAGAAGCAAAAATAAATCTATGCTTAATAGTGCATTGGTTAAATCTAGCACAAAACCGACAGCAAGGCACATTGTGATCTGGGCCTAGGCAAAGAATACACTACAAATGAAACTTCTTATGAAGTATTTGCTTCCCACAAGTAATGCAATTATTAACTTTTATTGACATCGGTAAGGAGCAAGAAAAAAAAAGTTTCCCCAACGGAAACGCAAATGCGAAAATTTCAGGAGTTGTCCGACGAGCACTTGCAAACTTTCTGCTTCGGGCACCGCGCGGCAAGAAAGACTGAATAAAATGGCGTCAGCTGCATGTTTTATACCCCTGACGACCTGACGTCATGGAGGAGGAGACAGCAACCAACACAGGACCCAAGACTTTGTTATTCAGGCCAACTGAGGGCAACCTGCCAGCAGATTACCCGAATGTAATGACTGCAACAGTGAAACACAAAGGACATCAAGAAGGATGGACTTTTTTGGCAGTCAGTAAAATGACAACAACCAAGGACCTCAAAATAGCAGAGGAAAAGAAAAATTTCTTGAAGAATGCAACAATTTCAGTAGCCAGAAAGACTGCTTCAGATACAGAGATTTCGTGGCAAACTCTTTTAGGTCAGCTATGACTGACAATGTGCACATAACACCATTTGAGAAGAAAAACAGCACAGACATATTAACACAATGAGTCAGAGGTTGAAAAGATATTGAAAACTGAAATACCTAGTAGATGGAGTTTCAGGTTTGGAGATGGAAAAATAGTGCATTCCAACAAGAAACTGAAAATACCAGCAGAAACCGAACAAACACAAGGGTGATACTGAAAAGGTGATAGTTACGGCTAAGATACCTTTGTTCAATAGCTTAACTAGAATGGTGTTAGAGGGGCAAACTGCCCTGGGCGCAAAGAGTGCACTCTAATGCAATACTGGTTTTTAAAAGTTGGTAATGTATTTGCAGTCAAAGAGCCATAGCTCTTCATGTGGGATCTAAACTGTAGCAACTGCTTGTCACATTGTAGCAAACAATTTGCTTCAGTTCAAAAGTGTTATTTTTTCTTTAACTAAAACCTGAGAGCTGCAGTGGTCCATGCATGCAGGGTATAAACTGTAGCAACTGTTACAGTTTATATGCTGCTACAAGGAAAGCTTCAGCACTCAGGTTTTGGTAAAAAAAACAAGACTTTTTTTTTTTTTCTGAACTGTAGCAAACTGTTTGCTGCAATGTACAGTTACAGGCTGCTCATAATTTGAGACTGGTACTCAGAGGGCTTCTGTCCCCAAATGTTCCTGTCTGAAAACTTATATCACTGCTACTACAAAATAACAGTCTACTATCCATAAATAAAGTAAAGTATTAAGTAAAATCAATACTGGTGTTCAACAATTTTATTTGACATTTACTTACCAGGAAAGTCTGACTGGGCAGGCTGATCATTTTCAGCAGAGGCCCGGGGAAAAAAAGCTCCATTTTTAGCAGTACAAGATCATAAAAACAAGAAGAGTGTATTACAGCAAGTGTACAATAGAAAGCTAATCTTAATACATTATAAAATTGTCATACACAATTCGCAGTGGTTACATTTAGTGGTAGTTATATATTGTAATATACAGCACACTATAGAGTGGACTGAGATGCACTCAAATACACAAGTGACAGTAATAACACTAAGATAAAAAAGAATAAGAACATTTTATTTATAAGATCGAATAAAAACTGAAAGTACAAAAGCTAAGTGAACACAATTAATACAATACAAGGTAGATGTATACTATTACAGGATTTGATTTTCTGGGTAGCAAAATATAATAAGTTAGTGCACATACTACAGTGATACACAGAGAATGAATAAAGTAACTAAACACTGCTATGTTACCTGCCTCATCTGATGAGATGAAACTGAATACCACCACATACTATTACTTGAATAAGGTGACTGCCTATCTGATGGGATTTGCAATCAGTTTTCTTTTGCTAATCGATCTTTTCTTTCTTTGGTGATATCAGACCTATTTTAAGTTTACATGACCTTTTATGCGCTGCTGTTGTAGACAAATATTCTTTTGACATTTTGATATGTTCACCCTAAAATGCAACTTTCATGCCAAGATAAAACCTGACAACCTGCACTACAAAGTCATTCGGTGTGGCCTCTGTGAGGATGGAAACAAAGACCTACGGGAGTGCAGAGGCGCTACTTTGAGCTCTTGGTTGTAAGTTACCTGTATACCAGAGACTTCTGAAGGTTTTAAAAGACTTGGGGCTTTTAAGAAAAGTTCCTTTATTCTTTTTGGTATCTTCCAGGAAAGTACATTGCCTAATTAACTCCCTTGAATAAACGCCCATCTAATGAGAACAGCTACTACTTTTACTGGACACAGTTTGCACCTATGTGCAATTAGGCATTACAGTAAATCAGCATTATCATCAATTTACCTTCTCCCCTCCCCCACTATATATCTATCTATATATATATATATATATATATATATATATATATATATATATATATCTATATATATATATATATCTATCTATATATATAGATCTATATATATAGATCTATATATATATCTATATATATATAGATCTATATATAGATCTATATATAGATCTATATATAGCTATATATATATATATCTATATATATCTATATCTATATACATCTATATATCTATATACATCTATATATCTATATACATCTATATATCTATATACATCTATACATCTATATATATATATATATATATATATATATATATATATATATATATATATATATATACATATACATATACATATAGATAGATATGTGCATTCTACAGCACACTCGCGCACACAGGTTTGACTGCAAACACAACAGAGAAAGGCTGAAGATGGGGCAGAAAAACTGGACCTGAATGGTGGGGGGGGGGGGGGGGAGTTGTGAATCTGGTCACCTGGTTGATGTGGCAGATGAAGGAATGTCCTTTTGTTTAATTAATTACTCTTCACTGAAGATCTGGGGGGGGGGGTGGCATTGCACTGACCTGTAATAAGCCAATGACTACAATGTAGCGATCTGCTTAATACAGTAAAATGCTTTTTTTGCTCTTCACTTGAAGAGCTGAGGAGGTGGGGCACTGGTTGAGACACAATTCTTCTGCCTTTACTGCACAGCCAGACATTACTGAAAACATCAGGGACAATCCTAGAAATGGAAAAAAAAACAGTGACTCGAATTCAGTAGCTCAAGTCAAGCTTTAACATTCTAAACAGTGTAAGAAAAGTACAGTTTTGTACCTACCATAAATGTAGATGTTAGAGTGCTAATACAGCTGCATTCATAACAGATGGGTTCTCCTGCCATCAGGCGGGTCCTCGGTCGGCCGAATTCCAAAGTCTAGGTCCGGCGTCGGTTGTCATCGCTTTCTTTCCTGACGTCAGTGCGACAGGGGTATATAAGACACAGCAGACGCCATTTTCTTCAGTCTTTCTTGCCCCAGATGTCAGGTGCCCCAAGAAGGAAGGCAATATATATATATATATATATATATATATATATATATATATATATATATATATATACACATATATAAAATATATAATCATGCATTACAATATAATCAAAAACCAGTAGTTGCAAGCAAATACACCATAGAAGGATAACCCAATCAAGTTGTAAGATGAGGAGTTAGCCACTAGGTCTATACCCAGAGGGGAAGGAGGGAGGGAAACCTGGACTGCAGCTGTATTAGCACTCGAACATCTACATTTATGGTAGGTACAAAACTGTACTATATTCATCGTGCATACAGCTGCAGTCATAACAGATGGGTAGAATCTCAAAGCTACGCACAGGGTGGTAGGCACTAGGTGGAACTGGGAGGAGCCAGAATGCCCTGCAACACAGCAGTAGCAAAGCCTGCTCTAGTTTTGGAGTATAAAGGTAGGTGGTAGTGTTTAGTGAAGGTATGCACAGAACTCCAAGTGGCTGCCTCCAAAATATCCTTGGTAGGGACTCCTCTGAGGAAGGCTGCAGAGGTAACTGTGGCCCGTGTGGAGTGGGATCTGATGCCTGCAGGTACAGATTTACCATGAAAGGAGTAACAAAACCATATGCAGTGGCCTATCCATTTCAAAATTGTCTGCTTGGAAATTGGCTTCCCTTGAGCTCCTACAGCATAGGACACAAAGAGTTGTTCTGATTTCCTGAAAGGCTTTGTTCTGTCCAAATAGTAACGTAGCTGTCTATGGATGTCTAAGGAATGTAGCAGCCTTTCCCCTTTGTTTTGAGGATTGGGGTAAAAGGTAGTTAAGTGTATGGCCTGATTTAAAGCTACCCTGGATACTACACCTTAGGCATAAATGACGGGTTGGTTCGTAGGGAAACCCTGTCCTGATGGAAGATGAGAAAGGGCTGCACAGCCATGAGGGCTTGTAGTTCTGAAACCCTACGAGCTGAGGTAATGGCCAGAAGGAAAGCTGTTTTCCAGGACAAATATTGCAAACCTGTTGAGGCAGCTGGTTCAAAGGGAGGCAATGTTAATTTTTCTAGAATGTAATTAAGATCCCAGGCTGGTATTGGTGGTTTCCTTGGAGGTCTTATATTCTTAGCCCCTCTGAGGAACTGTCTTAAGAGTGGGTGAGAGAATAAGGGTGGATCAGTGTTGTATTCTGCAGAAATGGCTGAGGCATGAATTTTGATGGAGGAAAATGAAAGTCCACTGTTCAACAGCTCAGCTAGATACTGTAATATCTGAGGCAAATTCAGTTTTCTAGGAGCCTGGCCTTTTTTCTCATTCCAAGCGCAAAACCGTTTCCATTTTGCGGAGTAAGCCTTTCTAGTAGATGGCCTTCTGGCCTCCAAAATGACATCCTGCACCTCTTTGGAGAGTAGGGTCTGTTGTGGTGTTAAGGAATTTTCCATGCAGCCAGATTGAGTGTTTTCAGCTGACTGTGAAGAGTTTTGTAGCTGTGCAGAGTCAGTAGAAGAGGCATTAGAGGTAGGGTCCAGGGAGGAGTATGTGTTAGGCTCCTCAGGATTGGGTACCAGTGTTGTCTTGGCCAGTCTGGAGCAATCAGTATCATCTTCGGTCTGTCTGCTCTTGCTTTCAAGAGCACCTTGGGCAGAAGAGGCAAAGGTGGGAAGGCGTAAACTGTCCGTGCTGCCCAACTGAAAGAAAGGGCGTCCACTCTCCAGGCCTTTGGATGGAAGGTCCTTTAGCAGAACTTTGTCAATTAATGATTCCTGTGGGAGGCAAGGAGATCTATGTCTGGCCTTCCCCACGCTTGGATTATCTTTGTAAACACTTGAGGATGCAAATTCCATTCCTGTGGGTCTGTCATATTTCTGCTTAGATTGTCTGCCAGCGTGTTTTCCAATCCTGGCAGTTACTGTGCTTGAAGTTCGATTTGCCATTCCAGAGCCAAGTTCCAAAGTGACATGGCTAGCCTGCACAGGGGGTATGAATGTGTTCCTCCTTGTTTGTTTATGTACCACATTACTGTGGTGTTGTCTGTTCTTATCAATAATTGCCCTGGATGCAGGAGGTCCTTGAAAGCTGTAATTGCATTCATCACTGCTAGCATTTCCTTTTGATTGATGTGAAGGTGCTTTTCCTTTTGGGACCATTTGCCTTGAATGCACCTGTCTGTCATATGTGCCCCCCCAGGCGTAGTCTGAGGCGTCTGTTGTGATGACTTTATTTGCTTGAGGCTTGCAGAATGGTAGACCTGTGTTTGTTTGGCATGCTTGGGCCCACCATAGAAATTCCTTTTGCAAACATGGGATTATTGGTATTATTGTTTCCAAACTGTGGCTGTGTTGAGACCATAGGTTTTTTAGGTACCATTGAAGTTTCCTCATATGCAACTTTGTACATGGGATTAGAAGAATGCAAGATGCCATGAAGCCCAGAGCCTGCAGGATTTTCCTTGCAGTTAGCCTGGTACAATTTGCTAGTATTTTGAAGTACTGAGTTAGTTGCCCCTGTTTTTCTGGCGAAGATAGGCCATCTGGGTGTTTGTGTCCAAGTTGGCACCCAGGAAAGTTATTTTCTGAGATGGTGTTAGCCTGGATTTCTCTTTGTTGACTGTGTATCCCAGAGAATTCAATAACAGTGTTACATAAGCCAGATGTTCCAGAAGTATGTGTTTGCTGTCCGCTTGGATCAGGCAATCGTCCAAATAAGGGTAAATTTGTATCCCTTGAAGTCTGCAGTAGGCAATTACTGATGCCAGGTATTTCGTGAATACTCTGGGCGCAGTAGATAAGCCAAAGGGCAATGCAGAGAATTGATAGTGGATTGAACCTGCAAGAAATCTGAGGTATCTTCTGCAGTTTGTCTGATTGGGACATGCAGGTATGCCTCCTTGAGGTCCAATGTTACCAGCCAAGACGCCTTGCCCAGCATGGGAAGAAGCTGCTGTAAGGTGAGCATCTTGAATTTTGGTACGAGTAGAAATGTGTTTAGGATGGATAAGTCCAAAATGGGTCTCCAGTCGGTTCCTTTCCTTGGTACCAGGAATAGTGTGGAATAAAAACCTTGACCTTGTTCGTGAGTAGGTACCTCTTTCATGTCCATGAGCTCTGAAAATGTGTGAAAATGAAATCTGTAGCCTCTGTTTATAATGTCCAGGATCCATTTGTCTGTTGTGATAATATGCCAATTTTTTGTAAATGATGCCAGCTTTCCTCCCAAGAGTGCTGCCAGCTGAGACTTGCTTGGTATGAAAAGGGGAAAGTCATTGGGTTTGTTTCCTGTATTGTTGTGCACTGTCTTCGCCACCTCTTGGTGCTGGAGTTTGCCATTGTCTGCCTCTATATGATCCTTGAGATTGTCCTCTGCCCCTTGTGCGCCTGTATCTACCTCTTTGGGGCTTGTCCGTGGCTGGAAAGGACCAGTTTTTTGAAGGCCAACTTCTGCTAAAACGTGGTGGTTGAACCTGTAGAAAAGCTTTGACAGTTTGCATAGATTTAGCTTTTTCTTCCATTTTCCGTAGTATCTCCTCAGCATTAGTACCAAATAATACATCCTTTGTAAAGGAGCATCTAGTAGTTTAGCTTTAACATGATCAGGCAAGGTTTGTTCCCTAAGCCAGGCATGTCTACGAATGACTGATCCTGTAACAGCAGCTCTACTTGAGGCCTATAGAGCATCACAGCCACATTGTAAGGTGTGTTTACCCACTTGTTCTGCACTATGCATCATATCCTGCAACTCCTTCAAATCTGGTTGTTCAGGTTGTGACATTTTATTCCTTAATTGTGATAACAGAAACTGCTGATATTTAAGCATATGGAACTGACAATTTAAGGCCCTCATGGCTAGGGTGGCCGAGGTATATACCTTTTTTCCCCACCTTTCTAAGGATCTAGACTCGCTTTTGGAAGGTAGTGGATTCTTAGCAGTAGAGGCCTTCATTCCCTTGGGGCCTTGAGAAATGGTTTCAGGGTCAGCATTATGGCTTTTGTAAAGAAATTGGTGAGAGTTAGGAACTCTGTAGTACCTATCAGGCTTGACTGGGGCAGGAGGCAGGGAATCCGGATTAAGGCAAGCCTCCGAGTAAACATCATCAAGTATGTCCAAGACAGGAGGTATCGCCAGAGGTCTGTGCTGAGGTAGCAAAAGAAATTCCCTAAGTCTTCTTGGAATCAGAAAAGTCTTGGCCTTCCCAATGGAAGTGTTCCCTCAAGGTATGAAAGGTTTCCCCAAAAGAAAAATCCTCTGGGGGAGATACAGAAGGAATGGACTGCTCTGCATCAGAATCTTCAAAAGGAGTACGAGTGTTCCTCTTCATCAGAATGTTCTGAAATAATGGAGCTCTGGTCAGAAGAGGGAGAATCTTCCTCCACTCTGGGTCTCTTGTCCGGAGGGGGGTGGGAACCCCTGATAAGAGTAATTAAATCCTCAGCCATTTTTAGCATCTGCTTTTTAGGCATGGGGCCTGGAGATGGGCCCTGTGCAACAGGCCTCTTGGGATGCATGGCTGATTTGGACTTAGTAAAGGCCTTTATGGAAAAGGAAGATGAGGGTCTAAAGACACCATGGGTGGAAGTGGACCTGTCCACATTAGGAGGCTCAACACTCACAGTGGCTTCGGTAGCTGTAGTCTGGGTATGGGTCGAGGCACCTGCGGTCTCGGTTACAGAAGACACCGCCAGAGAAGTGTCGTCGGTAGTCAGGGGCTGCGTAGGCTCGCTGAGAACCAGACCACGTGTAGCCGGGTTTGGCGTGGTGTCGGTGGAGACTGCGGACCTCGTGTCGGTCTTTGTCCTTGCGTTTTTGGACAAACGGTAGTCGGAGTCTCCAACGACATTTTATAATCAAAAGCTTTACCAAAAAAGTGCTGGGCGAACTCCGCCCGACGCTTAATAGTGCGTTTATTGAAAGTAGTGCAAAAGCGACAGCCCGAGACGTCGTGGTCTGGGCCTAAACAAGGTATACAGAGGGAATGGAAATCCTTATGCGGTATTTGCTTCCCACAAGAAATACAATTGTTAACTTTGACATCGGTCTGAGGCAAGAAAAGTTTCCCCAACAGGGTACTTAGCTTTAAAGAAGACTTCGGTTTCCAAATTTACGTAATTTCAGGAGCTGGCCGACCGGCACTTGCGAACTGCTTCTGCTTCTGGCACCGCGCGGCAAAAAAGACTGAAGAAAATGGCGTTGGATGTGTCTTATATACCCCTGTCGCACTGACGTCAGGAAAGAAAGCGACGACAACCGACGCCGGACCTAGACTTTGGAATTCGGCCGACCGAGGACCCGCCTGATGGCAGGAGAACCCATTTGTTATGACTGCAGCTGTATGCACGATGAACATCTTCTCTGTGTGGAAGATTTTCAGTCTATATATCTCATTAATCACTATATATTAATCAGATCAGACAATAGTAGTAAAAGTAACGAACTTAAACTCGTCTTAAGACAAAAAATAAAATAAAATAAAAAATATATAATTGTACAGAATTACTAAGTATTCGAAAGTAGGGCGGCCATGGTGGTGCAGCGTTAGTGTTGTCACCTCACAGCAAGAGGTTCCCTGGTTCGATCCTTGGCTGGGTTGCCTTCTGTGCGGAGTCTGCATGTCCTCCCTGTGGTGGTGTGGGTTTCCTCCGGGTGCTCCGGTTTTCTCCCACATCCCAGACATGCTGTAGGTGGATTGGACACACTAAATTGGCCCTAGGTGTGAGTGCATGTGTGCGCCTTCTGTGGAAGGTTGGGCGCTGGGCTGGCAACTCTACACCGTAAAACTCCACTGCCAATCATGAGCGGACAGGTGATCCGCTGAGGCGACCCCTAACCGGGAAAAGCCGAAAGAAAAAGACTAAGTATTCGAAGGTAATCCAAGCAAGGCAGGCAAGTCTGTTTCCAGTTGAAAATCCTTTATTAAGTACACAGACAAGCGATCCAAGTAAAACAAAAATAGAGTAATAGTTTCCACACAAGCTTTTTATATATATATATATATATATATATATATATATATATATATATATACATACTTTTTATCAGGCAAGGGAGTGGTTTATTGTGGTGTAAAACTAAGTGTTATTGGTGCACGTTAAATTCACATCCCTTTCCCCATCAGTGTGACATTCGAGCTGGTTCAGCCCTGCTTAGTAGCCATCATAACAACATAACCCTTATGTACTTTAAATAAAATTTATAATGATGTGGTACCTCTTATTTAACCAGATTATTAAGTCTGTGATTTTATCCAAGACAATATACTACATGGCTGGAAATATGATTCATTTTCTAAGGCGAATGTGGCAACTTAAAAGGCCTTAAATACAACCAATGTCAGAAGGAGGTTTCACTTCCAAAGAACATAACCAGAAAAGGAAAGCAGAATGCTTTAAAGAAACTGTATCTTCAATGTGGACATTCTTCTGTGAAGATACTGCAGAAAAGTACAGTTTTGTACCTACCATAAATGTAGATGTCCGATAGATATGCAACTGCAGTCATAACATATGGGTTGTCCTGCCTCAGGCAGCCCTCGGTCGGCCGGATTCCAAAGTCTGGGTCCGACGTCGGCTGATGTCACATTTCTCTCTGACGTCAGAGCGGCAGGAGTATATAAGCATCAGCCGACGTCATCTTCTTCAGTGTTTCTTGCCCCAGATGCCAGGTGCCCTCCAAGGAAGGCTGTAATCAATTTGGAAGACAAAACAGGTTTCCAGACAAATAAATAAGCAATAAACAGATACACCATAACAGATATCCCCAGCTAGGATAACAGGGAGAGGAGTGGACCCAAGGAATAGAGGGAAGGAGGAGGAAAACGCGACTGCAGTTGCATATCTATCGGACATCTACATTTATGGTAGGTACAAAACTGTACTATGTCCTTCAAGAATGCAACTGCAGTCATAACATATGGGTTGAATACCATAGCTTAGCTGGGGGACGTGGAATGCTCTAAGAAAAGGATGGTGTAGCTATCAATCCCTGCAGCACTGCCGAAGCAAAGCCTGCTCTGGATCTGGAATATAAAGGAAGGTTGTAGTGTTTGGAGAATGTATGCACGGAGCTCCATGTAGCATCTTCTAGAATGTCTTTTTGTAGGCACCCCTCTTAAGAATGCTGTAGAGGTGGCTGTAGCTCTGGTAGAGTGTGGTCTGATATTGGCTGGTACACTCTTTCCATGGAAGGAATAACAAAATCTGATGCAATGTCCAATCCATTTTGAGATAGTCTGTTTGGAAATTGCTTTTCCTTGTACTCCAGGGGCGTAAGCTACAAAAAGCTGATCAGACTTCCTATTGGCCTTGGTTCTGTCCAGGTAGTAGCGAAGTTGTCTGTGAATGTCCAAGGTATGCAACAGTCCCTTTCTTTCCCAATCCTGAGAACAAAGTAGGCAGGTGAATTGCTTGATTTAAAGAAACCCTGGATACCACTTTTGGTAGAAAACTAGGGTTGGTTCGTAAGGAGACCCTGTCTCTATGCAAGGTAATGAACGGTGGTATTGCCATTAGGGCCTGTAATTCCGAAACCCTTCTTGCTGAGGTAATTGCCAACAGGAAAGCTGTCTTCCATGAGAGAAATTGTAAATCCACAGAAGCTGCTGGCTCAAAGGGGGGTAGAGTCAGTTTTTCTAGGACAATGTTGAGGTCCCAAGCTGGTACTGGGGCCTTTCTTGGTGGCTTGATCTTCTTGATTCCCCTAAGAAATTGCCTTAAAGGATGTGAGAACACAGGTGGATCAGTGTTGTATCTGGCTGAAATAGCTGAAGCATGTATTTTTATAGAAGAATATGAGAGTCCATTCTGTAGCATATCTGCTAAGTATTCCAGAATGAGTGGGATGTTCAATAATGATGCATCATGACCCTTGCTGGTATTCCAAATGCTGAATCTCTTCCATTTTGCTGAATAAACCTTTCTGGTGGATGGTCTGCGGGCTTCTGTTAATATCTGCTGAACTTCCTTGGAGAGAGATAGATTGAGGTTATTCATGGAATCTCCCAAGCTGCTAGCTGGAGCGTCTGAATGTTGGGATGTACTGTCTTGAATTTGTTTTGAGTCAAAAGATGGGGCCATTGGGGAAGGGCCCATTTTTTGTTGTGGCATATGCACCGTAGAAGTGGATACCAGTGTTGTCTTGGCTAGTCTGGAGCTATTAGGATCCCTTTTGGCTTCTCTGCTTTGATCTTTAGTAGTACTGTGGTCATCAGTGGCAGAGGTGGGAATGCATACATTTTTAGGAAGTTCCAGCTGAATGAGAGAGCATCTGTTTTCCATGCTTGTGGATGATATGCCCTTGAGCAGAACTTTTGTAGATGATGATTGAGGTGGGAGGCAAATAGGTCTACTTCTGGCCTGCCCCATGTCGAGGTGAGTCTTATGAAGATTTCTGAATGTAACCTCCACTCGTGGGGGTCTAGGAAATTCCTGCTTAGGCTGTCCGCCAGCACATTGTCTTTGCCTGGAACAAATTGGGATTGCAACTGTATGTTTAAGCTCAGTGATTCTTCCCAAAGATTCAGTGTCAGTCTGCAAAGGGGGTAAGAATGGGTGCCCCCCTGCTTGTTTATGTACCACATGACAGTGGTGTTGTCTGTCCGTATTAGCAGGTGACCTTGCTGAAGTTGTTGTCGAAAGGCCTCGATGGCATGCATTACTGCCAGCATTTCTTTTTGGTTGATATGCAGATGTGTTTCCTTTGGAGACCATTGTCCTTGAATACATCTGCCCTCCATGTGTGCCCCCCATCCAAGGTCTGAGGCGTCTGTGGTCATTGTTTGTGTTATTTGTGGTTTTTTGAATGACATACCTGTGTTTGCCTGGCTTACTGAGGCCCACCATAGAAATTCCTTTTGTAGGCATGGAATGAGCGGTATGGTTGTCTCTAGGTTGTTGCTGTGTTGAGACCATAAACTTTTTAGGTACCATTGAAGCTTTCTCATGTGTAGTCTTGCTAATGGAACCAGGAGAATGCATGATGCCATGTAACCCAGGGCCTGTAGGAATCTCCTTGCAGTCATCTCGGTGAGCTTTGCCAAACCTTTGAAATAATGAGTTAACTTCTTTTGCTGGTCTTCTGTCAGGTAAGCCATTTGAGAGGTTGTGTCTAGATTGGCTCCTAAGAAAGTAATTTGCTGGGATGGCTGCAGTCTTGACTTTTGGAAGTTGACTGTGTATCCCAGAGCTTGTAGCAACTGAATGACATAATCCAAGTTTTTTGTCAAAATCAGTTTGTCGTCCGCTTGTATGAGGCAGTCGTCCAGGTACGGGTAAATTTGGATCCCCTGGAGCCTGCAATGAGCAATTACTGAAGCCAGGCATTTTGTAAATACTCTGGGTGCAGTAGATAAGCCAAATGGCAATGCTGAGAATTGATAATGCTCTGGCCCTGCAAGAAATCTGAGGTATCTTTCTGCAGCTGTGTCTGATAGGGACATGCAGGTATGCCTCCTTGAGGTCCAGAGTAATCAGCCAAGACCCCTTGCCCAGCATGGGAAGGAGTTGCTGTAAGGTCAGCATTTTGAACTTTGGTACTATGAGAAAGGTGTTTAATGCGGACAAATCCAGTATTGGTCTCCATTGTGTTTCTTTTCTTGGAACAAGGAACAGTCTTGAGTAAAACCCCTGGCCTTGTTCTTGTTGTGGAACTTTTTCTATTGCATTGATCTGAGCAAGCAGAGCAATTTGCTTGAAAGCCTCTGCCCTCTGGCTTTGCGGTAGGTTTGGCATGCCTTGTTTCCTTGGTAAGGTATGAAAGTGGAACCTGTAGCCTTGGTCTATAATGTCCAAAATCCATTTGTCCTTTGTCAATCTGTGCCAATTGTCTGAAAACAGAGATAATTTTCCGCCCAAGGGAGCTTCTGTTTGCTCTTTGGCTAGCGGAAGTAGAGGAAAGTCATTGGGATTGTCCCTGTGGGGCAGGAGAAGCCCCTGTGTCACTTCTTTGGTTTGCTGGTTGCCATTGTCGTCCCCTGTAGGAACCTCTGTATTGTCCTCTTCCTCGGCCACGCCTGTTTTTGCCCCTTTGAAATCTTTCAGGATTAGGAAAGGACCAGTTTTTTGAAGGCCAATTCCTGCTGAATCTGGGTGGCTGAACCTGGAGGAAATCTTTGACTGTCTGAACTGACTTGGCTTTTTCCTCGATGGTCTTTAATACATCTTTAGCATTAGCATCAAAAAGCTTGTTCTTTTCCAAGGGTGCATCTAGAAAGTTTTGCCTTAACATGATCTGGTAGAGGTTGTTCTTTTAACCATGCATGTGTACGAATGACCGCCCCTGTCATAGCTGCCCTACATGAAGCTTCCAATGCATCATATCCACACTGAAGAAAGTGATTGCTAACTTGCTGAAAGTTGTGTACAGCCTCCTGCAAAGACTTCCTATCTAAAGGATCAGGAGAGGCCAAAGTTTTCTGTAAATCATCTAACAGGAAATCCTGATATTGAAACATATGAAAGAGACAATTGAGAGCTCTCATAGATAAAGTAGTGGAGGTGTAAACCTTCTTTCCCCATCTCTCTAATGACCTAGCTTCCCTGTTGGAAGGCAAAGGATTTTTGGAGGTGGTAGCTGAAACCCCTTTCGGCCCCTGTGAAATAGTTTCTAAATCAACAGCATGGGCCCTAAAGAAATGACAATGTGTTTCAGGGTCTCTATAGTATCTGCCCGGCTTGGCAGGAGCAGGAGGGAGAGTATCAGGGGTAACACTGGAGTCAGAGTATAGATCATCCAAAACATCAAGCACAGGAGGTATAGCTAAGGGCCTGTGAAGGCGCTTTCTGGAATCAGAATATTCCTGGCCTTGCCACTTAAACTGTTCCCTCATGGAATACAGAATTTCCCCAAAAGAAAGATCCTCTGGAGGGGAGGCCAAGGGGATGGAGTCCTCTGCATCTGAGTCCTCGTAGGTCTGGAAAGGCTCTTCCTGGCTATCGGAGTGGCCAGAGGCCTCAGAATCTTCATCTGAAGGGAGAGGGTCAGTGGGCTCAACCCTGGGCCTCTTATCAGGAGGAGGCTGGGATCCTCTCTCAGGATGGGCCTGGGAACCTCTGATCATGGAGATTAAGTCTGCTGCCATGGTCATGATTTGTGTTTCAGGAGTAGGCTGAGGTAAGGCTTTAGCAATAAGGTGCTTGGTCTTGCTGGCTTCCTTAGCACATGTGTAGGCCTTGATAGACATGGACATGGGAGGCCTAGCAGCTCCACGTGCAGGAGTGACCTTATCCACAGCAATGGTCTCGGGCATTTCCTCGGTTTCAGTATCCGGAGGAAATCAATAACTGGCGTCGGTGTGGTCTCCGGTATCGGAGGTATCGGTAATGCGGTGTCTTCGGTTCGGAGCGGTGAAATAACCGCCTCAGAGGGAACCGGGGCACTCGCGGTAGGTTTTGGCGTGGTGTCGGTGGAAGAAGTGGGCAGAGGATGTCGGTCCCGGTCTTTACGTTTTTTAGGAGTCTGCGATGTCGGTAATTCAGACTGCATCCTGTAATCAAATTTTTCGCCGAAAAAGTCTTCAGCGAACTCCGCCCAGCGCCTGAGAGTGCGCTTATTGAAGCGAGCACAGGCGGCACAGGCCGAGACGTCGTGGTCTGGGCCAAGGCAAGGAAGGCAGTAAGAATGGAAATCCTTATGAGGTATTTGTTTACCACAAGACAAACAATTATTTACTTTTTCAGTAATTTCTGACATCGGCTGAGGCAAGAAAAGGTCCCCAACGGGGTACTTAGCTTTTTTGATGACTTCGGGTCGAAGAATACAGGAGCTGACCGACCGGCACTTGCGAACTGCTTCTGCTTCGGGCACCGGGCGGCAAGAAAGACTGAAGAAGATGGCGTCGGCTGATGCTTATATACTCCTGCCGCTCTGACGTCGGAGAGAAATGCGACATCAGCCGACGTCAGACCCAGACTTTGGAATCCGGCCGACCGAGGGCTGCCTGAGGCAGGACAACCTATATGTTATGACTGCAGTTGCATTCTTGAAGGACATCTGCTTTTTAGTACAAGAAACAGACTCAAATGTAACTAGCTTGACACAGACTGCTGACAACTGTGAGGTTTGTCTATTAAGTTACACAACTCCTAAGCCTACTCCTGCAGTACACATGCCTCTCGCCTTTCATTACAATGTAACAGTTTAAATGGACTTGCATGAAGCTGAACTTGGCATTTGGTATCTTCAAATCACTGATCTCTTTACATGCTTTAGTTCCAGAAGCATTATGAACTCAGACACCATCCAAAATTGCAAAGAAATTAATTCACTAAAAGCATGGTATACCAAGAAATGACTCGGCACAACAGTGGAGAGTTTTAGTAATGATATAATTAGAAAAACAGCACTGAACTTCAAAAAATGAAAGAATGACTAGAGTGCATACAGTCCTTGCAGCAATGGGCTCCTGGAAATCAGACACAAAGAAATACTGTTTAAAATAAAAAGCCAGTAGTAGATTCGACAGGGAAATTGCAATGGATTAGGGTCTGACCACAAAAAAAATGCACAACTGTCAATGGCAACAGTCCAAATCAGCTTGTATTTGGTTAGAACACAAATCCCTATTGTCTCCTAACCGTCTGCTCTAAAAGGGGTGATAAGGGGTAGGACAGCTGGAAAAAGTAGAGCTGTGTTAGGAAGTTACCATAATAGCAAGTGTTCAAGAAGATTCACTGCTGCAATACTGACTGTCAAGATTTTCTGCCTACAGGAGCCTGAGGCTGGCCCAAACACCACCAGAGATCTCATCTTCCCTATGGTCTCGTAGACATCTGCCCCTTCCATTGTCAGCATGGTGGTATAAAGAATAGTCAGCTAGCACCATCTTAAGGTCTTTCTTGCCTCATACTGTAAAACAAGGTAAAGCACCACCTGGCAAGACATGCTCCAGACCTAAACTACAGCAGGGTGGGAGGAAACAGAATAGTCTAACTAGGAGAGGGAGAAGGAAAGATGGAGCACCCCTACCCTAGGGAAGAAAGTGAGGCTAAGAGGGAAAAGGTCATGGAACAGTGAATCTACTTGAACATCTACAGTTAAAGTAAGCTTCTAACACTGTACCATGTTCTTCATGGCTCTCTGTTGCACTACTGACTCCTGTGAAGATTCCCAGAGCTAGAAAGAAATTGAGGGGTGGATAGCAACTGGACCGGAGGGCACTAGTTCCTTCAGAATGACAGAGGCAAACCCTGGACATAGCTCCATGTTATAATATCTGGCAAAGGTGTGGCAAGATCAGTTGCTGCTTCAAGCATGGCTTGTGTGGAAACACCTTTTAGGAAGGCTGTGGGGGACTGCTGCAGTCCTAGCACAATGTGCGCTGACTGCAACAGAAGGCAATGCAATTAGGAATCTCTTTGAAAATAGTTTGTTCGTAGGTTTTCCTTTTCCCCCTTTGTAAAGGCAAGTACAGCTTCTGTTCTATTATTTTAAACTGTTCAGGAAGAACATGAATTGCCTGTGCACATCAAGGGAGTACAGGATTCTCTTGCCCTTACTTTCAGAGTATGAATACACTGGTAAATGTAGCTACATCACCTTGGGTGTGAAAGTGAGATTGGTACTCTGAGTGACCCTATCCTTTTAAACGGCCAGAAGAGGCTCTTATACAATTTTGGCCTGCAGTTCTGACATGCATGTAGCAGAAGTCAAGGCTATAAGTGCAGTCTTCCATATCAGCAACTTGACAGGAGCCAAGGCTGCTGGTTTAAATGGTCAAAGGTAAAATTTCCACTAACAAAAAAGTAGTCTCAGGATGGGACCAGCTCTCTCCTGAATGGTCTCAAATAAAGGAAATGTTTCACAGGAATCTGGCAATAAGCCAAATGATTAAGGAGCACTTGGGAAGAAATGGCTAAAGCATGTACTTTGAGGCATAGGATTAACCCCTGTAAAAAGGGGTCAGGTAACGAAGGACCACTGACACCTGAGCATGGCTGAGCTTCTGTTCTCTGTTATGATGCTAGTGGGAAAACCATTTCCACTAAGCTATGCAGGTTTTCTTCTACTGGGTTTCCTGTCCATCAGAATTGTTTATGAAGTCCTCAAAATCATGCTCTTGGGAGGGATGTGCCCTAGATCACCTTACCCTGCCAGATTCAACATTTCCGGGTTGGGGAGTACGATTAACCCTTTTTCCCCGTTTTCCCCGGAGTCTAGCAACACCTGTTGTGGCAGAACCAGTGGTTTCTCTCTAGTCATGCTCAGGAGTAAGAACATGTGCTGTGGGCCGGAAGGGTGCTATCAATCACTACCATGAGATCCCCATTTTCCCTAGACTTTTGTATTATCCAGAGGATGAGAAGAGAGTGAAGATGCAAAGAAACAGACCTGCCCATAGAAGGAGAAGGTGGCTATTCTCCAGGCTCCTTTCAGTGGAGCCCTGGAGTAAAATCTGCTGAGTGTCTATTTTCTGGAAAAGCAAAAACGTCTATTTCTGGGACACCCCATTTGTGAAAAACAGCCTAGTAATACTTCCCTTTTCAGCTTTCATTTGTTTGGATCCTGGCAGGACGTACTTAAGAATAACTGCTAACTGGCTGCCTTGCCCTGGAAGGTATTGTGTGATAGGAGTTGGTCCCAGTTACTGTGCCAACTCCCATATCTGCATGGCCAGTCTACACAGCAAGTAAAAGTAAGTGCCTCTTTTTTTATGTACCCTCATCACTGTTTTGTCTGAATCACCAGGGGGTCCTGGGTGCCAGCTGTGCCTGACTGCTTCATAAGTCAGAAACACTGCCATCACTTCCTTGGCATATGTTTCTGACATACTTTTTTACCCAAACATGCAGAACTATCAAGTGCCTGAGTGGGCACCCAAGGCTGTTTGATACATCTACAGTTAGACCCTGGGGACTCTGACTGTAATTGGAAAGAGAAGTTATGTCCTCAGTACATCACTGGAGCTTTCTTCATTGCAGGAGGAGTGCAATATCTGTTTGCAGGGGAGCACTACAGAATCCTGAAAGCCAAAAATCCTGAGACCAAAATCCTGAAAGTTCAAAATACTGAAAACACACAGGATACCAACACTCACTATATTCCAGCGCAAGTACATACAGAAACACACAAAACACTAACTGTATTACTGTTATCCAAGTATAAAATGGGGGAAAAGACCCCCTGCACCACCCATGTGGGGGGCTGCGCCCCCTATACCCCCCTGCTACTTAAATAGATCAACTCCAAGATTGCACTTCGTGAAGTGCAATCTCGGAGTTGACATTTAAGTAGCCAGGGGGGTGAGGGGTGCAACCCCCCACATCGGGGTGCAGGGGGGCTTACCCCCTGCATATAGTTGATGGGTAATATGTTTCTGTATGTACTTGTGCTGGAATATTGCGAGTGTTGGTATCCTGTGTGTTTTCAAGATTTTGAACTTTCAGGATTTTGGTTTTTTCAGGATTCTGTAGCGCTCCCATTTGCAGGGACTGTACATACTGGCACCAATGATTCTTTAAACAGCAATGAAGTTTTCTCATGTGGAACTTGACAAGGGGAACTACTAAGATGCAGGAAGCCATATAGCCTGGAAGCCTGAAAAATCCCCTGGCAGATATTGCTGAGATTGGCAATCTTGTGCAGGTACTAAGACAGGAGCAGACTTTTTTTCTCCATGAGGAAAGGAAGGCATCTGATGTTGACACTCTTCATTTATCCTTAACATCTGGGACTCTGTTCCAACTCTTGGAACTGGCTCAGCCGTAACAGCTTGTGAGATCCAAAAACTCTTGAGGTAAGTCCCTATTCAGATTGCCAGACTACCTAAGATCTTGTTTGCTGCTCTTCTACACAAGATGTGTCAACCAGATTCTCTCCTGAGCCAAATGTATTTCTTTCTTTTTTTTTGCCTGAGACTTAAAACGCTTTAGAAATCTTACTATATTTTCTACCATACACAGTTAACCTTCTGTTTGATTATTCTATCCCTCTCTCTCCCATGCACTTCAGTGTTCTTTCCTACCACTGTTGGTAGTTTTCGGTCTAGAAATAGTTCTTTTCTAATAATTCTATTCTGTGAGCGAGTGAGTGACTGTGCTGTCTTTACCTTCTGGTATCTGTTCTACCATCATTGGTACCTCTACCCCTTTCGCCCTATCTCTTGGTAGTTCTAGCCTACCATTGTTGGTAGCGTTTTCCCCCCCTCTCTTTCTACTTTGTGTGTGTACCTTTCTCCAGTGTCTGCGTGCAGTTGGCGTGTTTCTGTGAGTTGATATTTTTTATTAATCAACATGGCAGATAAAAGTAAAGGGACAATTGGTTTAAACAATGTTGCAACTGTGGAAGAAAAATGCCCAACTCTGATGGGAATTCCTCTGGTGAATACTGCTTGGGCCTGGCACATATACATGAGGATTGTGTTGTCAAGCCTTTAGCCACTGGACTCTTGCAGAAAGAAAAAAACTAAATTTTGAAAGGTCTTATCAAAACTCCCTTTGATGAGGCTTTGCCCAGTCAGCAATTCAATTCTGATGTGTCTTTGCCCTCTTCTCCCTCTTCCTCTAAATCTGGACATGAAAAGGAGGAGTCACTTGGTTCCGGCATCCCCTTCGGCTCCAGTAGCCAAGAGATATAAATCTTTGGTTCCCACATCTCCTGCAGAACCAAAGTTAACAGTCATGAAATCTACGGAACTGACTGTGATGACTACTCCTGTACAGCAGGTTTCAGTGCCTGCCATCATGGTAACAACTGTTCAAAATCACTCCATCGGTACTGGTCCCTTCTACAGTGCCATCCGAAATTTTGGAACCTATCCCTTCCATAGTGCCACCAGTAACTTTACAACCAGGACTTATTTTGCTTCCCAAGACAAGGTATTCTCCCTCAATTGATCCTTTTGTGGGACAACTTCTAAGCCCCCTTTTAGAGAGACTGGAATCTCCCTCAACCTTTTCTGTCCATTATTCCAGGAGTCTAAAAGAGGGTGATGTTGTGAGGTTGGTAGATCAGCTCCTTGTGGCCAGGGGTCTTACAGTCTCTTCCCAGGTTTCACTCCCTTCTGGAGATGGGACACACTCTCCAAGGACTCCACTAAATTTTCCTCCTCTAACCTCCTCCGAGGGTTTAGAGACTACTATTCAGGTTCCTCTGGTTCTGGCTGTTCTGGTGCAGGCAGCTCTTACACCTTTGGTTCCACAGTCTGCCCAGAGTTCCTCAGCTCCTTCGGATCCAACAGACTCCTAGGGTCATAGTTCCACTGCCAGATCAGAGGGGCTTGGTTTGGCTCCAGTTTTTTCGGGGCCATCCTTGCCTCTAGAAGGATCGGCATGTGTGGGCCATTCCCCGACTTTGACTTAGGGGGCGGTCTCACAGTAGGGTGGGATCATGGTTCAGAAATTATCCTCCTCAGTTCCAGGCTCCCATCACTCTTCAGGGGGGCCAGCCTTCCTGGTAATGGAGAGAGCACCGGCCTCTGTAGGTTCTCAATCGGTCCCTTCCCTTTCGGAGTATTACCCTGGGACTCCTCATCCAGAGCTTCCTCCAACCTCAACGCCCAGGCAGCAAGCACCACAGCTACATGATACCCCTTTGCAGGGCCCTTCTTCAGAGTCCTCCACAGAGCTTCCGACAAAGATTCCCCAGAAGAATTTCTCACAGAGGCACGGACTTCGATGATGGGGAGTGTTCCCCATGGTCACCCCCAGAAGATATCTCCTTTGGAGACATTCTAGAAATACTAAAGCAGAGGGATGACTGGAAGCCCAAAGACCCTTCCTTAGATGAGTTGGTGTACCTGCAAGCTTTTGGTGCTCATCCATCTACCTCTTGGGTGAGCCTACCTGCTGACAATCTCATTAAGCTTATCACACAGCGGGCTTGGAAGGCCCTGACTCCATACAGCCAATCCCTAAGAAACCGGACAAAATTCTCACAGTGCCAGAGACCATTGGTTTTGGGTCAAGGGGTTAACAGTACATGTCATGGTGGTTGCAGCAGCCACCAAGAAGGAACTAAGAGTTCCACTGCTCATCCCTCTAACAGAGTCCAGGGCAATGGACTGACTTGGAAAGTGGGTGTACGCATCATTGACCTTCGCCTTAAGATATTTGAATTTCATGGCACACTACTACACTCCAGAGGGATCTGATAAAGGAGACGTCTGATATCCTTGCAGAGGTTGTATCTGATGAAGTAGATGATAAAGTGGCCTCCCAACTAGCTTATCCTGGAGTTTATTCCCAACTCGTCCATGAGGCTCACTGCGCATGCAGTTGAAGTGACAACTAGGGCAGAGAGTTCCGGCACTGCCATAAGGAGGCATGCCTGGATGCGCTTCTGCGAGTCCGCGGAGCCATTAAGTCTTCGTTCATCAATGCTCCTTTTGATGGACCATCACTGTTTGGCACCAAAGTCAGAGAAACCTTAGCCAGGTGTGAGAAAGATGAAAAGACCCTATCTGCAGTGGGCATATGTTTTTCGGCTCCCCAGTGCTCCTACTCCAGGAATCAGAAGAGTAGGAAGATGTGGTTAAAAAAAAATCCCAAAGGGCCTTTTCAGAACGCACATGGAGGTGGCTCCCCTCTGGGCAGAGGAGGGAGCTCCAATGGGCGATGGCAACTCCATGGCAAAAGTGGCCCACAAAATCAGGATTCCAGAGATTCTCTCAGGGAAATCCTACCAGCACTCCTGAAAGGGGACCCGATTGCTTGCCTCTGGAGGCAGTCAGGGGAAGGTTATCCTTGCACTCAATAGCCTGATGACAAATAACCACAGATACTTGGGTGCAAAGGATCATTTCCAGAGGATACACCATTCTCATCCCTAGAACAGAAAGAATTCCCGATGTTCCACCCAAATCAGAGGGATCAAGCAGTTCTGGAAATTCAAAGCCGCTTAAAACAGACAGTCATTCAAGAAGTCCCACCAGACCAGATAGGATCCGGATTCTACTCGACGTTTTTTTTGGTGCCAAAAAAGGCAGGGGACCCTAGGCCAATTTTAGATCTCAGCCTTTTGAACAAGTTTGTTCAGCAAACAAAATTCCAGATGGTCACGGTTCAGTCTATCCTACCCTTCTTAGTGGAAGACAAGTGGATGTGCTCCACAGACCTTCAGGATACGTATTACCACATAAAAATGGACAAGCATTCCAGAAGGTTCCTCTGCGTTTGGCTAGGGCCAGTCATTTTCAGTTCAGAGTGCTGCCCTTTGATCTCACCACAGCCCCAGGGTGTTCACCAAGTGTACGGCAGCAGTAACAGCTCACTTGAGACTGCACGGATTCTGAGCGTTTCCATATTTAGATGACTGGCTCGTCACCACCCCCACCAGGCATCTATTACATCAGGAACAGACTTTATTCAACATCTTTTTGCTCTTCTACGCATTACAGTGAATCAAACAAAATCCTAGCCAAGTCTGACTAAAAATTTGGAGTTTACAGCAGCTCACCTGAATACCACCACTTGTATGGCTTCCCTTCCTCTACACAGGTCGCAAGAGATTCCCAACTGCAAGCTATTTTCTCCAGCGACACAGTACATGTGCTATTAATTCTACAAGCTCTAGGATCTATTACACTAGTCCCACTAGCAAGATTTTACATGAGATTTATGCAGTGGCTTTTGACACACCAATGGCCCATCCTAACTCATCTTATGACGCACCTCATTCTAATCACCAGTTGTTGCAAGGACCTATCCTGGTGGATGGAATCCAAAGAAATTCTCTTAGGCTGACCCTTTGTTTCACCGCAGCTCAAGGCCGTAGTGTTCACGGACACTTCCCAGATGGGATGGTGGTGGGGGCATTATCTGGGTAGAAAAGTCCAAGGCACTTGGTCCCCGATAGAGGCTAATTTACTTATGAATGCTCTGGAGTTGAGGGCAGTGCTTTTAAGCACTGCAGGCCTTCCAAACTCCCCTCCCCCTAGGAACAACTGCGATTCAGACAGACAATATGTCAGTAATCTGGTACAACAACAAAGACGGCAGGACCCAGTCTTATCCCCTGCATTGAGAAGCTCTCAGAGTATGGCAATGGGCAATTTCTTCCAACAGTTTCCTAATAGCAACGCATATCCTGGGGAGTTCAAATCTGATGGCGGACACTCAGAGCAGATGCATCCTATTGCCTCATGGGTGGTCTCTCAATCCCAGTGTGGCAGAGATTTTCTGCCCCTGGGGCTAGCTGTACTGCGATCTATTTGCAACCCCCCCCTGAACAACAAGTGCAGCAGCTACTTCGCCCAGATTCCTCCTCGGGGGAGTCCCCAAGAGATACTCTCCTTCACAATGGGCCCTCGGCGCTATTCTATGCTTTCCCCCCCTTTCCACTAACTCTTCTCTTCTTGAAGAAAGCCAACAGGTTGAACTGCAAGGTGATCCTCATTGCTCGCTTCTGGCCTCGACAAGTCTGGTTCCCCTGTGGCCTCACTTTGTCCAAGGACTCTGGACCCAGATCCAGATCTCCTGTCCCATCCACAGGGACTGGTGCAACCCAATCTACAAAACCTCAAACTTGCAGCTTGGTTCCTCCAATTCCATTAATAGACAGGCAAAATAACTCATCTCCAGTCTGGAAAATTTTGTTGGCTTCCCATAAACCTTCCGCCAGGAAACTTTACCACAGTAAGTGGAAGAGTCTTCTATTTGGGCAGACAACAATGGTTTTAATTCCTTTTGTGTACCGGTTGAAAAGGTGCTAGAATTTTTAGCAACTCTTTTTGAACAAGGAGCTTCTGCTTCTACTACTAAAGTCCAATTTCTACAATGGCTTCGAAGATTATTAATTTCACATAGGTTATGTAAAGTTTTTATGAAAGGAACCCTGTGGTTAAAACCACCTTATAAAGATCCTCTGGTTCCTCGGGATCCCAATATGGATGGGCAGTCTTTGGTCCTTTCCCCTCTGAGCCAGTGGCTACTTGCGACGAAGTATCTTTCACGGAAGACCATTTTTCTGATGGCCGTTACTTACATGAACCTTGAATACTGTACAAACTGGTTTAATTTACTGAGTTCCAGGATGAATCTCAAGTTCCCAGTCTTCTTTGACACTTAGAAGAATCCTGAATAGGTCTCTGATCCTCTCTAATCTGAGGGGACCTTCTGCATGACTTTTCTATCAACTTTTCTACTTCTAATGCTGTTGCTTCCTCTGAGTGTAACATCAGAAATTATTTTCTTTCTTGTAAGGAGAATTTGAGAAAATGGTATGATATAACCTCTGGATATAATTCTAAGCACCCAGGAATCTTTTGTTATGGATAGCCAGTCTCTTTGGAGCAGAGAAACACCCCCAGACTGCCCCCAGAGAGCAGAAATCAGGCATCCTTTCAGGAGGGCTGGTAGGACTTCTCAGAGAAGGAAATCCAGAAGTCCTGGTTCTGTGCGTCACCTCTGCCGTGGGGGCTGCATCTTCCACTTGAGTTCCCCCTCTGCCCCTGGGAGAACTCTCTTCTTGTGAGTCTTGGAAGGACCCTGGGATTTACGAAACTACATTTTTCTACCTCCTCATTGATTCCTAAACAAGGTTCTTTGAGGGTAGAAAAATGTATACCCACAGCAGACAGGATTTTATTATCGGGAGTGTGTCCTTTACCTTGGAGCCAAATCAGGAAGACTCAATGCGAATAAAGACAGGATTGGCAAGTGCAAATGGCCAACCACAGTCAAATCTTCAGAAAAAAAGAGCAAGCACAAGCTTGTAGCACCAAAGGTAAATATTCTTTATTGCGCCATCAAAATGTTTC
Organism: Protopterus annectens; assembly: GCF_019279795.1. Classification (NCBI taxonomy): domain Eukaryota; kingdom Metazoa; phylum Chordata; order Ceratodontiformes; family Protopteridae; genus Protopterus; species Protopterus annectens. Next base: position 227,002 of record NW_025048860.1, on the reverse strand, counting down.
AGACCGGTTTCAGCGCACAGCCTTCATCAGTGATGCACAAACTTCCAAACACAATTCCTTAAATATCAATTCAAAGCACTTATCCTGTGATGTCATTTCCCTCATTTTAAAATTTGTCATTAAGGCCAGGTGTAAAAAGTGCCCCTAATTTCACTATCCACTTTTTTTCTTTATAATTAAGTGGAGAATGCCAACCCCTTTTACATCCTTTATCATCTAATATTCTGTCAATAATGATAAAAGTAAATTTGGCAGAGTGGTGTGTTTGACAGTGTCTATACAATGCATTGGTAATGCGTTTATTACGAACATCACTTAGATGTTCTGAAATTCTCAAACGACTGGGTCTAGATGTCTGTCCTATGTAAAATGAACGACAGTGACAGCTAGGTAAATAGATGACCCAATCTGTTCCACAATTAGCATAGAAATTGATGCCATACACATAACCAGTATTTTGGCTAGAAAACTGCTTGGTTTTGGATATATCTTGACAAAATGAACAATGTCCGCATGGATAGCAACCTACTAACTTCTCCCCTACAATACTGAGTTGGCGAATGGATTCCCTATTTCTGGGCTGACATTTATAATGAGAAAAATGGGACCCTATTGTTTTGCTACGACGAAAAGAAAAGGGACACCTATCCAGTAACCATTTACTAAGCTCCTCATTGGCCATCAAAATGTTCCAATGTTTATTAACCACATCCCTGAGTAAATTAACATTTCTCCCATATGTGGTTATTAATCTGATAACATCAGATTCTTTTTGGTCATCCCTATTCCTATATTTAAGTAAATCCTCCCGAGTTTGCTGGGAAGCCCATTCCAGAGCAGTGACCACATCCCCCAACCTAAATCCCCTGTTCAATAATCTACATGCAAGATCCTGCTTGGAATGACTGTAATCTTCCTCTCTTGAACAGATGCGTCTAATCCTAGAGAATTGTGACTTGGGTATGTTCCTTATGGTGTGTGTGGGGTGTAGACTGGTCGCAAATAATAGATTACATTGTGGATATTATACCACAGTCCGTAAAGAGTTGTCAGGTTCCCTTAGGATCTTAACGTCCAAAAAAATTGATTTTATCATAACTATATGTTAAAGAGAACTCAATGCCCTATTTATTGTCATTGAGGTATTGTACAAACTCTTTCAAATATTCTATACCCCCATGCCACACCAACCGTCATCCAAGAATCTCCTCCATATGTCCATATCAGGCAGACATATGTTGTGTGACATATCATATCAATACCTGCTCAATATAACCCATAAATAGATCTGCATATATGGGGGCAAAGGATGCCCCCATTGCTGTTCCCTGGGTTTGCCAATAGCAACTGCCCTGAAAATAAAAAAAAAAAAAACATTTTTGTCAGGACATGCTCTGCCATACAGACTAAGAGTATATTAAATCCACCAGGATATAGTCCAGTTAGATTCAACCAATCCCGTAGTCCCACCCAATGGGGTCTGCTGGTATATATGGATTTGACGTCTAAGGTACACATGAGCCAGTGTGACTCCAATTCAGAATCGAAATAATTTGCAGGAATTCAGTAGTGTCTCTAATCCTAGCCCGAACGTTTAATAGTGGCTGTAGATATAGAGTCAAATATGCTGATAGTGGCTCAATGAGCCTATACCTGAAACTATCGGTCTACCTGGAGGCTTTTCCAAACTCTTATGAATCTTAGGTAAAAGATACAAAATTTGTTTAACCGGGTCCCTTACTATTAGCTGTAACATCATAGATTTATTTATAATTCCCTCCTCCACTGCCTGCTCCAAGAATGAGTCAATATCCTTCTTAAATCGTTAGGAGGGTGGCCTAATGGTTAAGGTGTTTGCCTTACAAACACAAGGTGCCGGGTTTGAGTCTCACAAGGGATAATTGGCTAGGCTTAAAATGGCCCACAAGGGCAGTTAGTCTAGTGCTAATCTATGAACCTAACAGTGGGGTCTGTATCCATGCGCATGTAGTGCAGAGGGTTAAGACAGTTGTCTATTTCCCTCTGCCCAATAGCTGGTATCCATAAGCACAACTGCCCCTCCTTTATCAGCAGGGAGGATGGTGATGTCAGTATTACTACTTAGCTCTTGAAGAGCCCTTTGTTCATCCTGTGTAAGATTATGTCTAAGCAGCTGAGTAGAGCATAGCTTAAAGTGTAGATCTTTTGAGTATCGTTTGCTGAAATATAACCACAATACAGCCAAATAAGGAAGATCCATCAAAAGGAGCACTGATGAATGAAGATTTAAAGGGCTCTGCAGTCTCCTGATGGCTATACCTGAACCCACCACACATGAGGTACCTTCTGCTGTATGGGAGCTCAGCTTCATGGACACATTAGAAATTGACTGGAGGGTGGCCAGTTGCAAGTATACTCCATTTTTGCCCTTGGCAGACATGGACCCAGAAAGAGACTTCAAATGTTCTTCAGTCAAATCTCTTTGTAATCTTGTAAAACATGTCAGGTAATTCAGTGACAGCAGAGCAAAGGTCGATGAAGTGTATACACACTTACCAAATCTGTCCGAGCCCATGGTCTTCCCGTTAGGGATGGACAGAAGAGCTCAGTTCAGCAAGCTCTTTTTGGTGGCTGCCACTGCAACTATGGCATTAACAGAGACCCCTCCCCCCCTTGCTCCACTGTGCCCTGTCCTTGGAAGGAAGTAAAATTCTGCCTGGACATATAGAGATTAGCTCCATAGTACCCACTGGGAAATGAGAACTAGGAGTTCATCAGCCAGGGTAGTCACCCAAACAGTAGCTGGGCCAGACCCAAAAGCCTCCAGGAACACAGATTTCTCCTAGGAAGGGGTATCAGAAGACCAAACATCTTTCTGTTTTAAAAGTTCTAGAATGTCTCCAAATGAGACCTCTTCAAGTAGAAATCCAAGGGACCGCTCCCATTCATCAAAATCAGTGTCCTGAGTGAGAGATTCCGGAGGAGAATCTAGGTTTCTCCTTTTACACATCCTCTTCTGAGGGACCTCCTCAGTGGGATTATCTGGGAAAGTATCAGAAGAGATGAGGATGTCCTCAGGGACTGACTGTGACTTGATCAGGCTGGCTATCCCAAAGAAATGGATGACTGATGCTCAGTGCAAAGAACCAAAGGAAGTATAGTTGTCTGAGGGCAGAGATGTCCTTTTCTCTAGATAAAATGAAGGCCCTCCCCCACAGCCTTGAAGGCAGAGTACAGGGGGAAACCAAAGACAATGGCAAAGGAGTCCATTCCCAAACCATCAGCTCCTGCAACCCCACAAGCACTCCATCAGAGGAAGAAATCAGACCCGAGCTGTCTAGAGCTAAAGCCCTGAGGGAGAGAGGCAGGACTGACAGCTCTGATAGCTTTGGAGTTGATCTTGGCCCCGGAAACCAGCGCCAACACCTCCGCTCTGTCAGTCCTCCAGCTCTGAAAGCCTTGGGACCTGACAACTCAGGGAAGTTACCGGACTCTAAGAACAGACTGTATTCATATCTGATGAGAACACCCCCCAGGGGTCATGGGTTAGAGTACTCCAATGGGTCAAACCAAAGAGGAAGGGACCAAGGGGAAGGTAAACAAAGGTTGGCTTCTGATCTAGTGGGAATCAGAGCCAGACGTACCCCCATCTGGATTTGAACCCTGAGGAATTTTCTCATCATCCTATCCAGTTCAGCACTGGAAAACTTCTGAAAGACCTAAGAGAAGATGTGGTGGACAGAGGTCTTGAATGTCTCTGGTGGGATGTCTCCAAGAAGGGTGAAAGGATCCAAGAAGTGGCTGGTTTTGGTAGAAAGGGAGGTGATTGGATTCCACGGTGGTCAAATCTGATTTTTTTGATATCTCAGTTGGTAACTCAGTGGAAAGAGACTAAGAGAATGTGCAATCTGATGACCTCTTCTGAGATTCTTAAACTCTGGGAGCAGAGTCTGGCTTCCTCTTATTCAATTTCTTACAGGTAGTTTGAGCCCCAGCTATGAAAGCAGAAGACAAAGTAGTAGAAGGGAGAAGGCAATCCAACACTAGCTTATTCCTCCTGTCAGTGAGGACTGTGGAATTGAAACTAGAGCAAATACAGCAATCCACATCTAAACGCGCAGCTCCCAAACAGTATACACATTCCCTGTGGGCATTAGGGTTCAAGATTTCATGCCCACAAGTGATGCATTTTTAAAACCAGTAGGCTTGTCAATGGTATTGGCCTATCTAAACTAAGTCCAGAAAAGAAGGAAGGAAACAGAGAAAGAACTACCACCAAACATGGTAATGGAAGGAATACTCCAAGAATAACCATTTAAAATACAGAAATTTTAAGTAAGAACGCCCCAGCAATGATACTAGAGAGAAGTACTAAGAAATCCGTAGCAATTGTAATTGATAAAAAGCTAGAGAAAACTAGCATGAAAACATGGGAGGCAGGAGAAAATAAAATTAAAAGTGTGTAACACAAGTTTTAAGCTAAACTCACAATTTTAGAAAAAAAACCTCCCAAAAGCTCGAGTGTGACAGGATCTGTGTCGGACGCTGAATGGCAGCAAATGATATCTCAGGTATGTTAGGTTTTAGGGACATTATAGCCAAAGGGAGGAGCTTGACAGTTTTGGATTAGAGGATCTGGTAGAAACAGCCAAGGTGGCTCCAAGACCTATCAGTTTAGGAATGAACAAAAACGACAGATATTTTAATTTAATTTCAGTGATTCATTTATATGACTTCAAGACTTTATAACAGCAGAGAAGAAAGGAGTAAATATTTAAGCATCACATTAAATGTTGTCTAATATTCAACTGTATGGAAAATCTCCATTTTTTGACTCTTGGTTGGTTTTACCTGGGTCTGTACATTTTTGTCAACCACTGAACCGAGTGTACAAGGACAAGAAACATCAGGAATGAAGCAGTCACACAGGACTAAGTCGAATCCCATCAACCATACCCAGTAAAATAGTGACTTGTACTTTCCTTTATTTATTTTTATTTATTAAAGGCATTCATTGAATTATCACTTGTGACATAAGCAAACTTAGACTTGTATAAAACTAATAAAACCATATTAACAAGTTCACATTTACAAACATTATACATCACATATTACAGATCATTTACTCAAAGCAACATTACATACATTGTTTAATTCCTTTCTCCTAAACCTCATTCCCCCTACAAAAGATTTTTCTGCATATACTGTTCCTATAAAAAGTTCTGTTCTTACCATAGTGTTCCATGTCTGTGTTGTCGATCTTCATTCATTCTTGATTGTTGAGTTTTAGTTCTGTCAGCGGATCTGACTTGGCTGATATAACAAGCTTGTGCCAGCCAGAAACTCTCGAGCTAAGGTTACCCATAGTGCCTCTCCTCCCTTCAGACAGAGTTTGCCCATAGAAATAAGAAAGCGGAAGCTTCGTCTGAGCAACTCCCTATCACATAACCTGGACTCCATACCTCCAGGTGTCTTTGGAGGGGGTAGGATGTCAACAATGAATGAAGATCAACAACAGCTGGAACGTTAAGGTAAACATAACTTCTTTAATCTGATGTTGTCTATCTTCATTCATTCTTGATGGTTGGGACAGAGTCCTTAACTACTTATATCCTGGGAGGCCCTATGGAAGGATATTCCTGAGCACAGTAGAACCAAAGGATGTGTTTCCTCTGGAGATCATATCCAATTTGTAATGAGTGACAAAGGTATGAGGAGTAGCCCAAGTAGTTCATAGGTGTGTATTATGCTAATGACCCTGGAAGCCTTTACAAGCCTAGCCCATAGAAGTGCCCTGGCATCATGCCGCCCGATGTTAGCTCCCAGTGCCTCTATCAAGTAGAGCCACTGGAGTGATCCCCGGAGTGAACTTTCTATTTCCCATCCACTCAAGATTTCTCTTGAAGAGGGCCAGTGAGGTGTTCTGCTCGACATGTATGAGAAGTCTATTCCAGAGCATGGGCAGTCTTTGGGATATGAACCTGTCCCCTCCAGCATGTTCTGTTGATTGTGGTAATGAGGTTGAGGTCTCTGGAGCATGTGATGGGTGGGATTGGGATTTCTTCAGGTGTAGCATTTCTAACAGAGCTGGGTCATACATGGCCTTGTAAGTCAAGCAGAGATCACCTCTTAGTAGACGATACGAGACAGAGAATAGCTGGAGTTTTTTTGAGTCTGTCCATGTAGGACATGGGTTTAACGTCTAGGATCCTCTTTGTGAGGTACTTCTGTGGCCTTGCCAGCTGTTGCATGCGTCTGGTGAGGTACATGTCAAATGGGCCATTACACTCGATGGTTGGCCTAATGAGGAAAGAGTAGAGCGGGATGATTACCTCTTTCTTCCTGGATACAAAATCCTTGGTAATTAGATGTTCCACATAGGACTTTCTGACCACAGTGGTAATGTTGTGGTCGAAGGACAGGTTGCTGTCAACCTGTGTCCCAAGATCTCTTATATCTTCAGTGCTCAGTGGGCTCCACTGATGTGGTAATTAGCAGGAACTGAGTTTTTCCCAAAGGGGATGACAACACATTTTTTGGCATCAAGCTTAAGGCCATGGTTTCGACACCAGTCATTGGTCTCTGTGAGGCCTTTCTATAGGATGTCTACATCACTTGGGGAGTTAATAATGGCTCCCAGCTTGCAGTCGTCGGGGAACTTGGTCAGCCAGAGTCCCTCCATGTTGGCCTGGACTTCTGAGAAGTAGATGCCAAACAGGAGAGGACCCAGGACAGATCCCTGTAGGACTCCACTCATGACTGGTTGGCAGTTTGACTTGGTGCCTGCAACTTTCACACTATGGGTTCTATGAGCCAATTTGCAACCCACCTAGTGATATAGGTGTTGATGCCTAGTTTGGTGAGTTTAGCAATAACTCCTGAGTGGGGAATGGTATCAAAGGCCTTATCCAGATCAAGTAAGGCTGTATGAACTGCCTTGCCCTCTTCCACAGCTCTGGTGACTGACTCGAAGTCAACAAGGTTGGGCAGGCATGATCTACCTTTCACAAAACCAAACTGCAAGGGATCTAGAGAGTTTGGAGATTCCCTATATCCTTGTTAATTAGGTTCATGATGATGCGGCTCCATAGCCTTACATATCAGACTCATCAGGCTAATGGAGCGACAATTCCCAGGGTCTGTAGTCGCTCTCCCTTTATGGAGAGGAATGCCTGTAGCAGTGCACCATTTGGTAGGGATAAAGCCTGAAGGTGAGGCTGTGATTGAACAGGGCACACAGATGTGGTGCCAGTTCAATTTGTAGTTAATGTAGAACACATCCAAGAATACTGTCTGGTCCCATGGAAGCTGCATTCTTGGCCTTGGGCAATGCAGCTTTAACCTGCGCTGCAGTAATTCTAGGTGCCTGGCATTCCTCCGGTATTGTGATTGGTCCTTTGAGGGGGAGAGAAGGGCAAAGCTGACATTGAATCTGTCAGCCAGTATGTTGGCCATATCTGTTGGCTCAGTATAGGAGGTACCATTGCGCAGTAACTCAAAGCAAACCTGGGTATTACCGTGGAGATTCTTGACATAACTATAGAAGGCTTTGTGGTTGTTTTTAGTGTCTGCCACAATATTGCCCTCACAGCTGGCTTTAGAGGTTTTGATGAGAAATCTCAACTTTTTGTTGAGGCTAATGAGGGAGTTTTTTCCAGTCTTGGGACTTAGCCTTTTTCTGAAACAGTTTCTTCCTTCTGTTTTAGAGTTTAATGGCAGGGCACCACCAGACTGGCTTCTTTTTTTTTTTGGAGAGCGTCTTTGTTCTTTTGAGTATGGCTTATTCCATGCATTTATGTATGTGTTTGTGCAGTGCATTGGTGTATGATTTGCAGCCATGCATCTATTTTCCATTGACATGGGTGCTGTGAAGTTAGCCACTGTTTTTAGGAGCCCAAAGTCATCTTTGGAGAAGTTTTCATGGTGGTTACCTTTGTGGGGGGTGTGGGTGAGATGTGGATTTCCATGGTGATCAGTTTGTTGTTGGATCTAACCAGGGAGGAATCTACTATTAGTGTAGAGCAACGGTTGCCCTGGTTTGTAATAACCAGGTCAAGGATGTTGCTTCTTCTAGTGGGGGTAAGAATGAGCTGGTCCAGGGCATTGGAAATGATGAATTCCAGGAAGTGTTGGGCCAGTGTATTGGTGCACGAGTAGTTTTCCCAGTTGATGGAGGGGTAGCTGAAGTCACCTAGTATGAGAGTGCTGGGTTGGACCCTTATTGTTTCCAGAGTGCTTAGGAACGTGAAGTGAGTCTTGGGACACTGCTGGGGACCTATAGCAGCCTATGACCTGAACTACCGTCTTACCCAATGTTAGTTGTACCTAAAGCATCTCAAATGCGTTATGCTGGGCTACTAGTCTGGAGGTGTGCATATCCTTTGTGACTATGGAGACACCACCACCTCTGAAGCTTTGGTCCATGTTCTTTGGCCAACAGGTGTGGAATGAGTTATAGCCTGGTACCACAGAGGTGCTTTAAACCAGGTCTCCGTTACAGCACAAATGTTGATACTCTATTTTGAGGAGTGCTTCAAGCAAGTGCATCTTGAGATTTAGACTTCTAGCGTTGAGCAGCATGACTCTTAGACTGCATTTACAGCTGTTACAGTGGTAATTTGGTCTTTGGAACATTGCTGTGCAAATGTCAGAGGCTCTTGAATGAAAGGCTACTAAAGTGGAAACTGATCTGGTGGAATAAGCCTTGACTTTAGCTGATAAACTCATTTTATTCTGTTGATAAACAAAGGTAATGCAGTCTCTCAATGATTTTGACAAAGTGACTTTAAAAACTGGCTTGCCTAATTTAGGAGCTGAAAGACAGGAACAACTGGTCTGATTTTCTGAATTTAGTCCCAAGTAAAAACATAATTGTCCATGTACATCCAAGAAATGTAAACAATATTCTCCTTAACTGGCAGGTCAATGGACTGGCTAATATTTGAATCTGAGACAACTTTGGTTAGAAAAGAGGGGTTAGTCCAAAGGCATACTCTCTCTCTGTGAAAAATTATGTATGGGCGCTTGACGCACAAGGCCCGTAATTCTGATACTCTCTTGGCTGAAGTGATGGCTACCAGGAATAAGGTATTCCAACACAAAAATTTTATATCACAGGTGGCTGCTGGCTCAAAAGGTTGGCGAATCAAGGCTTGTAAGACTAATGCCAAACTCCAAGGTTCAATGGGTTCTTTAAAGGGTGGTTTTAAATGCATGAGTCCCTTTAAGAAGGTTTTGCAGAGACAGTGAGATATTAAAGAAAAATTGTGGTGCTGCGGTAGCGTTGTCGCCTCACAGTAAGATGCTGCCCGATTCGATTCTCAGCTACAGCATCATCTGTGTGGAGACATGTGAATGGGCATACCTTCGTTGAAGGTTGTGTGTCAGGGCTGGCAACTCAGCACGTAAAAATCTTCTGCTAATCATTAGTGGACCGGAGTTCCGCTGTGGCGACCCCTAGCCGGGAAAAGCTGAAAGACACAATTGAAGCCATTATGGAAAGTTGAAATAGCTGCTAAATGGACTCGACAGTAGAAGCTGAGGTTCCAGATTTGAGTAAAGTTAACAAATATTCCAACACTTTATTAATCGGGGCTGAAAAGGGTTTAAGTCCTTCTTGAGACCAGCTTACAAATCTGTTCCACTTACTATAAAATTTTCCTGGTGGACAGTTTATGGGAAGCCAGAAGTATCTTTTGTACTGGGGAAGATAGATTACTCTGCCTGGCAATTACCGGAAGTGGAGATACCAAGCGGTCAGCTTGAGACTTGGTAGGTTGGGACAGACCAGCCACTGTGGATGAGACAACAGTCCGAGAGATGGATCCAGTGTCCACAGGAGGTGAACTAGATGAAGCCAAAGAAAGAAGAACCAGACTTGGCAGCATCAGTAGGGTGCAATAACGATTACTTTGCTTCTCAACCATTGTGCTTCCTTTAAAAACTGTGGAATCAGGAGAAAAAGGAGGAAAGGAATAAAGCAGTCCCAGGGGCCAATCGTGTACAAGAGCATCCCTCGGGGACTCCCCTGAGGGGGGATTAGGGCGAAGTAACTGCTGCATTTGTGATTCATGGAAGATACAAACAGATCGCAGCAAGTCTGACCCCAACAATGAAAAATTTTCATCACTACCATGGAACTGAGAGACCACTCGTGAGGCAGGAGAATGCATCTGTTCAGTTTGTCCGCAATCGCGTTGGAATTCCCAGATATAAGTGTGACTACCAGAAAGCAGTTGGAGGCTGTCACCCATCGCCATACTCTAAAATCCAAACAAAGTTAGAGGTAACACCAGGGCATATGCGGAGCTAAACTTTCAATGGATAAAAATCACAGAATGCACTAAGTGAGCACTTTCTCGTTAAAACATTAACACTTCATCAGACTATATAAACACTGCTTTAGATCACTTTTAAATGCCACTTAAGCTAAAACCATCTCATAATTGGCTAGATAAATCTATGATGTCACTACAAGATACTAAAACACAGTGCACTTAAACATATCTATATCAAATATATCAAACATTAAAAATGACTGAACAGTTACTACTAACTACATGCATCAATATTATGAGCTCTTATAATCATTTTACCGTCATTCTAATGTAATGAAACTTTTGTTAAAGCATGTGAAAAGTAAGACTCCACCAGATGGCAGCATTCCCTCGGGAACTACATTACCTGTGTATTCCAATAGACCTTGCACACATACAGGGCTCTCTATACAAATTTAAAAATAGTATAAATAACTTAAGCATATCAATATGTATAAAAACCGTGTGTGTGTGTGTGTGTGTGTGTGTGTGTGTGTGTGTGTGTGTGTGTGTGTGTGTGTATATATATATATATATATATATATATATATATATATATATATATATATATATACACACACACACACATCTTAAAAACGGAAATATAACCTAATATGCTGTAATCTAAAAGTGCCTAGTTAACTGTATATTCATACATAAAATCTTTATCAAGATAAAACAGGATTAAAAAATCATTCATAATGGAAACAGATATACAACCTATAGATACAATTCAACCTAACGGCATCTATGACTATCTCAGTATTTAAGTGGTCCATCTCTGAGGAAAGGTTTTAGAGAAAAGTACAGTTTTGTACCTACCATAAATGTAGATGTTCGAAGATCCACATTGCTGCAGTCCTAACAATTGGGTAGTCCGCTGTCCTCGGTCGGCCCGAATATCAAAGTATAAGGCTGACGTCAGTCAGGGCGCATTTGACTGACGTCAGTACGTCAGGGTACAAATGCGCATGACCGGCGTCATATCCTCAGTCTTTTCTTGCCCCAGATGTCAGAAGACCTAAAGAAGGTCAAAACCAAAAGACAGCAAACAACCAACCAACCACCCGTGCACTAACTATATGTACAATATATACAATATACACAAAATGTACAACCCAACCCACACAACCACCTCTAACAACATAACAACAGAGGGGAAGGAGGGAGGGTAAATTGGACTGCAGCAATGTGGATCTTCGAACATCTACATTTATGGTAGGTACAAAACTGTACTATGTTCTTCATCTCACATTGCTGCAGTCCTAACAATTGGGTAGAATCCCAAAGCAGAGGTAAGGGAGGATGGCTAACTACAAGGAAGCAGGAGCTGCCAAAATGCCCTGCAAAACAGCAGTGGCAAAACCAGCCCTGGACTTAGAGTAAAGTGGCAGGTGATAATGCTTAGAGAAAGTATGCACAGAACTCCAAGTAGCTGCCTCCAAAATATCCTTGGTTGCCACTCCTCAAAAAAGCTGTTGAAGTGGCAGTAGCCCTAGTGAAATGAGGCCTAATCCCAGCTGGAATCTCCTTGCCATGATGGGAATAACAGAAAGCAATGCAAAACCCAATCCACTTAGAAATAGTTTGTTTTGATACAGGCTTGCCCTGAGAACTCAAAGCAAAAGAAACAAACAACTGCTGAGACTGCCTGAAACCTTTAGTTCTGTCCAAATAATAACGCAACTGCCTGTGGACATCTAAAGTGTGCAAAATCTTTTCCCCTTTATTTTGGGGATTTGCATAAAAAGTAGGCAAATGAATAGTTTGGTTTAAAGCCACACTAGAAACCACCTTAGGCATAAAGGAAGGATTAGTACGTAATGATACCCTATCCTTATGGAAAATCAAGAAAGGCTCAACCGCCATAAGGGCCTGTAATTCAGAAACCCTTCTTGCAGAGGTAATGGCCAACAAAAAAGCAGTCTTCCACGATAAATATTTCAACTCAGCAGTAGCTGCAGGCTCAAAAGGTTGTAGAGTGAGTTTCTCCAACACAAAATTGAGATCCCAAGCAGGAGTAGGAGCTCTTCGTGGGGGTCTTATATTCTTTGCCCCTCTAAGAAATTGCTTGAACAAAGGATGAGAAAACAATGGTGGGTTGCAATCATAGTGAGCTGAAATTGCTGCAGCATGAACTTTAATAGAAGAAAGACAAACCTTTGTCTAGCAACTCAGTAAGATATTGAAGAGCCACACACAAATTAGGCTCAGAAACATCAAAATCTTTTGCTGCACTCCAAAACAAAAATCTCTTCCATTTGTCTGCGTACACTTTCCTTGTACTAGGCCTCCTAGCTTCCAAAATAACATTTAAAACTTGCTGAGGAAGTGGAGGCCCACTATGGTTCAAAACAGAATATGCCAGGCTGTTAGGTGCAGAGAGTGAAGCTTGACATTTAGCAAATGGCCGTCCTCCTGCGACAACAGGTGTGGAATCGAAGGCAAAGGCCATGGAGGCTTCCGTACCAGACTTCTCAGTAATGGGTACCAGTGTTGTCGAGGCCAATCCGGAGCTATTAAAATCATCCTCGGCTTGTCCTGTCTGACCTTTAGAAGTACCTTTGGGAGGAGAGGCAGAGGTGGAAAGGCATACACATGAAGATTGCTCCAATTGAAAGAAAAGAGCATCCACTCTCAAGCTGTGGGATGAAACCTTTTCGTGCAAAACCTTGGCAGCTGATGGTTTAGTGGAGAAGCGAACAGATCTATGTCTGGAGTTCCCCATGACACTGTCAATTTCTGAAATACATGAGGATCCAATTTCCACTCGTGGGGATCCATAATTAGTCTACTCAACACATCTGCTAAGGAGTTCTGTGCTCCTGGCAGAAACCTTGCCTGAAGATTGAGCTGTAAACAGAGCAGTCTCCCACAAAATCATTGCTTGCCTGCATAGAGGATAAGAATGTGTTCCCCCTTGCTTGTTGATGTACCACATGACAGTTGCGTTGTCTGTTAGAATCAACACCTGCCCTGGAAGAAGTAAATCCTTGAAAGCAATTAATGCAAACTGGACTGCTAACATCTCCTTCATGTTGATATGTAGATGTTGTAGTATGACAGGCCACTTGTTTTGTATCCACTTTCCATTTAGATGAGCTCCCCAAGCTTTGTCTGAGGCATCTGTCGTTAAAATCTGACTCGCCTCTGGCCGGGTCACAGAGAGTCCCTTGTTTAGGTGACATTCCTGAGCCCACCACAAAAATTCCTTTTGAATGCAAGGTATTATTTGAATGACAGTGTCCAGATCCTGGCAGTGCTGTGTCCATACATTTTTGAGATACCATTGTAGCTTCCTCATATGCAGTTTGGCATTGGGAAGTACCAGAATACAAGATGCCATGAACCCTAAGGCTTGAAGGACTGTCCTTGCAGTCAGCGGACTGATGAGATAGTTGATGGAAGTAAAGGGATAGACTCTTTTGTCTGTCCGGGGTTAAAAAGGCCATCTGGGATGCTGTATTCAGTCTCACACCCAGAAAGCACATGTCTTGAGAGGGTACTAGACTGGACTTTATTTCGTTCACAGAATACCCTAGGCATCTTAGCACTGCTATCACATATCCCAAATGATGAAGAAGCTCTTCTCTTCCTTGAGCCAGAATTAGGCAGTCGTCCAAATAAGGATAGATCTGTATTCCTTTTAGCCTGAAGAAAGCTATCACTGGAGCCAGAACTTTCGTGAACACTCTGGGCAGTAGATAAGCCAAAGGGCAATGCAGAGAACTGATAGTGAGAAGTCCCAGCTCGGCGCAGATACTTTCTGCAACTTAGTCTGATAGGAACATGAAGGTAAGCCTCCTTGAGATCCAAAGTTACCATCCAATGATCTTTGCCCAGCAGAGGTAAAAGCTGCTGCAACGTCAACATTTTGAACTTGGGAATGTCCAGATAAGTGTTGAGGATAGATAAATCCAAAATTGGTCTCCACGTGTTCCCCTTCTTTGGTACTAGGAACAGGCGAGAATAAAATCCTAGGCCCACTTCTGGCAGAGGGACCGGCTGTATGGCCCCTAGTCGGAGCAACAGAGAAACCTGCTTGTGAGCCTCTATTCTTTGTTGAGGAGGAACGTCTGGCATGCCTTTGAAAGGAGGCAAGGTATGGAAATAAAACCTGTAGCCGTGGTGTATGATATCCAATACCCATCTGTCCTGGGTAATTAAACTCCAATTTTCTTTGAAAAGTGCCAACCTCCCCCCCAAAGGTGCTGCCAGATGAGCAGGCTCTGGCAGCTGAAAAGGTAGGTCATTGGGTCCGCTTACGAAAGGACTGACTCCTGCCCTCACCCGAAGCCTGTGCAGGAGAACTCCCTGTTCTAGGCCTGAAAGAGCCCTGAGCTCTGCCCTTACCACGTCTAGATCTACCCCTAGACTGTGAATTATAAGAAGGATACGTCCACCCTTTAGTAGGCCAATTTCTACTAAACTTTGGAGGCTGGACTTGCAAAAAATCTTTAACAGTCTGCATAGACTTAGCCTTGTCTTCCATTTTCTTTAAAACTGTCTCAACAGGAGGACCAAACAACACGTCAGATTGTAAAGGAGCATCTAAAATCCTTGTTTTAACATGTTCAGACAAATTCTGATCCCTCAGCCAGGCGTGCCTGCGAAGAACTGACAGTGGCAGCCACCCTAGGCGAGGCCTGTACAGCATCAAAACCACATTGCAAAGAATGCTTACCACATGTTCAGAAACATGCACTAAATCTTGCAACTCCTTACAATCAATACCTACTGCCAGAGCATCAACCTTAGATTTCAATTGTGAAAGGAGATAATTTTGGTATTTCAACATGTGAAACTGGCAATTCAGAGCCCTCATAGCAAGAGTGGAAGAAGTATAGACTTTCTTGCCCCATCTATCCAAGGCCCTAGCCTCCTTGTCTGCAGGAACTGGATTCTTAACAACAGAAGCCTTAACACCTTTAGGCCCATGGCTAACAGTTTCTGGGTCTGCCCTAGGACTCTTAAAAAGATACTTATGAGCTTCAGGCACCCTGTAATACCTATCCGGCTTAACAGGAGCAGGAGGCAAAGAATCAGGATTAAGAGAAGCTTCCATAAAAACATCTTCCACTACAGCCAAAACAGGAGGTATAGCCAAAGGCCTATGCTGGGGTAACAACAAAAATTCCCTAAGCCTTTTTCTGGAATCAGAGAAGTCCTGACCTTCCCACTTAAAATGCTCCCTCATGGAATGAAGAGTTTCTGAAAAAGAAAAATCCTCAGGAGGAGTAGCAGAAGGAGTAGAATCATCCACATCAGAATCAGAATAAGGAGAGTACTCCTGCAAGTCTTCAGCCGAAGATTCTGAAACATCTGAAGCCTGCTCAAAACCCCAGCTCAGGCTCCACCTAGGCCTCTTATCAGGAGGGGCATAGAACCCCTAATCAAAGTAATCAAATCTTCTGCCATTTAAGCATATGCTTCTTGGGCACAGTACCTGAAGAGCTAGGGGTAACACTAACTGAAGCTAAACCTGGCCTGCCCCTGGGGGAAGCCTTGGAAACAGAAGGAGAGGGCCTAGCCACCTTAGGAAGGGAGGAGTATAGTAACATGAGAAGCCCCTCAGCCTGACTAGTCTCCTGAGAGGCCACATCTTGCAATAACAAGGTCTCCCCCTGGGAACACAAAGAAACCTCCGGTGGAGCCACCGGCTCCACCGACACCTCTAAAGAACCGGCGTCTGGTACAGACTGTTCTTCTATCCTAGGCTTAACTGCCTTGTCCTTGCGCTTCTTTGAAGCGGGCATCGGAGCATCCGACGGCATTTTAGTTACACCGCTTCCCAAAGACTAACCTCGCACAATCCAACATTCTCTTAATAGTGCGTTTATTAAATCTAGCACAAGAGCAACAGCCAACAACGTCGTGCTCAGGCCCTAAGCAAGGAATACACAAAGTATGATAATCTTTATGCAGTATCTGTTTCCCACAAGAAATGCAATTATTAACTTTTTCTGACATCCGGTAAATGACTGAGGCAGAAAAACTAAAATATTCTAGCGGGTACTTAGCCAACTTTGAACTCGGTCTGAAACTTCTAAATCGAAAAATCTCAGAACGCCAACCGGCACTTGCAACACTGCTTCTGCATCGGACCATGCGGCAAAAAAGACTGAGGATATGATGCCGGTCATGCGCATTTGTACCCTGACGTACTGACGTCAGTCAAATGCGCCCTGACCGACGTCAGCCTTATACTTTGATATTCTGGCCGACCGAGGACAGCGGACTACCCAATTGTTAGGACTGCAGCAATGTGAGATGAAGAACATCTATCATTAAGACCACTACCTTTATCTGCTTGCATCCTAATCCACTTTATCTCAAGCTGCTCGGTATAACTCTTCAAGATTTATAGGTTCATAGGTTAGTACTAGGCTAACTACCCTTGTGGGCTATTTTAAGCCTAGCCAATTACCCCCGTGAGAATCAAACCCTGCACCTTGTGTTTGTAAGGTAAACACCTTAACCATTATGCTAAACTCCCACCCCTCAAATCACCTAATCTTAAATTCCTATGTACAAACTCTACAAGGAAGGTAAACTTATGTGCAAGGTAATTATTAACATGTCTAGCTAGAGCATTGGTTTCATCTTCCTTATTGCTCGCATACATATGTTCCCTAACCCTTTCTCGTAATGTTCTATTTGTTTTGCCTATATAAAAAGTGCATTTCACAGATTTCGCTAAATATATCAAATTTCTAGATTTACAATCAGCATAGTGATTGCAATTATATTCTCTTCCAGTATCAGGATGTTTAAAAACATTAATTTTGGACATATAAGCACAATGGTTGCAACAACGACAAGGAAATGTACCTTTCCTATCTGATTTGAGTCTATAATCAACGTGTTTCTGATCTTGATAACATAACCATCTCGAGGGGTTTAGTGTTTTTGGATGTTATTATATGCTTAAACTCCCAGTATGCCATAACAGTATTGGCATACAAGTTAGCACAAGGGGTACCCCATTGCTACCCCTTTTGTTTGCAAATATTTGTCACCATATACAAAGGCATTATTTGTTAATACAAGTTCAAGCAGCATAACACATTTTATTAAATCATTAGGAACCTCTTTCTTAACTAAGAATAACCCCACATATTCCAATCCAACTTCATTAGGGATCATGGTAAAAAGTGACATCACATCAAGTGTCAACAAAACTATGCTATGACTATATTGATTATATTCTTCAGAAAAAAACAATGCGAAAAACCCTCTAAAAAATGTTTTGTATCCCCGATAACCGTTTCAGTTTCATTCACTATTTTCCTTAATATCTTTTCCACATACATAGACAAAGGTTCTGTCATCCACCCATGGCTAGAGACATTGGGTCCAAGCAGTGGGTTATACAAGTCTTTGTGTATCTTAGGAAGCTCTCTGAACGTAGGAATACAGGGTAATTAGACTAAAAAATATTGATATAATTCACTGTCAATAACATTACTCATGAGAAAGTCATATAAATCACTATGCATCCTTTTAATATTAAGTTGTTCACTATTCAATAATCTACAGGTTTCATCTTCACTTAGCATTTTTTGCATAAATAAAATTCTTCGTCTAAAACTACAGTGCCTCTATCTGCAGATCTAAACTACAGCTGCATTATTTTGTAACTTAGTAACAGCTTCTTACTCATCCCTTGGCAAATTAAATTCTCTCGGTGCCTTTTAACATTAGTTCAAGCAAGTCTTTTTCACATGCTTTTTCAAATGTTTCTAATAATGGATGCAAACATGGTGTAAAACTAGTAGGTTTCTTAAAAACATTAATTTGTTCATTGTCTTTACTATCTTTACTACCATATAAAAGTTGCAAACGCTCCTAGTAAACATTTTAATATCCAAAACTAATTCAGCAATATCGATGTCTTTCGATGGAATAAACGATAATCCTTTGTTTAGCAGAGATTTTTCAGCCTTGGAAAGAGTATATTTAGATATATTGACTATTAAGTCAAATTCACTTTGTGTACAGTTCTCTTTAGAACGTCCCTCTTCTCTCCAGATAACTTGCATTTCCTTGTAGCATGACCTGGTGTCGGATTTGACTTCCGCTGTTCCCTTATGGGTAAAGGGAATGAAAAAGAATTAGATGTAGAGGCTTCATTTAATATGTATTTGTTAGCTTCTCCCTTTTTTTTTTTTTTTTTTTTTTTTAGGTCTAACGTCGCAATCATCATCCACAGATGGCCATTTGTTAGAGGAATTAGCATTCACTTTGTTTCCTTGTTGGTTCACTTCCTGGCTTTGCCGCATCTCAACTGTAGGCGTGGTTTCACCAACTGTAATCAGTGATTGGACATCAATAGTAGGCTGGTCGAATCTATGCCACTGGATAGGTTCCTTGGCCCAAGAGAAGCCATGGCCCTGATGGAATCTTTACAATTCCTTTCGAGTTTCATTTTACTTTGCAATAGTTTTGATTCTAGTAAAGTCAACATTCATTCTCTTCATAAACCCATTGTACTCAGCAGAATCCAAGGTCAAAACTAACTTCTGCTGCAGACTCATAGCTAGACTACTTAGTTCATTTCTATTGATATATACTGCTCTATGAGCAAACACATGTACCTACAGCTGGTATCCAAGTTCAGCTTCTGCCATTTAATTAGCAGTTCTGGGTAGTGTTCCATATGTGGGCATTTCAATATGCGAAGCCCTCGTGGAACAACTTTAAAGCACAAGCAAGCCTCCATATGCTTGTGCTGCCACTGTACTATTTTTAACTTAATCATTTTCTTCTCAAGTTCTCTGGATAATTGGAGAGTTTTAATTAATCTTTCTCTCACCTCAATGTTCTCGTAACTAACAAGTTCAGTTCGATTTAAAGAAAGAAATGGATTATTCTCCGCCTGTAACATGCGTTTAAAATGCTCATCGCTATTAACGTGTCCATTCCTACAGCTACTCGAGTTGTAATAGAGCTCTATTCTTACTCCTTCTGCCATGTCCCATGAACAGTACAAACATTGAAAAGTCCAAAATCAAGAAGCTGTACGTGGAACGAAGTGGCCCCACACTATAAAACTCAAAATCCAAACAAAGATAGAGGCAACACCAGGGCATATGCAGATCTAGACTTTTAATGGATAAATTAGTTATTTATACTATTAATTTGCATAGAAAGCCCTGTACGTGTGCAAGGTCTTTTGGAATACACAGATAATGTAGTTTTCCCAAGGGAATGCTGCCATCTGGTAAAGTCTTTTAGTTTTCACATGCTTCAACGAAAGTTTCATTATATTAGAATGACAGTAAAATGATAAGAGCTCATAATATTGATGCATGTAGTTAGGATTTTAAATATTTGAATTAATAACTGTTTAGTCATCTTTAATGTTTGATATATTTGATATAGATAATTGTTTTATATGCTAGTAGGTGCACTGTGTTTGTTAGCATCTTGTAGTAACATCACATATTTATCTAGCCAATTACAAGATGGTTTGAGCTTAAGCTGCATTTAAAAGTGATCTATAGCAGTGTTTAGTCTGATGAAGCGGCAATGTTTTAACACGAAAGCGCTCACTAAGTGCACTGTTTATGTGATTTTTATCCATTAAAAGTTTAGCTCCGCATATGCCCTGGTGTTGCCTCTAACTTCATTTGGATTTTATTGAGTTATATAGTGTGGGGCCTCTTCGTCCACATACAGCTTCTTGATTTTGGACATCGCCATACTCTCATGACTTCCCGACATAACTGATAAGATCTGGTTCCTCCTTGTTTGTTGATGTACCAGACTGACATGTTGTCTGACTGGATAGCAACTGTCCCCGACAGAAGGGCAGATTGGAATGCTTGCAATGCCAGAAGCACTGCCCTCAATTCTAGGGCGTTGATATGCAAATTGGCTTCTAAGGGGGACCAAGTGCCTTGGACCGTCTTTCCCTGAAAATGCCTCCCCCCACCCCATCAGGGATGAGTCCATGGTCACTATGGCTTTGGGCTGAGGGGTTGAAAAGGGATGACTCCATAACTCCTCTTCTGGCTTCATCCACCAATTCAGATCCTGTTTGCAACAGTTTATGCGGAATGGGTGAGACATGGGGTGAGTTTAATGGAGACCACTGTGATGCCAGGAGCCCTTGAGCAGCCTCATGTGGAGTCTCGCCAGAGGAACTAGGGTAGTTGTCGCTGCCACTGACCCTAACAGTTGAAGGATTAAGCGAGCTGGAACTGTCTTGGCTTGGAGCGGAGACTTTAGTCTTTGTGATCTGTGACGAGGAAAAGTGACTAGACAGGATCTCGTGTCGAATGTTGCTCCAATTAATTCTAAGCGGAGTGGGTAACAAGTTTTGACTTCTGTTTGAGATACCCAAGAGCCCAGCCAGTGTTAGTGTGTAGTGTAAGGTGTATACTTGGTGGGGGCGGTAAGGAGCAAATTGTCTAAATATGGAAACACTGGAATTCTTGCAGTCTCAAGTGAGCCATTGCTACTGCCATACATTTGAACACTCTGGGGGCTGTGGTGACACCAACGGGCAGCTCAAAATTGGTAATAACTGGCTCCCAGTCAGAAGCGGAGATGTCTTCTGGAGCATTTGTCTATTTTAAGTGGTAATACGCATCCTGAAGATCTATCTAGCACATCCAATTGCCTTTCTCCAGAAAAGGAAGTACAGACTGAACAGTGACCATCCGTAATTTTGTTCATTGGAACAAACTTATTCATAACACTGTGGTCTAGGATTGACTTCCAGTCCCCTGTCTTTTGGCACTAAAAGAATCTTGAGTAAATTCCTGATCCTACTTGGTCTGGTGGGACTGTTTGGATGACTCTCTTATTTGAGCAGTTTTAGAATTTCTTGAGTTGCTACTTCCCTCTGATTGGGTGGAACGCTGGGAATTCACCTTTATGTAAAAGATCGAAGGGATGTGGCAACCTTTGGTAGTAATTGTTGGAATCCAGGAAACTGATGTTATTGAATGCCAAGTTAAGTGGTGCAGAGAAAATCTTCCCAACTGCTTCCAGAGACAAGCAATGGCCCACTCTTCAGGAGTGCTGACAGGGCTACCCAGAGAAGGAATCCTTGGTGCCCTGGTCACACGGGTCCCACTCTGGCACAGGAGGGGTGTCTTCCTGGTGAGTTCCTCCCTCTGCCCCGGGTGGGGACGACTCACCACATGTATCAAGAAAAGGCCCTTGGGACTTTCTAAACCAAATCCTTCTACTTCTCCGATTCCTGGTGTTGGATCTTTGAGTGGAAAAACATACGCCTACTGGCTTAGTGGTTAACTAATGTGACTATGGTGTACAGGGTCCTGTGTCCAAGACCTGCAAAGGCTGTTTATTTGGGGGTAGTGAGGGTGGCCTAATGGTTAAGGTGTTTGCCTTACAAACACAAGGTGCAGGGTTTGAGTCTCACAAGGGATAACTGGCTAGGCTTAAAATGGCTCGCAAGGGCAGTTAGCTTAGTACTAATCTATGAACCTACAGAGATGGGGGCTTTTCCCTTTTCACACCTGGCTGTGTCTAACTTTTGGGCCAAAAGAGTAGAAGCATCAACAGGAGTGTTGACTAAGGAAGACTAGAAGGGGTCCGAAGGTGAGCAAGCGCATCCACGCATGACGTCATGACAACGCTTGCACCTGCTGCTCTGTCCACCCCTTCAGCTGTATGTGCAAATCAACCGCATGGACGAGTTAGGGATGGATTCTAGGGTGGCAAGCTGGGAGGCAACCTTGTCGCTACCTTGTCAGACACTGCTCCTGCTAAGGTTCCTGAGAGTTCTGTGATTAGGTCCCTGTGAAGATGGGTAAAATGTGGCAAATAATCCAACAACCGTATGGCAAAGGTCGTTGAAGCATAAATCCACTTCCTAATCTGTCCCATGTCTGAGACTCTCAGTTTGGAGGCTGGACAGTGGGACTCTACTCTGAGTTTTTTCTACGTGGCCGCCACCACCACCATAGCATCTTCTCCTAAACCCTTGGATCATTAGGGGTTGATCCTTTGGGGGGTGGGGGGGTATATTTTGCCAGGTCTCTGGGGGAATGGCTCAATGGTGTCAGGGGCCTTTCAAGCATGCTGCGATGAGCTTAACCAACTCATCTGCAGGTGGGTTAGCATCACCCAGGAAGTAGCGGGTTGGGCACGGAAAGCCTGCAAGATTACAGATTCCTCTGAGGAAGGGTTGGTGGGCTTCCAGTCACCCTCTGTTTTAAGATCTCTAGCATGTCTCCAAAGGAGACTTCTTCAGGGTGACTGCGGGGACCCTTCCCCTTCATCATAACCCGTATCTGGTGAAGCAACTTGCTTCCTCTTGCACAATCTCTTACAGGGTGGCTTATCAGGGGTGAGGTCTGAAGAGGGGGTACCCTGCTGTAAGGTATCTTGCTGCTCCTGTGCATGTTGTTCCAGTGTAGTAGACTGACAGCTGCAATCCAGAGGACACGTACATATGACATTCCGGTGTCAAGGGTGCCAACTGTGAGCCTGCTGAGTGAGCACTCTCTCCAATCTGGAAGGCAGGCTCGCCCAAGAGAATAGGAGCCTGGAACAGAGAAAGACAACCTTGGAACCAGGGTCATATCCCTCAATGAGCCCACCTCCCACCTCCAGAGAAGGGGCTGTGAGAGGATTTGAAGCTGCCAAAAATCTGGAACCGTAGACTGCACCGTGGAAAAAAATTTGTACCACAACAAGGATTCCGGTGCTGGCAGCCAAGTCATGGTCCCATGGGTGGGTTGGCTCTGATTGAGCAGAGGTATAAACAGTAGGTTCTGGAACCACAGTGAGATCCACCAACAGTATCAAGAAGCTGGCACCGGGAGGGGCGTCAGCATCAAGGGCTTCAAATCCTGCAGAGAGATTGAAGGAGGAAGATTAAAGAGTCTGTGGAGAAAAAAAACCTCGGCTCCGGGTGGGAAGGAGGGCCTAGATGGGGTTGGAATGCCTTTGGCCGCTAGGAGCTGATCCACAAGTCAAACTCCAAAAGGATCCTGGTGGAATGAATGGACATCCCCGATGGAGATTCTGGTCAGTCAATAAAAGGACTGAGCTGCTGTCCAACAAATGGGTCAATTGATGGGGAATATCGAGTCTTGGTTAGTGTTTCGACCTTCGGCACTGTGGTCGAATGACCAGAAGGTTGTGATGGACAGGAAGTGACCAATTTCAAAAGGGAAGCTATTGGTGGTGCCGAGAGGACCTGTGGTACTGTGAAAGGGGTCATTACCGTGGCAACTGTAGTAGTGAGCTCTGTGGTAAGCTCTGTGGTAAAGGACGGCACAGTGGAGGGAGTCTTGGGCTTCGGTGCAGAGACAGACATCTGTGCCAATTTAGGTTTAGTCTTTGGCTCAGTATGAACCTGGCCTTTAGACATTTTTAGTTCTTGTGAATAAGGAGAAGCTGGGGGACACACTAGCTCCTCCATTTCTTTCCTAGGAGGTTTTGACAGCTCCACCTAAGACAAAGCCTCCCAAAAAGGGATTTTTAATAAAACTTTCAAGATTAGCTTATTCTTACACTCCGCTAAGGTGCGGGCAACTAAAGCCCTTACAGAGCTTGCACGGTTGGACCTGCAAATGAGGCACTCCTAAATATACACAGGAAAGATGCCGATCAGAGTTGGGCATCTTCCTGCCACATTTGTCACACTGTTTAGTAGTACCTTTGTTGTCAGCCATTTCAAAAAAGTACAAATTACCAGAAGGAAGTCTTTTATGCAATCTCAGACACGAACAGTAACAGAGGAAGATTATTTTTTTTTTTAAATGCCAACAATGGTAATACAGGCATACCCAGATGTGTAAAGAAAAAGAGTAAGGGAGGGGCCTATACCAACTACGGTATGAAGAAATACCAGAAAAGGTAATAAGGAAGGAAAAAAGTACAGTTTTGTACCTACCATAAATGTAGATGTCTGAACAGGATAGCATCTGCAGTCCTTACAAATGGGTTGTCCTGTCGTCAGGCAGCCCTTGATCAGCCGGATTCCAAAGTCTGGGTCTGGCCTCGGCTGGTGTCGCACTTCACCCGGCGTCATCACTGTAGGTCTTCGGTATAAAGGCATCAGCCGGCGCCATTTTCCTCAGTGTTTCTTGCCCCAGATGCCAGTTGCCCTCTTGGATAGCTAAATTTTTGGATAAATGCCAATGTTTCCAAAAAAAGTAGAAGGCAAACACAAAAAATAAGCATGTATGTACATATATACAAACAAATACACCATAAGAATTCCCCCCCCAGCTAGCTATTAGGAGGGTAAATACCCTAGGAGTACCACAGAGGGGAAGGAGGGTGGGTAATCCTGACTGCAGATGCTATCCTGTTCGGACATCTACATTTATGGTAGGTACAAAACTGTACTATGTCCTTCAAGGATGCATCTGCAGTCCTTACAAATGGGTAGAATACCATAGCCAAACTAGGGAGGAGGAAGAAGAAATTATGGTGTAGTTAGGATCACTGCAAAACAGCAGTGGCAAACCCTGCTCGGGATCTAGAGTATAGAGGTAAGTTATAATGCTTGGCAAATGTATGCACGGAGGTCCAAGTAGCAGCCTCTATAATGTCCTTGGTAGCCACCGTAAGAAAGCTGTGGTAGTGGCTGTAGCCCTTGTAGAATGAGGCCTTATGTTCTGTGGAACTTGCTTTCCATGGTAGGAGTAACAGAATCGTATGCAATTTCCTATCCACTTGGAGATTGTCTGTTTGGAAATTGCTTTTCCTTCCCTTCCTGTTGCATATGCTACTAGTAGCTGGTCAGTTTTTCTATTGCCCTTGGTTCTGTCCAGGTAGTAGCGCAATTGTCTATGTACATCCAAGGTATGCAGCAGTCTTTCCCCTCTGTTCTGTGGATTGGGAAAGAAGGTAGGTAGGTGGATTGCTTGGTTTAGAGACACTCTGGATACCACCTTAGGCATAAATGTAGGATTAGTTCTCATGGACACTATCTTGATGGAAGATTAGGAAGGGTTGTACTGCCATTAAAGCCTGTAGTTCCGAAACCCTTCTTGCTGAAGTAATTGCCAGCAGGAAAGCAGTTTTCCAGGATAGGTGTTGTAGATCTGCTGTTGCTGCTGGTTCGAATGGAGGGAGCGTCAATTTTTCTAGCACAGTTCAAGTCCCATGCTGGTAATGGTGGTTTCCTAGGAGGTTTTACATTCTTAATTCCTCTCAGAAACTGCCTGAGTAGAGGTGTGAGAAGACAGGGGATCGGCTGTATTCTGCAGAAATAGCTGATGCATGTATCTTGATGGAGGAGTAGGACAGGCCTGTATGAAGAAGCTCTGCCAAATACTCCAAGATGTTGGCAATATCTACCTTTAACACATCTTTCCCTCTTTCAGTACTCCAAATGACAAACCTTTTCCATTTTCCTGCATAGTTCCTTCTGGTTGAAGGTCTGCGGGCCTCAAGGATAATGTCTTTAACCCTTTGGGATAAATCTGGGTTAGTTGCTGTTATGTAATGTTCCAGGCAGTCAGTTGCAGAGTTTTCAGGTTTGGATGCAGGATGTTGTAGTCGCTCTGAGTTAACATCAAAGGAATCAGGGGTAGTGTCCACGTTTCCCCCCGAGACATGCTCCTCAGTAATGGATACCAATGTTGTCTTGGCCAATTTGGAGCTATCAGAATTATTCTTGGACGTTCCTTTTTGATTTTCAGTAGTATCTTGTGCATCAAAGGAAGAGGTGGAAATGCATATGCTGTCAGGCCTTTCCAACTGAAGGATAGAGAGTCCACCTTCCAAGCAAGTGGGTGGTATGTCCTTGTGCAGAATTTCTTGAGCTGGTGATTGAGTGGGGATGCGAATAGGTCTATTTGTGGCATTCCCCATTTCTTTGTGATGGCCTTGAAGATGTCCGGGTGTAGCATCCATTCGTGAGCATCCGAGGTAGTTCTGCTTAACATGTCTGCTAGGATGTTTTCTTTTCCCGGTACAAATATTGCCTGTAACTGAATGTTGTAACTCAGAGCCATATTCCATAGGTCCAGAGCCATTCTGCATAGGGGGTATGAATGAGTGCCTCCCTGTTTGTTGATGTACCACATGACTGTGGTGTTGTCTGTCCTTATCAATTGGCCTTCTTTGAGGAATGGTTTGAAATTCTGGATTGCTAGTTTTACTGCCAGCATTTCTTTTTGATTTATGTGTAGGTGCAGCTGATCTGGAGTCCATAAGCCTTGAATGCACTTGTCCAGCATGTGGGCCCCAACCCGAGGTCTGAGGCGTCCGTTGTGATGGTTTGGCTTGGTTGAATGCTGTGGAAGGACAAACCTGGGTTTGACTGGCATGCCTGAGCCCACCATAGGAACTCTTGTTTCAGGCATGGGATTAGTGGTATTTCGGTTTCTAAGCTGTGTCTGTGTTGAGACCATAAATTCTTTAGGTACCACTGTAGCTTTCTCACATGCAGTCTGGCATGGGGACCAGGATTATGCAGGATGCCATGAAGCCCAAGGCCTGCAGTACTTTCCTTGCTGTTAGTTTGTTCTGCTTTGTTAATGCCAAGAAGTAAAGAGGAAGTTGTTCTTGTTTTCTGCAGTTAGGAATGCCATCTGTTTTACTGTGTCCAATTCTGCACCCAAGAATGTTCTTGTTTGGGATGGTATCAGTCTTGACTTTTTAAATTGACTGTGTATCCCAGGGCTTGAAGTAAACAAATGACTCTTTGTAAGTCTTGTGTCAGCTTGTTTTTTGTTGTCCGCTTGTATCAGGCAGTCGTCCAGGTATGGATAAATTTGATTCCCTGAAGCCTGCAGTGAGCGATTACTGATGCCAGGCATTCGTGAACACTCTGGGCGCAGTAGATAAGCCAAAGGGCAATGCTGAGAATTGATAATGCTCTGATCCTGCAAGAAATCTGAGGTATCTTCTGCAATATGTTCATGGGGACGTGCAGGTATGCCTCCTTGAGATCTAGAGTTACCAGCCAATACTCCTTGCCCAGCATGGGAAGAAGTTGCTGCAGGGTCAGCATTTTGAATTTTGAAACAATGATGAATGTGTTTAAAGCGGACAGGTCGAGAATAGGTCTCCAACTTTTCTCTTTTCTTGGTACTAGGAAGAGTCTGGAGTAAAATCCCTTGCCCTGTTCTGTTCTGTAGGTGGTACCCCTTTCCACAGCTCTCATCTTTGTTAATTGAGCTATTTGTTTTAGAGCTTCTGCCTTTTGATTTGGTGGCAGGTTTGGCATTCCTCTTTTAATTGGTAAGGTGTGGAAGTGAAACCTGTAGCCTTGGTCTATAGTTTGCAAAATCCACTTGTCTCTTGTAATATAGTGCCAGTTTTTTGAAAATAAGGCTAACTTTCCGCCTAAGGGTGCTGCTATTTGTTCCCTGGTAGGCGGTGTCAGAGCCAAGTCACTGTGATTGTCCTGTTGCAGTGGTAGTGGTTGTATCAGTGCCTCGTTAGTTATTGCCTTGCCACTGGCGTCCCCTGTAGGCACCTCCTCTGGATTGATTTCTGCCTCTTGAACGCCTATTCCTGCCTCTGAGTTTTAGAGGAGTCTGGAAAGGACCAATTTTTGGAAGGCCAGTTCCTGCTAAACCTTGGGGGCTGAACCTGTAAGAAATCTTTAACTGTTTGTACAGATTTTGCCTTCTCTTCCATTTTCTTCATTACCTGTTGGGCAGGAGAACCAAATAGACTGACCTTATCCATAGGAGCATCTAATAGCTTTGCTTTAACATGATCCGGCAAGACCTGCTCTTTCAGCCATGCATGCCTTCTTATAACTGTGCCAGTCATGGCTGATCTAAATAAACCTCCAGTGCATCATAGCCACATTTTAAAGAATGGTTACTAACCTGCTGAATGTTATTCACCATTTCTAGAACATATCTCTTATCTAAGGAATCATCAGAGGACAGTTTCTTAGTTAACTGATCAAGCATAAACTCTTGGTATTGGATCATATGAAACTGACAGTTCAAAGCTCTAGCTGAGAGAGTAGCAGAGGTGTATACTTTTTTACCCCATCTCTCTAAGGACCTGGATTCCCTTTCAGAAGGGAGAGGGTTTTTCGCTGAGGTCGAAGCTACTGCCTTAGGCCCCTGGGAGATAGTCTCAGGATCTGCAAAAGGAGCCTTGTATAAGTGGTGGTGAGTGTCCGGGACCCTGTAAAACCTATCGGGCTTAGCAGGGGCTGGAGGTAAAGTATCAGGAGCAGTGCAAGCATCATTAAATGCATCATCCACAACAGGAAGAACTGGAGGTATAGCTAAAGGCCTATGTTGCGGTAAGTGTAAAAAGGTCCTAAGCCTTTTTCTTGAATCTGAGAAATCTTGATCCTGCCATTGAATTGCTCTCTCATGGCATGTAAGGTTTCCCCAAAAGAAAATTCTCTGGTGGAGAGGCAGATGGAATTGATTCTTCTGCATCGGAGTCTTCATAAGTAGAAAAAGGAGCCTCTGGATGGTCTGTATTGTCTGTATCATCAGAAGAGTCATCTGAGGACACTGGCTCAGGGGCTCTGCTCTAGGTCTCTCTTTTTCTGGAGGTTGAGAGTCCCTGTCTGGGTGAGATTGGGATCCCTTATTAAAGAGATGAGATCTTCTGCCAGAGTAAGCATTTGGGAACTGGAACTGGGCCTGTGAGAGGGGGGCTTAACAGGCACAGACTTAGCAGATTTGGCTGCTTTAGCCCTGGCAAAAGCCTTTATAGACATGGCTGCAGGAGGCCTAGCAGCACCACGTGCTGGAGTAGAGACATCCAAAGGGATGGTGTCGATAATTCTTGAGAAACCACAGTAGTAGGCAAAACTTCAGAGGCCGTTTCAGCAAGGGTTGAAGGGGCCTCGGTAGTAGTCATGGATTGACTGAAGATTGACCCGTTTGCTCGGTTTGGCGACGAGACACTTTCGCTTGCTTAACCGTGGTTTGGCGAAACCGCGGACGCGAGTGTCGGTCCTTCTCTTTGCGTTTCTTAACAATTTGAGTAGTCGGAGGATCCGACAGCATAATGTCACGCAAAATCTGAGCCGAAAAACTGTTCAACAAACTCGACCGACGCCTAAGTGTTCGTGGGTTGAAGGAAAGCACCATTCCTACAGCTACTCGAGTTGTAATAGAGCTCTATTCTTACTCCTTCTGCCATGTCCCATGAACAGTACAAACATTGAAAAGTCCAAAATCAAGAAGCTGTACGTGGAGCAAGTGGCCCCACACTATAAAACTCAAAATCCAAACAAAGATAGAGGCAACACCAGGGCATATGCAGATCTAGACTTTTAATGGATAAATTAGTTATTTATACTATTAATTTGCATAGAAAGCCCTGTACGTGTGCAAGGTCTTTTGGAATACACAGATAATGTAGTTTTCCCAAGGGAATGCTGCCATCTGGTAAAGTCTTTTAGTTTTCACATGCTTCAACGAAAGTTTCATTATATTAGAATGACAGTAAAATGATAAGAGCTCATAATATTGATGCATGTAGTTAGGATTTTAAATATTTGAATTAATAACTGTTTAGTCATCTTTAATGTTTGATATATTTGATATAGATAATTGTTTTATATGCGTCTAGTAGGTGCACTGTGTTTGTTAGCATCTTGTAGTAACATCACATATTTATCTAGCCAATTACAAGATGGTTTGAGCTTAAGCTGCATTTAAAAGTGATCTATAGCAGTGTTTAGTCTGATGAAGCGGCAATGTTTTAACACGAAAGCGCTCACTAAGTGCACTGTTTATGTGATTTTTATCCATTAAAAGTTTAGCTCCGCATATGCCCTGGTGTTGCCTCTAACTTCATTTGGATTTTATTGAGTTATATAGTGTGGGGCCTCTTCGTCCACATACAGCTTCTTGATTTTGGACATCGCCATACTCTCATGACTTCCCGACATAACTGATAAGATCTGGTTCCTCCTTGTTTGTTGATGTACCAGACTGACATGTTGTCTGACTGGATAGCAACTGTCCCCGACAGAAGGGCAGATTGGAATGCTTGCAATGCCAGAAGCACTGCCCTCAATTCTAGGGCGTTGATATGCAAATTGGCTTCTAAGGGGGACCAAGTGCCTTGGACCGTCTTTCCCTGAAAATGCCTCCCCCCACCCCATCAGGGATGAGTCCATGGTCACTATGGCTTTGGGCTGAGGGGTTGAAAAGGGATGACTCCATAACTCCTCTTCTGGCTTCATCCACCAATTCAGATCCTGTTTGCAACAGTTTATGCGGAATGGGTGAGACATGGGGTGAGTTTAATGGAGACCACTGTGATGCCAGGAGCCCTTGAGCAGCCTCATGTGGAGTCTCGCCAGAGGAACTAGGGTAGTTGTCGCTGCCACTGACCCTAACAGTTGAAGGATTAAGCGAGCTGGAACTGTCTTGGCTTGGAGCGGAGACTTTAGTCTTTGTGATCTGTGACGAGGAAAAGTGACTAGACAGGATCTCGTGTCGAATGTTGCTCCAATTAATTCTAAGCGGAGTGGGTAACAAGTTTTGACTTCTGTTTGAGATACCCAAGAGCCCAGCCAGTGTTAGTGTGTAGTGTAAGGTGTATACTTGGTGGGGGCGGTAAGGAGCAAATTGTCTAAATATGGAAACACTGGAATTCTTGCAGTCTCAAGTGAGCCATTGCTACTGCCATACATTTGAACACTCTGGGGGCTGTGGTGACACCAACGGGCAGCGCTCAAAATTGGTAATAACTGGCTCCCAGTCAGAAGCGGAGATGTCTTCTGGAGCATTTGTCTATTTTAAGTGGTAATACGCATCCTGAAGATCTATCTAGCACATCCAATTGCCTTTCTCCAGAAAAGGAAGTACAGACTGAACAGTGACCATCCGCAATTTTGTTCATTGGAACAAACTTATTCATAACACTGTGGTCTAGGATTGACTTCCAGTCCCCTGTCTTTTTTGGCACTAAAAAGAATCTTGAGTAAATTCCTGATCCTACTTGGTCTGGTGGGACTGTTTGGATGACTCTCTTATTTGAGCAGTTTTAGAATTTCTTGAGTTGCTACTTCCCTCTGATTGGGTGGAACGCTGGGAATTCACCTTTATGGCCGAAAGATCGAAGGGGATGTGGCAACCTTTGGTAGTAATTGTTGGAATCCAGGAAACTGATGTTATTGAATGCCAAGTTAAGTGGTGCAGAGAAAATCTTCCCCCAACTGCTTCCAGAGACAAGCAATCAGGCCCACTCTTCAGGAGTGCTGACAGGGCTACCCAGAGAAGGAATCCTTGGTGCCCTGGTCACACGGGTCCCACTCTGGCACAGGAGGGGTGTCTTCCTGGTGAGTTCCTCCCTCTGCCCCGGGGTGGGGACGACTCACCACATGTATCAAGAAAAGGCCCTTGGGACTTTCCTAAACCAAATCCTTCTACTTCTCCGATTCCTGGTGTTGGATCTTTGAGTGGAAAAACATACGCCTACTGGCTTAGTGGTTAACTAATGTGACTATGGTGTACAGGGTCCTGTGTCCAAGACCTGCAAAGGCTGTTTATTTGGGGGTAGTGAGGGTGGCCTAATGGTTAAGGTGTTTGCCTTACAAACACAAGGTGCAGGGTTTGAGTCTCACAAGGGATAACTGGCTAGGCTTAAAATGGCTCGCAAGGGCAGTTAGCTTAGTACTAATCTATGAACCTACAGAGATGGGGGCTTTTCCGCCCTTTTCACACCTGGCTGTGTCTAACTTTTGGGCCAAAAAGAGTAGAAGCATCAACAGGAGTGTTGACTAAGGAAGACTAGAAGGGGTCCGCGAAGGTGAGCAAGCGCATCCACGCATGACGTCATGACAACGCTTGCACCTGCTGCTCTGTCCACCCCTTCAGCTGTATGTGCAAATCAACCGCATGGACGAGTTAGGGATGGATTCTAGGGTGGCAAGCTGGGAGGCAACCTTGTCGCTACCTTGTCAGACACTGCTCCTGCTAAGGTTCCTGAGAGTTCTGTGATTAGGTCCCTGTGAAGATGGGTAAAATGTGGCAAATAATCCAACAACCGTATGGCAAAGGTCGTTGAAGCATAAATCCACTTCCCTAATCTGTCCCATGTCTGAGACTCTCAGTTTGGAGGCTGGACAGTGGGACTCTACTCTGCGAGTTTCTTCTTCGTGGCCGCCACCACCACCATAGCATCTACTGCTAAACCCTTGGACCAGTTGGGGTTGATCCTCTGGGGGGTGGGGGGGTATATTTTGCCAGGTCTCTGGGGGAATGGCTCAATGGTGTCAGGGGCCTTTCAAGCATGCTGCACGATGAGCTTAACTAACTCATCTGCAGGTGGGGTTAGCATCACCCAGGAAGTAGCGGGTTGGGCACGGAAAGCCTGCAAGATTACAGATTCCTCTGAGGAAGGGTTGGTGGGCTTCCAGTCACCCCTCTGTTTTAAGATCTCTAGCATGTCTCCAAAGGAGACTTCTTCAGGGGTGACTGCGGGGACCCTTCCCCTTCATCATAACCCGTATCTGGTGAAGCAACTTGCTTCCTCTTGCACAATCTCTTACAGGGTGGCTTATCAGGGGTGAGGTCTGAAGAGAGGGTACCCTGCTGTAAGGTATCTTGCTGCTCCTGTGCATGTTGTTCCAGTGTAGTAGACTGACAGCTGCAATCCAGAGGACACGTACATATGACATTCCGGTGTCAAGGGTGCCAACTGTGAGCCTGCTGAGTGAGCACTCTCTCCATAATCTGGAAGGCAGGCTCGCCCGAAGAGAATAGGAGCCTGGAACAGAGAAAGACAACCTTGGAACCAGGGTCATATCCCGCTCCAATGAGCCCACCTCCCACCTCCAGAGAAGGGGCTGTGAGAGGATTTGAAGCTGCCAAAAATCTGGAACCGTAGACTGCACCGTGGAAAAAAATTTGTACCACAACAAGGATTCCGGTGCTGGCAGCCAAGTCATGGTCCCATGGGTGGGTTGGCTCTGATTGAGCAGAGGTATAAACAGTAGGTTCTGGAACCACAGTGAGATCCACCAACAGTACCGAAGAAGCTGGCACCGGGAGGGGCGTCAGCATCAAGGGCTTCAAATCCTGCAGAGAGATTGAAGGAGGAAGATTAAAGAGTCTGTGGAGAAAAAAAACCTCGGCTCCGGGTGGGAAGGAGGGCCTAGATGGGGTTGGAATGCCTTTGGCCGCTAGGAGCTGATCCACAAGTCAAACTCCAAAAGGATCCTGGTGGAATGAATGGACATCCCCGATGGAGATTCTGGTCAGTCAATAAAAGGACTGAGCTGCTGTCCAACAAATGGGTCAATTGATGGGGAATATCGAGTCTTGGTTAGTGTTTCGACCTTCGGCACTGTGGTCGAATGACCAGAAGGTTGTGATGGACAGGAAGTGACCAATTTCAAAAGGGAAGCTATTGGTGGTGCCGAGAGGACCTGTGGTACTGTGAAAGGGGTCATTACCGTGGCAACTGTAGTAGTGAGCTCTGTGGTAAGCTCTGTGGTAAAGGACGGCACAGTGGAGGGAGTCTTGGGCTTCGGTGCAGAGACAGACATCTGTGCCAATTTAGGTTTAGTCTTTGGCTCAGTATGAACCTGGCCTTTAGACATTTTTAGTTCTTGTGAATAAGGAGAAGCTGGGGGACACACTAGCTCCTCCATTTCTTTCCTAGGAGGTTTTGACAGCTCCACCTAAGACAAAGCCTCCCAAAAAGGGATTTTTAATAAAACTTTCAAGATTAGCTTATTCTTACACTCCGCTAAGGTGCGGGCAACTAAAGCCCTTACAGAGCTTGCACGGTTGGACCTGCAAATGAGGCACTCCTAAATATACACAGGAAAGATGCCGATCAGAGTTGGGCATCTTCCTGCCACATTTGTCACACTGTTTAGTAGTACCTTTGTTGTCAGCCATTTCAAAAAAGTACAAATTACCAGAAGGAAGTCTTTTATGCAATCTCAGACACGAACAGTAACAGAGGAAGATTATTTTTTTTTTTAAATGCCAACAATGGTAATACAGGCATACCCAGATGTGTAAAGAAAAAGAGTAAGGGAGGGGCCTATACCAACTACGGTATGAAGAAATACCAGAAAAGGTAATAAGGAAGGAAAAAAGTACAGTTTTGTACCTACCATAAATGTAGATGTCTGAACAGGATAGCATCTGCAGTCCTTACAAATGGGTTGTCCTGTCGTCAGGCAGCCCTTCGGTCAGCCGGATTCCAAAGTCTGGGTCTGGCCTCGGCTGGTGTCGCACTTCACCCGACGTCATCACTGTAGGTCTTCGGGTATAAAGGCATCAGCCGACGCCATTTTCCTCAGTGTTTCTTGCCCCAGATGCCAGTTGCCCTCTTGGATAGCTAAATTTTTGGATAAATGCCAATGTTTCCAAAAGAGTAGAAGGCAAACACAAAAAATAAGCATGTATGTACATATATACAAACAAATACACCATAAGAATTCCCCCCCCCAGCTAGCTATTAGGAGGGTAAATACCCTAGGAGTACCACAGAGGGGAAGGAGGGTGGGTAATCCTGACTGCAGATGCTATCCTGTTCGGACATCTACATTTATGGTAGGTACAAAACTGTACTATGTCCTTCAAGGATGCATCTGCAGTCCTTACAAATGGGTAGAATACCATAGCCAAACTAGGGGAGGAGGAAGAAGAAATTATGGTGTAGTTAGGATCCCTTGCAAAACAGCAGTGGCAAACCCTGCTCGGGATCTAGAGTATAGAGGTAAGTTATAATGCTTGGCAAATGTATGCACGGAGGTCCAAGTAGCAGCCTCTATAATGTCCTTGGTAGCCACTCCTCGTAAGAAAGCTGTGGTAGTGGCTGTAGCCCTTGTAGAATGAGGCCTTATGTTCTGTGGAACTTGCTTTCCATGGTAGGAGTAACAGAATCGTATGCAATTTCCTATCCACTTGGAGATTGTCTGTTTGGAAATTGCTTTTCCTTCCCTTCCTGTTGCATATGCTACTAGTAGCTGGTCAGTTTTTCTATTGCCCTTGGTTCTGTCCAGGTAGTAGCGCAATTGTCTATGTACATCCAAGGTATGCAGCAGTCTTTCCCCCCTGTTCTGTGGATTGGGAAAGAAGGTAGGTAGGTGGATTGCTTGGTTTAGAGACACTCTGGATACCACCTTAGGCATAAATGTAGGATTAGTTCTCATGGACACTCTATCTTGATGGAAGATTAGGAAGGGTTGTACTGCCATTAAAGCCTGTAGTTCCGAAACCCTTCTTGCTGAAGTAATTGCCAGCAGGAAAGCAGTTTTCCAGGATAGGTGTTGTAGATCTGCTGTTGCTGCTGGTTCGAATGGAGGGAGCGTCAATTTTTCTAGCACGAAGTTCAAGTCCCATGCTGGTAATGGTGGTTTCCTAGGAGGTTTTACATTCTTAATTCCTCTCAGAAACTGCCTGAGTAGAGGGTGTGAGAAGACAGGGGGATCGAAGCTGTATTCTGCAGAAATAGCTGATGCATGTATCTTGATGGAGGAGTAGGACAGGCCTGTATGAAGAAGCTCTGCCAAATACTCCAAGATGTTGGCAATATCTACCTTTAACACATCTTTCCCTCTTTCAGTACTCCAAATGACAAACCTTTTCCATTTTCCTGCATAGTTCCTTCTGGTTGAAGGTCTGCGGGCCTCAAGGATAATGTCTTTAACCCTTTGGGATAAATCTGGGTTAGTTGCTGTTATGTAATGTTCCAGGCAGTCAGTTGCAGAGTTTTCAGGTTTGGATGCAGGATGTTGTAGTCGCTCTGAGTTAACATCAAAGGAATCAGGGTAGTGTCCACGTTTCCCCGAGACATGCTCCTCAGTAATGGATACCAATGTTGTCTTGGCCAATTTGGAGCTATCAGAATTATTCTTGGACGTTCCTTTTTGATTTTCAGTAGTATCTTGTGCATCAAAGGAAGAGGTGGAAATGCATATGCTGTCAGGCCTTTCCAACTGAAGGATAGAGAGTCCACCTTCCAAGCAAGTGGGTGGTATGTCCTTGTGCAGAATTTCTTGAGCTGGTGATTGAGTGGGGATGCGAATAGGTCTATTTGTGGCATTCCCCATTTCTTTGTGATGGCCTTGAAGATGTCCGGGTGTAGCATCCATTCGTGAGCATCCGAGGTAGTTCTGCTTAACATGTCTGCTAGGATGTTTTCTTTTCCCGGTACAAATATTGCCTGTAACTGAATGTTGTAACTCAGAGCCATATTCCATAGGTCCAGAGCCATTCTGCATAGGGCGTATGAATGAGTGCCTCCCTGTTTGTTGATGTACCACATGACTGTGGTGTTGTCTGTCCTTATCAATTGGCCTTCTTTGAGGAATGGTTTGAAATTCTGGATTGCTAGTTTTACTGCCAGCATTTCTTTTGATTTATGTGTAGGTGCAGCTGATCTGGAGTCCATAAGCCTTGAATGCACTTGTCCAGCATGTGGGCCCCCAACCGAGGTCTGAGGCGTCCGTTGTGATGGTTTGGCTTGGTTGAATGCTGTGGAAGGACAAACCTGGGTTTGACTGGCATGCCTGAGCCCACCATAGGAACTCTTGTTTCAGGCATGGGATTAGTGGTATTTGGTTTCTAAGCTGTGTCTGTGTTGAGACCATAAATTCTTTAGGTACCACTGTAGCTTTCTCATATGCAGTCTGGCATGGGGACCAGGATTATGCAGGATGCCATGAAGCCCAAGGCCTGCAGTACTTTCCTTGCTGTTAGTTTGTTCTGCTTTGTTAATGCCAAGAAGTAAAGAGGAAGTTGTTCTTGTTTTTCTGCAGTTAGGAATGCCATCTGTTTTACTGTGTCCAATTCTGCACCCAAGAATGTTCTTGTTTGGGATGGTATCAGTCTTGACTTTTTTAAATTGACTGTGTATCCCAGGGCTTGAAGTAAACAAATGACTCTTTGTAAGTCTTGTGTCAGCTTGTTTTGTTGTCCGCTTGTATCAGGCAGTCGTCCAGGTATGGATAAATTTCGATTCCCTGAAGCCTGCAGTGAGCGATTACTGATGCCAGGCATTTCGTGAACACTCTGGGCGCAGTAGATAAGCCAAAGGGCAATGCTGAGAATTGATAATGCTCTGATCCTGCAAGAAATCTGAGGTATCTTCTGCAATATGGTCGTATGGGGACGTGCAGGTATGCCTCCTTGAGATCTAGAGTTACCAGCCAATACTCCTTGCCCAGCATGGGAAGAAGTTGCTGTAGGGTCAGCATTTTGAATTTTGGAACAATGATGAATGTGTTTAAAGCGGACAGGTCGAGAATAGGTCTTCAACTTTTCTCTTTTCTTGGTACTAGGAAGAGTCTGGAGTAAAATCCCTTGCCCTGTTCTGTAGGTGGTACCTTTTGCACAGCTCTCATCTTTGTTAATTGAGCTATTTGTTTTAGAGCTTCTGCCTTTTGATTTGGTGGCAGGTTTGGCATTCCTCTTTTTATTGGTAAGGTGTGGAAGTGAAACCTGTAGCCTTGGTCTATAGTTTGCAAAATCCACTTGTCTCTTGTAATATAGTGCCAGTTTTTTGAAAATAAGGCTAACTTTCCGCCTAAGGGTGCTGCTATTTGTTCCCTGGTAGGCGGTGTCAGAGCCAAGTCACTGTGATTGTCCTGTTGCAGTGGTAGTGGTTGTATCAGTGCCTCGTTAGTTATTGCCTTGCCATTGGCGTCCCCTGTAGGCACCTCCTCTGGATTGATTTCTGCCTCTTGAACGCCTATTCCTGCCTCTGAGTTTTAGAGGAGTCTGGAAAGGACCAATTTTTGGAAGGCCAGTTCCTGCTAAACCTTGGGGGCTGAACCTGTAAGAAATCTTTAACTGTTTGTACAGATTTTGCCTTCTCTTCCATTTTCTTCATTACCTGTTGGGCAGGAGAACCAAATAGACTGACCTTATCCATAGGAGCATCTAATAGCTTTGCTTTAACATGATCCGGCAAGACCTGCTCTTTCAGCCATGCATGCCTTCTTATAACTGTGCCAGTCATGGCTGATCTAAATGAAGCCTCCAGTGCATCATAGCCACATTTTAAAGAATGGTTACTAACCTGCTGAATGTTATTCACCATTTCTAGAACATATCTCTTATCTAAGGAATCATCAGAGGACAGTTTCTTAGTTAACTGATCAAGCATAAACTCTTGGTATTGGATCATATGAAACTGACAGTTCAAAGCTCTAGCTGAGAGAGTAGCAGAGGTGTATACTTTTTTACCCCATCTCTCTAAGGACCTGGATTCCCTTTCAGAAGGGAGAGGGTTTTTCGCTGAGGTCGAAGCTACTGCCTTAGGCCCCTGGGAGATAGTCTCAGGATCTGCAAAAGGAGCCTTGTATAAGTGGTGGTGAGTGTCCGGGACCCTGTAAAACCTATCGGGCTTAGCAGGGGCTGGAGGTAAAGTATCAGGAGCAGTGCAAGCATCATTAAATGCATCATCCACAACAGGAAGAACTGGAGGTATAGCTAAAGGCCTATGTTGCGGTAAGTGTAAAAAGGTCCTAAGCCTTTTTCTTGAATCTGAGAAATCTTGATCCTGCCATTGGAATTGCTCTCTCATGGCATGTAAGGTTTCCCCAAAAGAAAATTCCTCTGGTGGAGAGGCAGATGGAATTGATTCTTCTGCATCGGAGTCTTCATAAGTAGAAAAAGGAGCCTCTGGATGGTCTGTATTGTCTGTATCATCAGAAGAGTCATCTGAGGACACTGGCTCAGGGGGCTCTGCTCTAGGTCTCTTTTCTGGAGGTTGAGAGTCCCTGTCTGGGTGAGATTGGGATCCCCTTATTAAAGAGATGAGATCTTCTGCCAGAGTAAGCATTTGGGAACTGGAACTGGGCCTGTGAGAGGGGGGCTTAACAGGCACAGACTTAGCAGATTTGGCTGCTTTAGCCCTGGCAAAAGCCTTTATAGACATGGCTGCAGGAGGCCTAGCAGCACCACGTGCTGGAGTAGAGACATCCAAAGGGATGGTGTCCGATAATTCTTGAGAAACCACAGTAGTAGGCAAAACTTCAGAGGCCGTTTCAGCAAGGGTTGAAGGGGCCTCGGTAGTAGTCATGGATTCGGCTGAAGATTGACCCGTTTGCTCGGTTTCGGCCGAAACCGAGACACTCGCGGCTTGCTTAACCGTGGTTTCGGCCGAAACCGGACCGCGAGTGTCGGTCCTTCTCTTTGCGTTTCTTAACAATTTGAGTAGTCGGAGGATCCGACAGCATAATGTACGCAAAATCTGAGCCGAAAAACTGTTCAGCAAACTGCGACCGACGCCTAAGTGTTCGTCGGTTGAAGGAAGCACAGGCTAAACAAGCTGCTACGTCGTGGTCTGGGCCTAAACAAGGTAAGCAGTAAGAGTGGAAATCTTTATGAGGTATTTGTTTCCCACAAGTTAAACAGTTATTCACTTTTTCTGACATCGGCTGAGGCAAGAAAGAGTCCCCAACGGGGTACTTAGCTTTTTAGAAGTCTTCGAAGTAGTATTCGGTAGAAGTAATCTCTGGATCTGACCGACCGGCACTTGCGAACAGCTTCTGCTTCGGGCGCCACGCGGCAAGAAAGACTGGGGAAAATAGCGTCGGCTGATGCCTTTATTCCCGAAGACCTACAGTGATGACGTCGGGTGAAGTGCGACACCAGCCGAGGCCAGACCCAGACTTTGGAATCCGGCCGACCGAAGGGCTGCCTGACGACAGGACAACCCATTTGTAAGGACTGCAGATGCATCCTTGAAGGACATCAGCACTCGCACACTAATTCAAACTATATATGTCTATACGTGACTAAGAATAACAAGGGGTTTAAGAAAGAGAAATGGCAAAAGAATTTGAAAAATAGTGAAAAAATATAACAGCTTGAGAGCAGGCCTAATGCGTGTTGAAACTATAAGGCAAACGAGATATGAAGGGAGGGGAAGACAGGCACTATGGGTAACTTTAGCTTGAGAGTTTCTGCCTGGTGTGAGCTTGTTATATTGGTCGAGTCAGTCCCGAAGACGGAACCAAAACCCAACTATCAAGAATGAATGAAGACAGACATCAGATTTTCCATTTTTTTTCTCTCGTAATTTACTCCTTCCCTTTTCTAAGGATCCCATTTCCTATTCTTTTATCTCTGTTACAATGTTCACTACTGCAAGTATAGCTGGCTTAAATTTTGATTTCTACTTTCTAGTAATTGCTTTTTTGGTAACCACCAGAATTAAATTTAACAAGGCCTTACAATGTCTTGGCAATTCAGATCCTGATCCCAGCTCAAAAAAAAAAATCCTTAGTTACAACCATTTACTCACCCAGTATTCCAGACACAGTACTCTGTAGTGAATTGTTAAAGTTTGTCAATTCATTAAACTTCAAGAACATATGCTCCCAGGTACCACTATTCCCCCATTACAAAGTCAACATTTGCCATCTACCTGAGGAAAAATTCTCTTGAGTCTGCTTGGGGTAAAAAGTATCTATGCAAACACTTGCAAGCAAAAATCCCAAATCATCTAGATTTTGTTGCATGTTTGGAAGTCATACATTCATACTGCTATTGTTTGTGTGTTTACTGTATATCTAATCTTTCTTCCCAATATTTTCTGATCGCTTCTGAACTCCTATTGTTACAGTGCAATGTTTTATATGCCCTATTTACAGCAGCTTCTGTTCTAGATTCAATTAAAAACTTAAGCAGTGCTGGTACTTCATTTAGGACTCCTCTATCCCTTTCTCTTTGTCTACACTCTAATATTAATCCCAACAGGGAAAGCAATCACTAGCCTGCAATCCAAATGTTTTCTTGGCCTCTTCCCATTCTATTACCTTTCCTTCTCTTAATTATTTTTTCCCAATACTTGGTTCCTTTACCACTTCGTCCAGTAAATTCCAGCTCCCTCTTGACTATTATCTGCACCTCTGATTGCAGTTATCCCTATTGACAGAATATTTTCTCCATTCCCGTGCTGGTTTAGTTCTTTGCATACTTTCTGCTAGTTTATGAGAACAACATTCTGTAAGACTGTCATTCTCCTTAAGGATGTGTGCTAAAATCCCCACTCCTTCCTTATTTCTTGAACTACTCCCCTTCATCATCATCCCTTTCCATTTTGAATTGCAGCTTTCTGCTTGTGTTATACATACAAGCCTTAACTGTGTAGCTCATATCTCTTCAAATCAAAA
The DNA here is from genome assembly GCF_019279795.1 of Protopterus annectens. Lineage (NCBI taxonomy): Eukaryota > Metazoa > Chordata > Ceratodontiformes > Protopteridae > Protopterus > Protopterus annectens. The sequence goes on along the minus strand of NW_025048860.1, from coordinate 185,677 downwards.
AATTCTAAACCTCTTTGTTCTGTTGGAAGGATCAACATATCCCACTTGACTCTTGCCCTCTCCCACTCCTAAATAAAATATTTCAGTTCTTTAATTACTAGCCATAACTTCTCCTCTGACAAAAATATTCCAGACCTATGTATAAAATGTAAGGGACTAAAGACATTTTTACTTTGTGTCTTGCTCTCCATATACAAAGGCAAAAACTTCCAGTTTCTCAATTTTTGTATTATCTTTTTAGTGTCTCCCACATATCCTTTTTAATCCACATTTCTAAAAACTTCATTTTTACTATGTGCCCATAAATATTAGTATTGGTAAACCAATTCACGTATGAGTATACAATATAGTTTATAGCTACTGCCTCTGTTTTATCTCCATTAATTTTATATTAAAAAAAAAAACAAAACTGAATCAATGTTCCACAGCACTAAAGTCCTTTTCTAACTATCTGGTACAAAATAATATCTACAAATAAAGCCAACTTTTCTTCTAAATCTTACCAACTATATCCTTCAATTTAAGGATCCCTCGTTTTTTTTTGCCACTGGTTTTAAATATAATGCAAATAAAGGGAAAAAAGGACACCCCTGCTTGATTACTCTATTCTAGTACAACTTATCACACAGGAAGTCCTCCCACTTTAATTTTTGCCACCTCCTGTTTCACCTTATTGCATCAGGAAATGAAATGCTTGCATTGTCCTTATTCACAAATTCTCAGCTTATTCTATCAGGCGCTTTCTCTGCATCAAGACCCACCAATAGCAGCATTTTCTTACATTCTGCTTTCCTCTGGATCATCATTGTTCTATTAATGTTGTAAAATGTTTGCCTCCCCAAACAAAACGACAGTGGTCCAAATCTATCAATCTTGGCATCATTTCCAGTCTTTTAACCATTAGGTACACTTTGTAATCATGGTTTAAAATTGAAATGGGCCTATATGAAGCTGGAGAAAATGTTGGTTCCTCCCCTCCTTTTAAAATGTTAAAAATCTTTTATCACTTTGTTCTCTCCTAGTTTCCAAACTTCCACCAGAATACCATCACATCCTAAAGACTTTCCTGCAGACTGGATATACATAGCCATTTCTTATTTCCTACTGCAACTGTTAAATTGTTGAGCCTCATCTACCTCTAACCTTGGCACACCGAAGTTTTCAATAAATATTTCCATGTGTGCTTTTTCTTGATTTTCCCATTTCTCTGCTTTGTACAAATTTTCATAAAATGTCTGAAATATCTCTAATATCACTACTGAATCTCTGGTTATTTTTTTCTTGTTAGGCTCCCTAAGTTTGGCAGTAACCCTTTCTATTATTGGTCGCCTAAATCGTTGTGCCAAAAGTTTTTCTGTGCTCTAGAATTATGAAAAAAAGTCTCTTCACATCAATACTTCTAAACTAATGCATATTATCCAGGTACTGCCTTATTTTCTCTTTAGCACTCTGTAGTTGCACCTCCTCTTGTTCCGTGAGATTCCCTTTATTTTGTAATTCTTTAACCTTTCTCAGCACCTCTAAATAATTCTTATTACTCAAACAGATTTCTCTTTTACTTCTACCCTACTTTTTAAACTATCATTTTTTTTATCCATCCCACTCACTAATTATAAACTCAGGAGTACTTTTTATCTTCCCCAATAACTCCCAAATAATTTCCACTACCAATTCCTTAAATTCCTCTCTTTGTAACAGGCACGTGGGGAAGCACTAGTGTCTTATCTTTACTTCATTACTATGCATTTTTATCTTTGTAATTATTGGCGCATGATCTGAAACAGGTATTGGATTTGTGTCAAAATTCTCATCTAAATGCACATGTTCCTGGGGAATATAATTTCTTTCTAGTCTAGAACCAGTTACTGTATCTTCTGGAATAATATGTAAATTCTCTCCAAGTTCCTTCTACTGAATTCACATATCTTTCATAAATTTCTTCATAAATCTGCCCTCTTTTGTTATATTTTTCCCTTCTAAGCCCCTCCGATCCATCATCATTGCTTGAAATCAAATTCCAGTCCCCACCTATTAGTAATATTCTCTGCTGAAAGCTGATCTCTTTCCTCCTCCCAAAAACTTGAGCTCCATAACACCAGTTTTAGGTGCAATACAAACACATGCCAGTGTAACTCATAACTTGACAGTATCCCCTTACTACCAAAAGTCTTCCATTACCTTTTTTCCCCTCTTCTGTTACTACTGGAACTCCATCAGCAACTACTATAAATACTCATATTTTCCTTTGATGTTTTGCAGAATATCCATCTTTAAATACTATCAAAGTCATATGCTCAGTTCTTTCAAATTTGTCTCCCATAACACTATTTATACTCTGTATTTCATAACATAATTAAGTACTCTTTCCTTTATGTATATACCAGAGACCATTCACATTCCAAGATATTGCAAGTGCTCCCATTATGATAAGTCATTATTTCAACGTATTACATGTGGCAGCCTTTTTAAATGTATTTTTACCCTTTGTGATACATGCATCCATTAATGTTTGTCATGTTAATCTATCAATTTTCTTTCTGGTAAACACTGGAACCTGCCACATTTTACAAGAAATTTTGTTTTAACAACCACCCTAAAAACAAAACAAACAAAAAAAAACACCCCATAACCCATTAACATAAAACAAACACATGTAACTATGTAAATCTTCAATACAATGAAGTTTAACCCTCTTAATTAGAACATTTGTGCCAAAAAGACTTAAAATAGAGATTATCCATGCTAAGATGCATGTTACTGTCTCTAATTCTACTCGCGGTAATTTTTTTAAAAACTTTTTATCCCTCAACCCCCAATGTGAAAACTTGCATGTTTTCAGAAATCATTAACTAATTCTTGAAGAAACTAGTACTCCGTCTTTTACTGCCCTATTATCAGCCTGTCTCCATAGTCATCTGCTGCAGCCTGAAAAACAAGCTGAAACATTTACTGCTAAAGGAAAACTTTTCAGTACATTTGGTGTTCTTATATTTACTTGTTTCCACTTAAAATTTGTTCTGAGATTAAGCCCAAGGGTCTTAATCCAGATATTTTCCTATGTAAAACCGAAAAAAACATTTATGATAGCACATTCCCCAACTCAACAACCCAAGATTACAGGGTCTATATGTTAAATCATTGAATGCTTAAAGCAAATATATCGAACTCATGTAAGCAAAGCTTACAATCTCAAACACTTAGAACAGTGATTTTTTTTCCAAGGGGGGGGGGGGGGGGTCGCTGTTTCACAAAAATTAAAACATTACATAAAGTGGGGGGCTTTCCCCCCACACATCCCCTACTTAAATATACCAACTCCGAGATCGCACTACAGTGATGAAAATGGCAAAGTAATGGAAGTGCCCAAGTGATTTCTTTCCCAGGGAAAGCATTTGCTGATATGCCGCTTCGCTATTTTGCCTCGTGCTTTCAAGTTCAATCAAGACGCATTCGAAAGAATGCATCTTCGATTTAATAGGAACCCAGATTACAGCCCATTAACTTAAATATGCAGTTGTCGAGCTTCTCTCTTTTTGCACTATAATCATTTCTTAATTCCAAAAAAGAAATAAGAAAAAAGGCATCTGTTTGCTTTAGTAACTTTATCCCATAAGAGAACTAAAAATACTTCACTATAAAATATACAATTTATGCTGTGAAAAGTTTTATAGAAATGCTATTAACAGAAATTGTTTTACTTGGTTACTTTGTTCATTCTTCTTCCTCTCCCAGAGTCCTTCCAAACATTAATGACATGAAGTGAAGCAAATGCTTTTCAATTCCCCACAAGTTTAACAGTCAACAAGTGTCCACTCTTTCCACTGATTCTTATACAGCTGCATTTAATAAATGTGACCGACATTTTGCAGTCTCACATTTTATTCACTAATTTCTGTGTTGCTTGTCTTCCTCCTGTTCATCTTCATCTCCCAACTCCTGTTTCTGGTTCATTTCCATGGTACTCCCAATTCTTCTGGTCAATTGTGATGCTTTTCTGTCTCTCATACATTTTACTTTGGAACAATAGAAAAAGCTTGACTCACCAAGTCTCTGTGTGTGTTTTATTATCAGAAGAATAAGCACAGTCCATTTTGTTGGACATACTTTTGTATTTGACCCATAGTCAGTTCTTAATCAAAAAATGATTGATCCAAAGCTGAAGCTTGAACTGATTTTTGCTGAACAGGTGCAAGATTCTTCCCAGTCAGTATTTTCTCTTCACCTTTTCTAGTTGAATTTCTTTCAAGCTCTCCATCTTCTTTGCTGGCACCCAGTCAGTGCACTTACTAGCTAGTAAGTGAATTTTACTCAAGTTGACAATATCACTGGCTGTTTCTTAGTTTCCATTTTCACAATGTGAAAGCTGAAGTTAAGCTGTCGATCATTGTGCAGCCAGTCTGGAAGTCTGTTACTTCAAACAGCTTTTAAACAGACAGGAAAAAGGTGTGCTCCCACTTAAAAGAACAGTTACATCTCATAATAGTCTTAAAACAAACTTCCTAGATTAAAAATAACTTTCCTAAGGAGAAAAGTACATTCAAATACCATTTTTTATGTGGAAGGTTTTTCCCCCTGGGGGAAAAGTACAGTTGTGTAAAATCAGTTTTACCATAACAGTAGATGTTCTACTGATCACTGTTGCAGTACTCTTGAAATATGGGTTGTCACCGCTGATATCTGGATGGGATACCAAAGCTTTACCCTCTAGAGATAGTACCTCAGCTTGTATGTGCTGGAGTATACAGATGTGCAAGCATGGACCACCATACTTCTCTCCAAGCCACTGGCCTGAACACTACTGAGAGAGGGAGACTGGTCAGCCAGGAGGAGTGTAGTTTGAATAGTTAAGAAAACTCCCCCATTCGTATATAACAGAGTAAAGGTCAAAGCAAAAGGGGGAAAAAGTTGAAGTGAGGTCGAGAAGAGGGGATGGAGGGCTGGATGGAATATTGCAACAGTGATCAGTAGGACATTTACTGTTATGGTAAGTTCTTACACAACTGTTCTATGTCCTGACTGAAATTAGTGCTGTAGGACTCCTAACATATGGGTGATTTCCAGAACTGAGGGACAGTGGGAGGAAGGAAGGGTGTTTGGCTATCGAGTGGAAGAGATGTACAACAGTTTGACAAGACTGACCTAGCAAAGACTGCCCTGGACCAAGCATCAATCTTCTACCATTTGGCACAGGTATGTTCAGAAGATAAAGTGGCAGTCTCTAAGATAGACATGGAGTCTACACCTTTGTGAAAAGCCCCTAAGAAAGCCAGTATCTTGGTGGAATGTGCTTTCAGGCAGGAAGATAAGTCTTAACATAGTGCAAATAGCAGAAAGAGAGCCTTAGCAATCAGAGTTAACAGTTTTTTTTTTTGGAGACCGGCTGGCATAGCTTCGGGCTAATAAATGATGTAAACAGATGATCAGTCTTTCTGAAGAATGTAGCTGTCTCGATGAAATCAAAGTTGCCTGTGGATGTCCACAGGATTTAAGATGGTTTTCCCCTGTTTTGTGGACTGGGAAAGACGATGAGTAGGTGAATAGCTTAGCTGAGAGACTGCTAATTCACTACCTTAGGCATGAACGATGGATTAGCCTCAAGAGTTACACTGTCCTTCTGAAAAATAAGAAAAGGGGAAATGGTCATCAGAGATTGTTAACTCAAACTCTCAGAGCAAAAGAAACAGCCAAGAAAGTTTTTAAAGCACAGAATTTTAGAGAAGCAGCAGATGCTGCTTCAAAAGGAGGCAGTAAAACCTTTTCTAGGACTAAATGAAAATCCCAAGGGGGAGAGGTGGGTTTTCTTGGTTAGTTAAAATGCAGGCCTCCCCAAAGGAACAGCCTGAGCTCAGCTCTAGTCATAAGTGAAAGGCTAAGAGGGAAGCATTCACTGACAGTTGACTGGTGAGTTTTTACAGAAGAGAAGGCCAAACCTGACTGAAGAAGTTCGCAGAGATACTGCAGTATAGCAGGAACTTGTCATAAGAGTGGGTCCCTGACTATGCTTGCAGCACCAGTAGGAAAACCTCTCATTTAGCTGCATAAAATGTTTTAAGAGGTGTTTGAGGAATTAAAATTTATCATCCAGGTCAAGTTGAGAGATGGAAGATTTGGGTGGAGCAGCAACCCTTTTTGTTGCATTATCAGATCCAGCTGTAAAGGTATTTTCCTGCAATTTCCATTTGTCAGGTGATATAAGCCGGGGAAACCAATGCCGCCACAGCAAAATGTGTGCCAGTAAAATTAGTTCCTTTTGTGTCTTGAGAAAAAATTTGGGAAGAGGAAAGAGGAGGAAAAACACAGAAGAACTACCTGTCCATTGAAAGAAAAAGGCATCTGCCCTCCAGGCTGTGGGACAAGGGTCCCTACTGCAGAACTGGGGAAGCTGCTGATTGCTGGCTGATGACTCAAAAAGGTCCATCTGAGGAGTGCCCCACTGAAATGGGATCTGGAAAACTTCTCTGTTTAATGTCCATTAGGGGTGGCCACTACCACACATCCCTGAGAAGGAATGGTGTATGTGGTTGAGTGTGAGATGTTCATCTGGGTGGCAAAATTACATGCCTCCTGTGATAATCTACACAACTGGTAAGACAGGTGTCTCCCTTTATGTGTACCACATCACTATAATGTTGTATGTGTACACTAAGAGCAGCCCAGGTTTCAAAATGTGGGTGAAGGTCTGAAGAGCTTGTAGAGGAGCCCTCATCTACTGGATGATGGCTGCCATGAACCCCAAAGTTCTTAGCATTTCCCTTGCTGAGCAATAAGTTGTGGAAGAAAGACTTGGGGGGGGGGCAGACTAAACTTTCTCCAGGGGGAGGAAGGCATGAATTTTGTGAGCCCAGTCCGTAGACCAGGAAAAACAGGTTCTGTGTAGGGGCCATGTGGGATTTCTTTTAAGTTTATAGTGCAACCTAGACTTGTCAGGAGTTAAGACCGTGAAGAACTTAGGGAGAGGAAGCCTGGATCAATAGGTTGTCCAGGCAGGAGAAAATTTGGATTCCCCCGACTATGACAGAAAACTACTATTGGAGCTATCCACTTTGTAAACACTTTTGGAGCAGGAGAAAGACCAAAGGGCAGAGCAGTAAAATGAAAATGCAAGCAGTCAAAGGAAAATAGTACAGTTGTGTACACTTACAATAAATGTAGATGTTAGAGTGTCTTCACTGTTGCAGTCATGACTAGGGTTCTCCCCTGCCGGCAGGCAGTCCTCGGTCAGCCAGAATCCCAAAGTCTGGGTCCGGCGTCGGCTGTTCAGCCATGCTCCCTGACGTCAGAGTGCCAGGAGTACAAAGCTGACGGCCGACGCCATGTTCTCCAGTTTTTCTTGCCCCAGATGTCAGAAGTTCCAAAATGAGTAAGGTCCCATACCCTTTGCAAATAAACCTCAGAAGAAGGGTGAAAAAAGGAACCACACAAAGAAAAAAATAAGAGGGGGCAGGAGGGAGGGAAACCCAGACTGCAACAGTGAAGACACTCGAACATCTACATTTATGGTAAGTGTACACAACTGTACTATGTTCATCGTGTTTCACTGTTGCAGTCATGACTGTAGGGTAGAATCCCAAAGCAGAAAGAAAGGGAGGTGGTCATAAAGTAGAGGGGGCGGCTAAAAGGCCCTGCAAAACTGCAGAAGCAAAGCCTGCCCTAGACAGAGTAGAGAGGTAGATTGTAGTGCTTGGAAAAAGTATGCACTGAACTCCAAGTTGCAGCTTCCAAAATGTCTTTGGTAGGAACTCCCCTGAGGAAGGCAGCTGAAGTGGCAGCAGTTCTGGTAGAGCGAGTCCTTATATTCCCTGGGATTTGTTTTCCATGGTGTGAATAACAAAATCTGATTCCATGAGCAATCCATTTAGAAATGGTCTGTTTTGAAATGGCTTTACCTTGGGAACTTGAAGCATAAGAAACAAACAATTGCTCTGATTTCCTGATGTCCTTGGTTCTGTCCAGGTAAAAACGTAGTTGTCTGTGTACATCCAAGGAATGTAAGATCCTTTCCCCTTTATTTTGAGGAGTGGGGAAAAAGTTGGCAAGTGAATAGTTTGATTTAAAGCCACTTTGGAAACCACCTTAGGCATGAAAGTAGGATTAGTCCTTAAAGACACCCTGTCTTGATGAAAAATAATATAAGGTTCCACAGCCATAAGAGCTTGCAACTCTGAAACCCTCCTGGCAGAGGTCAGAGCTAAAAGGATGGCTGTCTTCCAAGATAAAAACTTGATGTCAGATGAGGCAGCAGGCTCAAAAGGAGGTAAGGTGAGCCTTTCCAAAACATAGTTAAGATCCCAAGCAGGAATGGGGGGAGATCTAGGGGGCCTTAAGTTCTTAGCTCCTCTGAGAAATTGTCTCATGAGCTGGTGGGAAAAGATAGGACGGTCTGTATTATAATGAGCAGAAATAGCAGAGGCGTGTATCTTTATGGAAGAGAAAGAGAGACCCCTATATGTAAGAGGTCTGACAGGTAAAGTAAAATCTGAGGAATGTTAGGAATAAGAGGATCAGAATCCTGAGCCTGCATCCAGGAACAAAATCTTTTCCATTTTCCTGCATAAGATTTTCTAGTGCTAGGACGTCTGGCTTCTAAAATGACATCCATAACCTGCTTGAGTAGGAGAGAATGAATCAAAGATCCTGGATTAAACAGGCCGCCAGGCTGAGAGTTTTGAGATGGGAGTGTAGAATCTGACCCTGGTGTTGGGACAGAAGGTTCGGAATCTGTGGTAAAACCCAGGGTGGCTCTAGACAAAGGTTTCTCAGTGTTGGGTACCAAAACTGTCGAGGCCAATTTGGGGCCAGCAAGATTATCATCTTGGGCTTGTCCTGCTTGACCTTTAGTAATACCCGTGGAAGAAGAGGAAGAGGCGGAAAGGCATAACCCGAGAGGTTTCTCCAACTGAATGATAGAGCATCCACTTTCCAAGCTTGATCGTGGAAAGTCCTGGTGCAAAAAATTTGTAGTTGATGATTGAGGTGGGATGCAAAGAGGTCTATGTGAGGACATCCCCAGACTGCTGTAATCATCTTGAATATGTCGGAGTCCAACATCCATTCGTGTGGATCCGAAAGGTTTCTGCTCAGACTGTCTGCCAGGAAGTTTTGCTTCCCTGGTAGAAACTGTGCTTGAAGGTGTAGATTGCAAGCTAGAGCTGTGTTCCAAAGATCCATGGCTAGTCTGCAAAGGGGGTAGGAATGAGATCCCCCTTGCTTGTTTATGTACCACATAACTATGGGTGTTGTCTGTCCGTATCAGTAGTTGCCCTGGTTGTAGAAGATTCCTGAAGGCCAATAGAGCTTTCTGAATGGCTAACATTTCCTTTAAATTGATATGCAGGTGCTTCTGATCCTTTGTCCAAAGGCCCTGCAGACAGTTGCCCCGAAAATGGGCTCCCCATGCATAATCTGAGGCATCCGTGGTTAGAATCTAGTGGCAGGAGGCAGACAGAAGGGTTTTCCTTTGTTTAGAGTACATGCCTTGGACCACCAAAGGAATTCCTTTTGAAGACAAGGCAGGACGGAGATCAGTATGTCTAGACTGTGACAATGCTGAGACCATACACTTTTAGGTACCACTGTATTTTCCTCATATGCAGTCTCGCATATGGTACGAGAAGGATGCAGGAGGCCATGTAACCCAGAGCCTGCAGGAATTTCCTTGCAGATAGCGGAGTTGTAGTTGCCATGGTTTTGAAAGTTGAAGCCAGCTGTAACTGTTTTTCGTATGTCAGAAATGCCATCTGGGTTGTTGTGTTTAGAGAGGCGCCCAGAAAAATTAACTGTTGTGAGGGTGTCAAATTTGACTTTTATGTTTACAGTGAATCCCAGGAACTTGAGAAGATTCTGAACAAACTGTAGATGCTGGAGTAAGACATCCTTGCTGCCTGCCTGAATAAGACAGTCGTCCAGATAAGGGTAAATTTGAATTCCCTTGAGTCTGCAATAAGCTACTACTGGAGCCAGGCACTTGGTAAAGACCCTGGGCGCAGTAGACAATCCAAAGGGCAGCGCAGGGAATTGGTAGTGCCTCGATCCCCCCTTGATCCTGAGGTATTGTCTGCGTTCCTGTCTGATGGGAATGTGTAAATATGCTTCTTTTAAATCCAAAGTTACCATCCATGCATTTTTGGTCAGCATTGGGAGTAGCTGCTGTAGAGTAAGCATCTTGAATTTTGGTACCTCTAGAAAGGTGTTCAAGACTGACAGATCCAGGATGGGTCTCCATGAATTTTGCTTCCTGGGGACTAGAAAGAGCCTTGAGTAAAAACCTTGTCCCATCTCTGAAAGTGGAACTAGTTCTATGGCTTTCATAGCCAAGAGAGCTTCCACCTGGTTTAATGCCTCTGACCATTGATGTTTTGGAAGATCTGGCCATCCGCTTGGCCTTGGTGGGGTATGAAAATGGAATTTGTAACCTCTTGAAACCACATCCAGAACCCACTTGTCTTTGGTTATATGAGTCCAATTTAGATGAAAAAGAGAAAGTTTTCCTCCAAGAGGGGCTTCCAGGCAAGAAGTTCCTGAAGCCCAACAGAGGGAGTCATTGAGTCTGTTTTCTATGAGCTTGCGACCTGTCTTCTCCTCCCCTAGGGGTGGAAGCAGTCCACTGTCTTGGTCTATAAGAGACTTGAGTTTGAGGCCTACCTCGGGGGCGTCTATATCTACCCCTCTGAGGCCTGTCTGAATTGGGAAAGGACCAATTTTTTGTAGGCCAATTCCTGCTCAATCTAGGTGGCTGTACTTGTAAGAAATCTTTAACTGTTTGCATGGACTTTGCCTTGTCCTCCATCTTTTTAATCACGTCTTCAGCTTTAGATCCAAATAAAACATTATGCTGAACAGGAGCATCCAATAATTTAGCCTTTACCTGATCTGGCAAATTTTGTTCCTTTAACCATGCATGCCTTCTAATTACTGTGCCAGAGGCAGCAGCCCTACAGTAAGCCTCCAAGGCATCAAATCTACAGTGTAAACCATGCTTCCCAACTTGTTCAGTGGCATGCAATAAGTCATGTAGTTCCTTATCATTTGCACAGGCGGAAATGGAAGTTAGCTTTTACTTTAAAACAGACAGGTGAAATTGCTGGTATTTCAGCATATGAAACTGACAGTTTAAAGCCCTAATAGATAAAGTAGCAGAAGTGTACACTTTTTTGCCCCATCTTTCTAAAGATCTGGAATCCTTCTCAGTGGGAATGGGGTTTTTAGCAGAAGCGGCCTTAACGCCCTTAGGACCCTGAGAAATGGTTTCATGGTCAGCAGTACGGTTTTTGAATAAAAACTGGTGGGAATCAGGAACCCTATATTATCTGTCTGGCTTAACAGGAGCTGGAGGAAAAGAGTCAGGAGTTAAGTTAGCCTCCGAAAAAGCATCATCCACAATATCCAAAATAGGAGGAATAGCCAGGGGCCTATGTTGGGGAAGAAGAAAATCCCTTAGTCTTTTCTTAGATTCCGAGTACTCCTGTCCTTCCCAGTGGAAATGTTCCCTCATTTCATGCAAAGTTTCCCCAAAAGAGAAATCCTCAGGGGGGGGAAGCTGAAGGACTGGATTCCTCAGCATCAGAATCCTCATAAGGAGGGAAAGAATATTCCTGGTCAGAAGAAGAAACAGAAGAAACAGAAACCTGATCAGAGGAGTCATAATAAACTTCCTGTCTTGGCCTTTTATCTGGAGGGGGATGTGAACCCCTAATCATAGTAAGTAAGTCCTCCGCCATTTTAAGTAACTGTTTCTGAGACTTGGGAGCCGGATCTGTAGAGGCCTGGGTTGCAGTCTTTGATTTGGAAGGAGTCTTTGCCTTTGTCTTTGCCTTTATAAGAAGATGAGTAGGCCTGAAAACCCCTTCGGAAGCCGGTACCTGCACAGCGGCTCCGGACCCATCCGAAGGAGCATTGTCCGAAGGTCCAACTGAAATATTCAAAGGCCTAGTTGGCTCCTCGTGGGAGTCCGTTTCGGCTGTTCCGAAATGGCCGACGACAGGGGCTGCAAAAGCGCCTCACTGACAATGGCCGAACCTGAGGCTGGCTCCGCTTGTGCGATATCGTCTGATTTGGACCTCGGAAGCCCGTCTTTGTCCTTGCGTCGTTTATGAACTCCGGTAGCCGGAACTGTATTAGACGACATTTTGTAATTAAAACGCCTACCGAAGTAATGAAAAGCAAAATCGTACCTTTGTTTAATAGTACGTTGATTGAATCTAGCACAAAACAGACAACTAGCTACGTCGTGGTCAGGGCCTAAGCAAGGAATACAGTAAGAATGAAAATCCTTATGAGGTATTTGCTTCCCACATGAAATACAATTATTAACTTTTTCTGACATCGGACTGGAGCAAGAAAAGTTTCCCCAACGGGGTACTTAGCTTTGAGTAGGAGAAGAGAGTCTTCGGACTGAAGTTTGATTAGAAAAAATTGTCAGGAGTCAGACGACCGGCACTTGCGAACTGCTATCACCGCACGGCAAGTAAGACTGGGGAACATGGCGTCGGCTGTCAGCTTTGTACTCCTGGCGCTCTGACGTCAGGGAGCATGGCTGAACAGCCGACGCCAGACCCAGACTTTGGGATTCTGGCCGACCGAGGACTGCCTGCCGGCAGGGGAGAACACTACAGTCATGACTGCAACAGTGAAACACGAACATCTGAGGAATTGCCTACAAGGATAACAAATGGGTGTAAGTAGGTGTCCCTTCAGATGTAGTGACATTAAGAAAGCTTGGGGGAAAAATGAAAGGCAGAAGAGTGGAAGGAGAGCACATTTTGAAAGATTATACCTTCAAGGAAGTGTTTAGGAGTCAGGTCTAGGATGGGTCTCCACTAGCCTTCTTTCCCGGTCACTAAAAAAATCCTGCAGTAAAACCCTTTTCCTATGAAGTCCTTTGGGGCTTGTTCGATGGTGCCCTGATTCAAGACATCTTGAATAATGGGAGCAGGAAGGCAAATCTGGTTTTGAGGAGGTTGAGGCATGGCATAACTTTCCTTGATGGACAGGACCCACTGGTCAGTGGTAATAGCTTCACACCTGGCCAGGAAGAGTGACAAGATTTTTGCTTCCAAAACGAAGTTTCCCCACAGGAGTTTCCCTATGGGGTTTATCACAGTACCTTTTCCTGAGTGGTTTTCTTTCTTTCTGATTACGTCCTAGGATCCCTTCTAATGAAAGGGGTAGACTTAAGATGGGTAGTTGCTATGATGATCAAGGATCTGAACAGAATCTGTCTGTAGTCTTTCACTGTCTTACCTTAGTCTGAGAGTTTTGAACAAACAGTAAGTCTTTGTCCAATGAAGTTTCTAAAAGTCTCAATTTGAAATCCTCAGGGATAGGCTGACTGGGAAGTCATGCATATCTGTGAAAGAATAGTTGTATAAAATCTTACCATAACCATAGATGACCTCCTCTTTCAGATTACAGTATTCTTACTGTGGGATCCGCCATCTCAAGCGACCAGAATGTAAGCTCCTATACAAAAGCTTAATCCTGGTTGTTGCTGGTGTGTGGGACAACACATGTACGGCCATAAACCATGGGCCTTAAATAAGACATCTGCACGCACAGACCTCAGAAATGACTGCCCAGTCAGACAGTATTCTAGGTGATGCCAAATTATGTCCCCCAGACCAGTGAAATGGAATTGACTGCCCAAAGTGACCCTATGATGCCCCATAGGCAGGTTAAAGGTAATGCAAGGGGGTAGATGGGAGTGAAGAAATACTGCAACATGGTAAGATTTTACACAAATATTCAATGTCCTTTTCTCATGTTGTAATATTCTTACTGTGGAAGAGTAGCACAGCTTAGGAAGGAGAAGGGAGGGTGGAGGCACAGGTAGTGGATTCCAGAAATCCTTACAGGATTACTCTTATGAATCATGCTCTGGCGATATGGTTCAGTTTGTAATGTTTGGTAAAGAGATGTAGAGGGGACCAGGTGGCTGTCTCAAGGATGGAAGTTGTGTCCAGGCCCTTGAAGAAGGCCCCAGAAGAGGCTACTGCTGTAGTACAGTGAGCTCTGACCCCCTGATGCAAATGCTTTCCATGGTAGGAATAACAGAAGCAGATAGTTTTCCAAATCCAGCAGGAGATAGTTTGTTTGGATACTGCCTTGCCCAGAGCCCTGGGATGGAAGAACATAAAGAGTCGATTAGACTTTCTAATGGTCTTAGTTTTGCCAAGTAAAACCTTAACTGCCTGTGGACATCAAGGGAGTGCAGTATTCTCTCAACGTCATTTTTAAGAGAAGGAAGGAAGGTGGGTAAGTGAATGGACTGATTTAGTGATGGTTTGTTGACCACTCTGAGCATGAAGGAGGGGTTGGTTCGCAGGGTCATCCGGTCTTTGTGGAGATAGTGTAGGGAGCATATGCCATGAGCGCTTGCAACACCAAGACCCTTCTGGCTGAGGTGAGGGCTACCAACAAGAGACCGTTTTCCATGTGCACATCTGCAGGGATGCAGAACTGGCTGGCTCAAAAGGGGAAGGAGCAAGTTCTTCCAGGACGCAATGTAGGTCCCAAGGTGGTGGGATAGGCTTCTCTGGTGGTCTAATGTGCAAGTCCCCTTTCAAAAATAGTTTAAAATCCAACCTGGTGAGTAGAGGAAGGTCCAAGGGTAAGCAGGCAGAAATGGCAGATAAGTGAACTTTCACTGAAGCTTATAAAGACAGACCTTTCATACTCTTCAGTGAACGTTCACTGAAGAGTATGAAAGGCCTGCCTTTATGAGCTCTCACACATGTTAAGACTAGAGAAACATCCGCTTGAAAGGGGTCCCTATGTCTTTGGAGACACCAATTGGAGAACCTTTCCCATTTGGAATGTAGGATCTTTTTGTGTTAGGTTTCCTGGCCTCCTTACAGGATAGATAGCAAGTCCTTGGTCCTCCTACAGGATAGATAGCAAGTCCTTGGTGTAGCAGTGTCTAAAGAGAACTAAAGGTTCATCACCCAGAGGGTCAAGCACAGTATCTCCAGGTGTGGATGGATGAGAATTCCCTTCTGTTGTGTGAGCAGGTCCACCTTGTGGAGCAACTTGTGGTGATTGCCCTTGGCGAGTGATTGAAGAACGGGGAACCAATGCTGCCTTGGCCAATAGGGAGTCACCAGCAAGATGTTTTGTATGTCCCTCCTAATTTTCAGGGGGACTTTCTGAATGAGAGGAAAGGGAAGGGAAGCATGCAGAAACAGTCCCTTCCATAAGATGGCGAAGGTGTCCACTCTCTAAGCTAGTGGGGAGGGATCTTTTTGTACAAAAGTTTCTCAATCGTCTGTTCTGGGGCAAGGCAAATAAATCTATTTGCATTGTGCCCCATTGGTGGACAATGCCTAGGAATACTTCTCTGTGCATCATCCATTAGTGACACAGACAGTGTGATCCGCTGAGAGCATCCGCTTGGTGGTTGTCCTGGGATGGAATATAGACTGCCTGCAGAGATGTGTTGTCCTGTGAGGTTAATTCCCAAACTTGAACTGCTAGCTTGCAGAGAAGGTAAGTCCTGGTCCCCCCCCCCTTGTTTGTTGATGTACCACATAACTGTGGTGTTGTCTGTGAAGATTTGTAGGGAACCTGGTTGTAAGAGAGGGAGAAAGGCTTTCAAGGCTAAGAAAACTGCTGTCATCTCCCTTACACTGTTTTATCAGGAGGGGTGTTTGCCAGGGGGCTTGCACTGACACCATTCATGGTAGCTCCCCAGCCCAGATCTGGGGCATCTGTTGAGCTGGAAGAGTGGGGTGAGTTGAAGGGGTAGACCCGGATTCAATTGCATCTGTTGAATCCACCACTTCAATTCTGTTTTTAGGCAAGGTAAGAAGGGTATTTGGAAGTTTAGAGGGTAGCTGTGTTGGGACCACACATTCTTTAGATACCACTGTAACTTTCTCATGTGCAACCTGGCTAGTGGCAGCATAGGTACTGTTGCTGTCATAAGGCCCAGCAGGCACTTGAACTATCAGGCTGACAGGATGTTCTGGAAGTGGCTGATCAGGAAGTTACTTTGTCCTGAGGGAGGAAAGCCTTCATCAGGTCAGTCCGAATCCTGCATACCAGGAAGATTTTTTCCTGAGCTGGGGAGAGGGATGATTTGGTGAGGTTGAGTGTGAATCCCAATCCCTGTAGTAGAGACATGGAGAACCGGAGATGGTTTCTGAGGGTGTCTTCCTCTTCTGCAAGAATGAGAATGTCATCCAGGTAGGGGTAGATTTGAATGCCCTTAGTCCTGCAGTAGGCTATGGCTGGAGCTAGGCACTTGAAGACCCTTGGTGCAGTGGATAAACCAAAGGGCAAGGCAGTAAACTGAAAGTGTGAACAGGATCCAGCAAAAAATAGGTATTTCCTGTGGTGTAGATGTATGGGAATGTAGAGGTTAGCCTCCTTCAAGCCAAAGTGGCCATGAAAGCCTTGAGTGGCAACAGTGGAAGCAGTTAGCATTCTGAAGGAAGGGCCTTTCAGAAAGAGGTTTAAGAAGGATAAATCCAGGAATGGCCTCCAAAGGCAGTCTTTTTTTGGTACCAGGAATAGTCTGGAGTAGAAACCTTTTCCTTCTTGGCCTGGTGTGATTGGTTCTATGGTCCCCTAAGCAAGAAGGTCCTGGATAATGTGAGGAATTAAGTGGAGTTGGTCCTTGGGTGGAAAGGGAATGCCTCGTGGAGTGTTCTCACCAAGACAGAAAATATCCCTTTTCCACTACTGCAGAACCCATTGGTCTGAGGTGATTTCTTTCCAGAGGGGCAGACAGTGAAGAGAGGCAGGATGAGAGGGGAAGGTGATTAAGGCAGTCATGCACTGTTATTGTTTCTGTCCTGAAAGGGCTGTCTGTGGGTGGGCTGAGAAGGGGCTGTCCTAGAGAAGGATTGCCTCTTTGCCCCTTTTCCTATGTCTGGAAGATGGCAGGGGCTCTTCTGACACAGAGGTCTTAGGGTAATTTCTGTAAAATTCTGGTACTGGGAAGACCAATAAGTGTTTAATATCTTGAAGCTCTTTACTCTTCTCCTGTAGGTTCTTAAAAAGCTCTGCAGACCGTTCCAAACAGAAGATTATGATCAAGTGGAGCATCCAGAATTTTGGATTTAAAGTCTTCAGGGCAGTGGCTGGAGCCTAAACCATGACTATCTGCGTAGCACAGATGTAGATGCAGCAGATCTAGCAGAGGCCTCTGTTGCATCATAACTGTATCTTATAGAGTGCCTCGCAACCTGAGATGCCAGGGACAGTTTAGATGGTACTTCTGTCTTGTTAGGGAAGTCAGGCAAGGACGACAGTAGGGATGAAGCCTGAGATACCAAATCTATGGCACATTTTACCATATGGGTTTGGTAATTAATTGCCCTAAAAGCTAGGGTGGAAGAGGTGTATATCTTCTTGCCCAGCTTGTTCATAACCTTGCTATCCTTGTCTGAAAGTAGGAATGATGAGAATGGAATAAGCCTTGACTGTTTGTCCAGGGCGACAGCTATCACTGCGGGGTCTGCCAAGGGGGGCTTTACTAGAAATGTGTAGTCATCAGGGACCTTGAAGAAATTATCAGGTCTCTTGGGAGCAGGTGGTTGAGCATCAGGGTTTTTTGACACTGATGCAAATGCATCTAGGTATGCAGGAATCACCCAGAGGGATGGCTGATGGGGAGGGCGATTCAACTTGAAGCAGCTCAAAATACCTTTTTTCAGTTTCTGTCATCTGGGTAGTATCCTATTTAAAATACTCCCTCATTTTTGTTACAGTCTCTCCAAATGTAATGTCCTCTGGAGGGAGGGTCTCCTTCAATGGAATCCTCATCAGGGGAATAGTATTCCAAGGGGGAAGCTACTTGGGATGAGTATGTAACTGACTCAGAGGAAGAGGATAAGGCTTCTTCCTGAGAAATGTAAGGATGGCTAGAGGTGGCTGAGGCAGGTCTTGGGCTAAGTACAGGTATAGTGGGAGCTGAGGAGGTTGAAGGGCTGCATCAAGGACTGTGTGAAGGACTTCCAGTCTCGTTGCCCCTCCAAAGGAGTACACACATTTGGTCTTTTGTCTCTGAAGTTTTAGAAGAAGCTGTGGGCCTAGTTTCAGGGATCTAGAGGAAGAATCGGAATCCTGGATCACAGGTGGTCTTCCGGTGGAGCCTGGTTCCCCCGACCTCGGCAACACCAGACGTCGGAATAACCTCCGTGGACGTGCCTGCTGGTACTTTGGAAGTGGCTTCCTTAAGGGTAGATGCCAAAGTAGACTGTTCTATAATAGGTGGTTAGTTGGCCGTCCAATGATAGAGGGGCAGAGGTGGTAGGCCTTGAAACTTTAACCTTTTTTCCTGGTAGTTCCACCAAGGTGGCAGACTCCGGATCCATTCTTAATGCTAACTTTTTTAACCTCTGATTCTCCAAATACAAGTTGAGTGCAGACAGATGGCTTCTGAGCGTTTTGGGAACAAAAGACTGGCAGATGATGCAGGAGGTATGATCGCATTCCCGGCCTAAACAGAATATGCAAAGAACATGGGAGTCTTAATGCAGGACTTGGTGTTCACATCTGCATTTACCTTTCTTAGCAGACATTGGCAAAGAACAGACAAACAACCAGAGCTCAAATAAAAATAAGAATTCCTCAACGGGGTACTTAACTTTAGGTGTCTTGAAGGAGAGGAGCTAAGGGATCAATCTGACGTTCGGCTGCAGTAGAAACGTTCCGAGGGCTGTGCGTGCAGACATCACATTTAAGGCCCCTGGTTTATGGCCCTGTGGGCAACGTCTCACGCACCAGCACCAACGTTTGGGTCACCTGAGGTGGAGGACCCCACAGTAAGAATACTGCAACATAAAAATAGGACATCAACAGATCCAGTGGTAGCTGCCCTAGAAGAAGCATCTACAGCATCATAACTGCACTTAATACTGTGTCTGGCGATTTGAGTGGCCTGGGATAGTAAGCTCAGCATTTGTTGCTTTGACACTTCTTAAGCAGAGACCAGCATAACCTTGTTTAAGGAGTGCAAGACAGAGATCAAGTCCTTTATCACTCAAGTCTAGTAGTTAACTTGCCTAAAAGCAAGGACAGCAGAGGTGTAATCTTTCTTTCTCCATCTATCCACAGCCCTATCATTTTTGAGTGTAAGAAGGGCATTAGCACTGGGTAGAAGTTTATAGGGCTTATCTGGAGAGAGAGAGAGAGAGAGACTGCAGAGGGGTCTGCCACTTGCTTCTTGTTCAAGTATATTAAGTCAGGTACCTCATAAAACCTGTCTGGTCTTTTAGGAGCTGGTGGGTTGACAATCAGGTGCAGATGAGGTGGACTGAAAGACGTCCTTGAAAACTACAAGAACAGGAGGGACTGGGCAGGGGTATCTATGTCTAAGAGGCTGCAATACAGCTTCTGAACAGAGTTCTGTGTGGATTACCATTCAAAGTGTTTGACCATGTTCTGGACAATCTCCCCAAAGAAAGCATTCTCAATATGGGAATCTGGTATCAGAGTCCTCTTCACACAAAAAGATTTGTCCTGAAGAATGTAGCTGAGAGGAATGGTCTACAGAATGGTCATATGTGTAGCCTTGTTCTTCGTCAGAAGAGGAGGAAACTAAGTCAGCTTTTTGAGGAGTAGCTTGTGGCTGTGGAGACCTAAAGGAGGGAGGTTTTAAAGACATGACAGCTTTGAACAACTCCTGTGAGAAATCTATCCACTCCTCCCCTCCCTAGCTGCAAAAGGAGAGGCACATGCCCAGTCTTCTATTTTTTTTTTCTTTTTAAATGTAAAGTCCACCTAGATAAGAGGAGGATTCAGAACACTAACTTCTATTAGAAAGCCTGTGATCTCTTCCCTAAATAAAATTTGAGGGACGTCATGAAGTCCCTTGGAAATGATGAGTCATGGTTCATCAGACGTACCAGCAGTCTGCAAGATTTCAGGAGCCATACTGGCCTCTGATGGGAGTGTCAGTAACTGGCAACTAAGGGGTAAGTCTGACACCTTGGGTTCTGGAACATCAGTGAGTAAGTTTGAGTCACAGATGTCGCACTACTGATACCTTCTGGGCACCTCTCACTCTTTCGTCATCAGAAGAGGGACATCAGAGGATGTGGATTTGGCTATCTTGGAATGGGCAAGCATTTAACTCATTACAGCAAACTGACGTCTCCAGGCGTTTCTGCATTTACCACCTACTGCGCCTCTAGGCTTCAAATATTGCCTGTTCATATTTGCATTAATAATTACAAAACCTTGCTACATACAAGGTATCAGAAAATTTTATCTTTAAGCATACATGATGGCAAACAAAATTGTATTGATATATCAACTCTGTCAATGGGTATTTGTTAAAAATGTAAGGTGATAACTTCATTTTTTAAATGCTGAAGCCACGCCCACTGGGAGTTAAAGGTACACACTCAAAAGAGCTCTCCTGGAGGGAATGAGTTAAGTTGCTCAGTCTCTAGAAAGGTGTCGAGAGAGGAAGGCCTAGACTTAAGGGTTTTGGGAACAATCGACAGACTGAGTAAGATTTGTGATCATGTTCCGGGCCTGGGCAAAAGACACACTTGGGATGCAAGTCCTTGGATGGAAGCTGCCTAACTGCACTCACACTTACACCTCCTAGCAGACATCTAACAACCGTCTACAAAATAGCTGAAGTAAAAAGAAGGTACCCCAATGGGACATTTATCTGGATAAACGCAAAGGTACCAACAATCAAACAGTGATCAGTCTAACGGATGCACAACCTGCATTCGGGCTCATATTGAGACAATCCGAGGATCCACACTTCTACATCCATCTATACACGCCAGCGCCAAGGTGCTGAGGTCACGTATTGGACATAAGTGACGGCCCCATGTCAGGAATACTGCAACAGTGGTTTCCGTCAGGACATCTTATTTGCCCAGCAAAAAACTCAACTATGGATCCTTAAAAGCCTTCAGAGCAGTGCACTTTTCAGCAACAGGAAAGTACTGAAGGGCTTGGTGCTCAAACCTGTATTTTTAGCTCATGGAAGGTGCCCTCAAGCTTTAGAACCTGGCCAGCCATTTTATCCTCAGTAGGATATAACCCATATGCCTAATGTTACTACATTAGTAATAAATATGATGATCAATAATTACTTAAAAGAAAACATGTAGAAAGAACTGATGAAAAGAAGTAAATTCAAGTGTTAAATTCAATCAGGAAGTCAAAGGTAGACTAACCAACTGAAAGGACTGCATTTTGAAGAAATGCACTGCATTTGAAGGATGTACGAATGTGAGAAACAGTGGCCGCGGTGGTGCAGTAGTTAGTGTTGTGCCTCACAGCAAGAGGTTCTCTGGCCTGATTCTTGGCAGGAGCTCTTTCTGTGCAGAGTCTGCATGTCCTCCCTGTGGTCAAGTGAGTTTTAAAGACATGCAGGTAGGTATGTGGGTGTATGTGTGTGCCCTTCTGTGATGGTTGTGTGCTGGGCTGGCAAATCAACACTGTAAAAATACCACTGCCAATCAAGTTGCAGACCAGTGATCCGCTGTGGCGACCCTTAACCAGGAAAAGCCGAACGACACTGCGACATTGCTAGGAATGTGAGAAACACACACACGCACTGGTCTAGGCCTCCAATGGAGCATGTTTTATCTTTTCATGCAATCAAAGGTAGACTAAATCTGATGAAAAATTGTGAAATCCAAGTCAGAGGATTCCTTAAATGAAATTTAACAATAACCATAACACTGCTTAATGCTACAGCACTAATATCACTCTTTGAATCATGTGAACAGAATTAAATTCGTACAAGTAGGTTCTAAAAGCTATAGGCGTCTATATTTTTTACGGTCATCTGTAAAAATGGATTGTTCTAAACATGAGGTATAAAATATGCACAATATTTTGAAATAACTAATGAAATGAAATTCATGAATGTTAAAGATAAACAAATTTTAATTTTTAAGAAATATTAAAAACTCCTGCACGATGCAGCCCTTAATATAACTTCAGCATAATACACCCTTAAGTTAGGTAACTTTTATGAGGCACAGCATACTCACTGCCAATGTTTTTTCCTTTAAGTCCACCTTGGCAAGAACCTCTTCCTTCACTTGTTCAATGTATACTAATGTTTATGACTTTACAGTGAACAGCAGCTGAATCCCTTACCTGTGCAATAATGATGCATCCCAATAATTTACCACTACCGTTTTAAAATATAGTTCTCTTCTGAAACAGCACAGCCAACATACCACTGTTTTATAGTAATTTATTTCCTTACATTCCAGAGACTCTCCACACTTCTACTGAAATAAATGTTAATTAAGAAAGCGCATGCCACATTTATTTTGCACTTCAGTACAGTTAACTTAAGTTTAGAAATAATGCAAGTTTATCAAGTTATCTCTGAAGCAGGTTGTGTGTGACTTGGCTCTGGAAACATTAAAACAGTGTTTCATCGGCAGCAAATAAAGCACAGTGCCTGTTTAAGGAAAAGCATCACAGTGAACTAAACAATGTAACAAAAACCTTAGGTGACATGAAAGTCATCTTCATATTTACATATCACATGTGGTTAGATGCGATACTCCAAGAAAGTTGTGGGCCATCCAGCAATTTTGACAGAATGGGCACTAACTTTATTGGCAGTAACACTGCAGCTCAAGAGTGAAACTTAGGGAAGCAAATCCAATAAGGAAAATAAAAAAATGCAAAAAAATCCGCAAACAAACTTAAGCCAGCTGAGCAAGCTAAATAAGATCTACAAATAAAAAATCAAGCATGGTGTCACTTTAAAACCTTTAACTTCTAACTGTAAACTTGTTTTATCTTCAAAACATGTAAATATTATGCCATCTGTATACAAGTAAAGCAAAATTAATTTCAAATGGTTTTATTTAAAATATTTTTTTAAAGGACATCATCAAAGAAATACTACCTCTAACAATATGAGCAGGACACAGATTTAAGATTCTTGTAACGACAAGTAAAATGACTAGTACCTACACAGGTGCTGTGTGGAGCTCTACTCACTGCAGCTTGCTAAGCTGTATTTATACTAGACATACAGAAACACAAAGTCCTGCTCCACACAATAGTGACAAACAGTACCTCAAGTGATGATAATAATCACACTCCTCAAGCTTCTCATTATGACAATTTTAATCAACATATCAGGGTCTCACTCAAGGAGACACTATATAGGTGTATTTAAAGTGACTGGCAACAGGGTGTGGAGAATTTAGAACAAATAAGTTTGCCTAGATTGCAAACATATCTATAAAGAAGTGAGTGCATATGATACAAATGAATACCTATGTGGCGTATGTACAAAATTAAATCTTAATACTCTCCCTTTTCGAGTTTTATGCTAAATCTTATTTCTTTTAAATGTACTCACTGTGGGACCTCGACGAGATGTTGGACTATCCTGGGTGAATAAATTACAGGAAAACAAGAAAAACAAAACAGAATTTTACAAACAAGGTTAAAGTTCAAAACCAAGTTCCTTAATTTTGTTACTGTATGCCTACATTCTTTATGCTTTATAAATTTAGAAACTATTTCAACAGTAGTACTTTTGTTTGCAGTATAAGCATCCCCCACTCATTGTTACCTTCAAAAGACTTCAACTGCCAAGTTATTTTTGTGACCTAAAAAGGCTCCAGTCATAACAATTGTATCTTATTTGCACATTCTATCTGAATTCAGGTAGCAACCAATTACTCAAAAGTACTACTGTTTCTTCCAAACATTGCTTCAGCATACTTTCTACATACTGCACTTTTGTCATCTACACTTAAATGACTCCGAGGCACTCCATATAACCACACATAACCAGCCGCTCCAACGGTACCGAGGAAGTGTTTCCTACAGCCACATGAAGGGCAGCTTCAAAACCCTTCTAATGCTTAGTAAGGCAAAACATGTCCCAACACCCAGTTATAAAATCCATTAAACAAAAATCAAACCTCAACAACTACAGAACAGAAGAACATTTAATTTAATATGATCAGAAATTACAGTACTGGAACATTAAGACTGAAAAGGGAGGTAGGTCAAAGTTACTTGAAAATTATCCAAAATGGAGTCTAGCATTCATCGCTTCAAAAAGTGGTCACCAAAGTAAGAAAATGACATGTACTACTCAACATATAAAACTATCCTAAATGCTTTCTTATCTTACCAATCCACTCTTGCTTCTTAAACACACACATTTTTTGCTGTTGGGGTATACTGTTTAAGGGAAAGAAACAGGTGGTAAAATGTAGATCTATAAAGCACAACACAAATGAACAAAAACAAACAAAAATAAACATGCTTATTTTAAACATCAGTTTCTTCAGCTACTTTAAGCTATGCATACCACAAAAAGTAAGAGACGCTGAGAGGCAAGGATGAGTAACGTATAAACAGGTAGGGTACAATTTTTGCTTACGAAAGTGTTTTGCATCTACAAAACACCCCAGAAGTGCCATTTGTATGGGATCACAGTTTTTCAAAGCAAGCAATAGCAACAGTTGTGTTACCACCTTATCATAATTACAGATGTCTGAGAGTGGTCACTGTCAAATCATCAAATTAGAGAATGCTGCAATAGGCTGACAATGCCATCCAGCCAGACTTAAGAGTTGAGCTCCCCTTCCTTTGGCCAGGCTATCATCATGATCTCTACCTTAGATGTCCACATGTACCGGATATAAAAAGGTGATGTAAACAAATGCCATCTTCTGTCAGTATTAGTGGCTCAAACATGCAGCATATTCACCTTTGGTACTGGAAGATCAGAAGACCATGAAATATTCCCACCCAGTTGATTTGATTAGTTTTTGATTACTGACACTGTAGTGCAGCTCTAGGGGGTGCTGCTGAGTGTGCCGTCCTTCAGACGGGACATTAAACTGACATCCCATCTTCCAGAGGTGGCTTTAGCTCAGGTGGAATTAAAAGATCCCATGGCAATTAATGAAGAGAACAGGGGGAGCTCCCCAGTGTCCTAGCCACATTTCCCCTACTCAGTATAAATACCACCTTAGTCTTGCCTGAAAAGGGGTTACTAGGCTGGTGGAATAAACCCTGTCAAAGAATAAATAAAATAAACATTTTCCTAGCCCTCAAGGTACAGCTTCCTTGCGAGTTACATCATGTTATCATAACCAAGCCAGCTTAGTTAAGGCCTAGACTCCCACCCCTCCTGAGGAACCAGAACAACCACAGATTAATGGAGGAAATAAGGATGTAGGATGTGACTTGGACTCACAGTAAGGATGAAAAGGGAAATGGGTACTCACCCCAACCCCCAGATGCACGAGTAGAGGGGTTGAAGAGATGAATACAGGACTGCAATGGTGACAACAAACATTTGCAATTATGGTAAGTTGGTAACACAGGTGTACCATATTCTTTGTGTACATCACTGCTGCAGGCATCACATTATGGACGACTCCAAAAGATGACCATAACAAACTGGAAAGATGGCGACAGGTCTTTAGAGGAAAGAAGCATGCCTTTCAGAATGGTTACCACAAACCCAACTCATACCCAGGAAATAAGGTCTAACCTCTAACATTTGGAACATATATGTACTGAGGACCAGGCGGCTACCTTCCAATATATTCTGAGCACAAATTCCTTTTAAAAAACAATAGCCACTGTGTCCCTGGCAAAGTGTGGTCTGATTTTCCTTGTAGGGGTTTTATCATGCATTAAGGCAGGAAAATGAAAGGGCTATCTACCCAGAAACAGTATGGTAAGAGGCAAGCATTCCTTATTATCAGCAAAGAACATAGCTAATCTGACTTTCTGAAGTTTTTACTCCTGTTGTAGTAGTATCCAAGTTGACGGTGAACATTCAGGGAATGCATAATCTTTTCTCCTTTACCCAAAAGCTTAGAAAAGGACTAATAACTGGACTGCCTGGGTTAGGGCCCACTTCTGTTATAAATTCAGGCTTGAAGGGGAAGTGTACAGGGTGACTCCATCCTCATGAAATGAGGGGTTAGCTTTGCACATCACAGCTGGGAGTTCAGACAATCTCTTGGCTAAAAGTGACTACCATTAGGAACACTCTTCCATGGGAAAGGGGTCTAGAGGCACAAAGGAAGAAAATGCAGAAAGCTGCACTTTTACAGAAGTGTGAGCTAGGTCAGTTGACAACAGCCTGAAGTGCTACTAGCTGGTAACTGGGTACAGTTATCAGTGTAGTGTGTTGGTCCCTTGTTATGCAGCAGAGGGAGGATATCTTTCCACTTAGCTAGGTACAATCTGCTTGTACCTGGTCTCCTAGATTCTTCTGTGATTTCCAGCACATTCTTAGGATAAAGGTGCTCAAAAGGGAAGAAGCATCATAAAACTCCAAGTTGCTAGGTTTGAGGTGTACAGTTTGGGGGACAGGACAGACCCCACCAAAATGCATCATGAAATTCACATGCTGTGCCAGTACATAAGCAGTCTCTCTTACCCAATGAAGCAATGTTGAGAATTGGTGCTGCCTGGGCCTAAAAGGGGTAATCTAGGTAATATCGGGCCCCACCACTTCGATTTTTCAAAATAATCATGAGGAACACCTGAAATAAAAGGAAAGCATAAACAAACAGGCCTCTGTAATGCAGGGATAAGGCATCCATTTCCTGGGGTGAGCTCTGCAGCAGTACTTCTTTAGCTGCCTCTCTGCAGAAGCAAATCTACCTTGAGCAATGCCTCCCTGTTCAGTATCCATTTGTGTAAATCTGAAAAGGTCCTGCTTAAATGGTTTGCCATATAATTTTCCTGAAGGAGGATATACAGATTGCCCACAGGTACAGCTTGCATTGCAATGTTTTCTTCCCAGAACTGCAAAGCCAGTCTTTATAAGCTAGGAGTACCCCACCCCTTACCTTGGTTGTGTGCCACAACTGTGGTACTGTCCATGATTACCTTCAATGGCACCCATACTGACTTAAATACTTTTAAAATATATTCAACTCCCAGCATATCCTTGAGTTTTACCACCACACAGTGGTCTCAATGTGTTTATAATGCCATACTACTTTAGGTCCACAATGTTGGTTCCCAAAGGGTAGCCTGAGGGATCAACTGTCAGGGTGCATATGTCGATGTCCAACCCAGAGGGATATCTTCTGCTGCCTTTTTTTTTTTGGGGGGGGGGGGACGACGTCCACCATACTAGCTGACAATATGGCCAACAAAATGAGGGTGAAAGGTCTTGTATGTTCATGTAGGCCAGAACAGACTTGTCCCGATCTTAGTGTTTTCTGCCTAAAGTCTTGACAATCATCATAACTAGAAATCTTGTAGTTTAAGCCAAGAAACTTCTCATGCATATGAAAGTCTTGAAAGAATCTACATCCAGCAGATGCACTTTGTACACCTGGAGAAAGTGCTCATGCCTTACATCTCTGTGCAGATCGAATGACACATGGATGTCCATCACAAGTAAATTTAACCAACTGCATGAAAAGAAGAAAATATAGGCCCTCAAAGGGGTACTTATCTGCTCAATCTTTAGTCTAAGGGCTAAGCTGAAGGACTAATGGACACTCAGTCTTGGCATCCACACTGTACATTCAGCAATGTGGAAAGAAAGAACTAATACTAGGTGAGGTTACCCCATCCAAGATGGAAGGGCAACTGGCTCTGAAAACATGGCTAGATGTCAGACCTTAGCCTGTGGCAGAACCTTACTGAGATGACTGCTTTAGTGACTTGCATGAAAAAATTCTCAGATGTCTACAAGTCTCGCTATATGTATATTTCTGCAGTCTCCAGTATGCACGGATAAGTGATAACAACAGGCTCAAAGTCGGGTATAAACTAGATGTGAAGAAATGTCCATTTAAAACACACATTTTCTTGGAAACTTTTCCCTAACTACCTCAACACATATATAAGCAGCTAAGTATGGAGCACTTGCATACTACTAAGTACAATTACGGACAGCTGGGCAGAAGTGCTACCTAATGGAATACACTTTTATTCTGAAAAACTGGACTACTACTGAAAATTGCAGAAGCAACTGCAATATTAGGGAAACTATATATTTTTACTGGATCAACTGATGTATGAGGGGACTCTCCCTCTATGGATCTGTGACCCAGTTCATCCTTTCTTCCATCCCAATTCAGAGTTTCATTCTTAGAACTTTTACAGCTTGAGGATTTGCAACCTATGAACAAACACCAGAAGAATGCAACATTCATTGCCTATGAATGTGTAAGAGGCAGAGGTTCTTTATTTAACACAACATAAAAATGTTAATTACATAGTTACAGGCACATATATATACATTTCTATTTCTTACTATTTTTCTTTTAAGATCAAAAATTCATCCCCCATTAAACAAAACTTCACTCAAACGTTCACTCAAAATAAACTATTACATAAAATAAATTATCAACTCTTTGCACTAATTTTTATTCTTAGGATATCCACACATCATATTCATACCTAAACTGTTTATGTCATTAGAATTATCAAAAAATGTTCTATACACAACTTAAAATTTCATTATTCTTGCATTTAAAAAAATGCACTTATCTTCTTCCCCAGAAAATACACATACACTTTCAACTTCCTTTTTACTGGAAACTTACTAACAGTTTCCATAGGAAATCCTGACACTACCTTGGTACACTACTTTTCCCTTACTTTAACAGCTTTAATCACATCTGGTAAATTTTACCATGAATTTACAAAATATTGTTTCATCACATTATTACATCACATCCTTCCTTCTCTATATCAATTTCCTGTTACGATTTCCCTAAAAATTTTAATTTCTTCACTCACGTACTCTTTTCCTCTTTTCTTATTCTCATAATTTCCGAAAACGTTTGCACTTAAACATTCTCACTGTTAAATTCTCTTTCTTCTTTACCACTTTAATACCGTACACATGTTTAAAGAAGCACAATACAGAACGTATTTAGTAACCCCAATCTCCCCTCATCTTCACTCATACAAACACACCTTTTCACTGGGTTTAACTATGAATAATATATGAAATAAAAGTACCAAATGCACCAATTTCCTTTTCTTGTTTTACTGGGCTCATATAAACATTTGATATATACTCCATTTCCCCCATTAATAATGAATTCACCAGATAAATCTTTTTTTTCTGAATGCTAGTCTGCCATCCACAGAAAACAGTTTTTTTCATTTCTTTCATGAATCTCTCCCATAATACATACCAACACTCTCCTCACCCACAGTTTGTTCGTCTTAACTACAACTATATCATCTGTGCATGTCAAATCTACAGATATCACCACCTCCTTTTGCATCACATATCCAACACCATACATTTTATAAGCAACTTCACTCACTATTGCAATCACCCCAATGCAAACAATGCTCTACACATGGGACATCCTTGTCTTGTACCAAAATTTGATATTTCTTTTCTCAGTCATCCATTCACTAATACCTTCTCCTCATTATTCTGATATGCTGACACACACACTCCTAGTTATACTACCCCTCCGTACTTCATAGCATTCCACTATAGAATCATGTCCCATACTATTAAACGCCTTGCTAACACACCAACTATAGTAAGTCTCACATCCTCCTTTTTGCTTACATCATCCACAATTTCTCAGAACCAGTAACAATTCCGGACATCTGTTCCCTTTTATACCACATATACTTTCATCCATAATCTCTCTCACCTTTCCTTCCATTACCCTTAGTATCAGTCTCATAAAAATTGTATAATCCATGACATTTAGTGTGATAGGTCTCCATTTTTTTACTTCATTCTTCTCATCTTTTTTCCATAAACATTTTAATATCTCACTCACTAACCCTTTATAAACAAAGCCTTCGTTCAACCATTCAGTACATTTACAAAGTACCACATTTGCCAGTCCATTAATTTTTTGCATATTCTATGCCCTCTACCATCTGGGCCTAATACAGAATCAACATTTACTTTCCCAAGTACCTCATCTAATTCACTAACAGCAAATTTTTCAAATTCTTCCTGAATTTGTTGTGGAAATTACTTTCCATTCTCTCTTTTTTTTTGTACTCAAACCATTTCCACATGTATTACTAGAATACTCAGTTTTCGAGTGTTCTTTGTATCTCTCCTTTTACATTTTTCATTTCTCTCATACTAACATTCTCCTTTGTTTAACTCAAATATGCACACACTTTCTCCCTTATACTGTTTCTGCCTAAACCATTGTCTTAATTTTTCTTGTTTTATATGTGTTCTATATCGTAATCTCTTGCATCACTCTACATTCTCTAATACATTTCTACAAATGTTCCCATATTTTGCCTATCTTCTTTTCTGGCATCATCCCAGTGGAAATAAAACCACTTTATACTTTTGAAAAATTCAAATCACTCAGACCAGTTTTTACAGAAGTCATTCAGGGTTATGCAACCATTTCATAACTGCAATATTTCCCACTCTCTGATTTCATCCCATAACTTCTATTTTGTTTTTCTTTTTATTCCCCTTTGTATTTTAGTATACTCCCTTTCTTCCATTACTTGCATCCATGTTACTAAATAGTCAGAACATCACATCATGTGCTACCCCCCCCAAGCCTTCCAATACAAAACAATCAATTTCAGATCTGTGCCCCCCCCCTCTACAAGTTCACGGACTTGTGTTCCACGCAGCTAACTTACCAAATTTTAACACTTCCTGAATTTTGTCTTCCCATTAAATCACAATTTAAATCTCCAACAATTATAATTTTATGTAAACCACTACAGTCTAATGATGATGAAAAGTAGTTTTGTACCTACCATAAATGTAGATGTTCGAGGATCTACATTGCTGCAGTCATAACCTGTGGGTAGTCCGCTGTCCTCGATCGGCCCGAATACCAAAGAGCTGGGCTGGCGTCGGTCATTGTCGCCTAGAGCTGACGTCAGTACGTAGTAGTACTTAAGCGCATGGCCGACGCCATATCCTCAGTCTTTCTTGCCCCAGATGTCAGAAGGCCTAAGAATGAAGGAAGGCCAGAGCCAAAATAGTAAACGCCCAACTACCACCAGTGTGGAAATAAAGATTATCCCAAAAAAACACAGCAACCACAAACTATAGAGGGGAAGGAGGGAGGGATAATTGGACTGCAGCAATGTAGATCCTCGAACATCTACATTTATGGTAGGTACAAAACTGTACTATGTTCTTCGTCTCACATTGCTGCAGTCATAACCTGTGGGTAGAATCCCAAAGCAAAGGAAAAGGGAGGCTGGCAAACTAAATAGCATTAGGAGCTGCTAACATGCCCTGTAAAACTGCAGTGGCAAACCCAGCCCTGGACTTGGAATAAAGACGGAGATGGTAATGCTTAGTAAAAGTGTGTACTGAACTCCAAGTAGCTGCCTCCAAAATATCCTTAGTAGCTACCCCCCTCAAAAAAGCAGTAGATGTGGCAGTAGCCCTAGTAGAAGGAGGTCTGATCCCAGCAGGAACATTCTTCCCATGATGAGAATAACAAAAAGCAATACATTGACCAATCCACTTAGAAATAGTCTGCTTTGAAACAGCTTTCTCTTGTTAACCCAAAGCAAAAGAAACAAATAACTGTTGAGTCTGTCTGAACTCTTTAGTTCTGCTCAAATAATAACGTAGATGCCTGTGGATATCCAAAGAATGCAAGACTTTTTCCCCCTTATTTTGGGGATCAGCATAAAAAGTAGGCAAATGAATAGACTGGTTCAAGGCCACATTAGAAATCACTTTAGGCATAAAAGTAGGGTTAGTTCGCAAAGAAACTCTATCCTTATAGAATATCAGAAAGGGTTCAACCTGCCATGAGTGTCTGCAATTCAGATAGCCTCCTAGCAGAAGTAATGGCCAACAAAAAAGCAGACTTCCAAGATAAAAACTTCAATTCAGACGTAGCTGCAGGTTCAAAAGGAGGTAAAGTAAGCTTCTCCAACACAAAATTGAGATCCCAGGAAGGAGTAGGAGCTCTACGTGGGGGTCTTATATTCTTTGCCCCTCTAAGAAATTGTTTGAACAAAGGGTGAGAAAATAAAGGAGGGTCACAATCATAGTGAGCAGAAATGGCTGCAGCATGAACCTTCACAGAAGAGAATGACAAACCCTTGTCCAGTAATTCAGTAAGATACTGTAGTGCAAAACTCAAATTAGGCACTGAAACATCAAAGCCCTTTGCTGTGCTCCAAAGAAAAAATCTCTTCCATTTATCAGCATAAACTTTTCTAGTACTAGGCCGCCTGGCTTCCAAAATGACATCTAAAACCTGTTGAGGAAGCTGAGACCCCACCGGCTCCATTACAGAATACGCCAGGCTGTTAGATGCAGGGACTGCACCCGAACATTGAGAAAATGATTGTTTGACTGGGATAACAAATGAGGAACCTGTGGCAAAGGCCAAGGAGGCTCCTGAATTAAACTCCTCAGCAGAGGATACCAATGCTGACGTGGCCAATCTGGTGCTTATTAGAATCATGCAAGGCTTGTCCCGCCTGACTTTCAAGAGTACCTTGGGGAGAAGAGGCAGAGGGGGAAAAGCATAAACGTGAAGGTTGTTCCAACTGAAAGATAGAGCATCCACTTTCCAAGCATTTGGGTGGAACATCTTTGTGCAAAATTTTGGCAGTTGGAAATTCAGTGGAGAAGCGAACAGATCTATGTCTGGAGCTCCCCAAGCCACGGTCAACTGTTTGAATACCTGAGGGTCCAGTTTCCACTTGTGGGGATCAACAATTTGCCTGCTCAATACATCTGCTAGGGAGTTCTGTGCTCCTGGCAGAAACCGTGCTTGAAGATTGATGTGCAAACTCAGAGCAGTCTCCCACAAAATCATTGCTTGTCTGCAAAGAGGGTAGGAATGGGTTCCCCCCTGTTTGTTGATGTACCACATGACTGTTGTGTTGTCTGTTTGAATCAACACCTGTCCCGGCTGAAGTAGGTCCTTGAAGGCCATCAAGGCAAATTGGACTGCTAACATCTCCTTCATGTTGATATGCAAATGTAGTAGTTTGGGAGGCCACGTGTCTTGTATCCATTTCCCATTGAAGTGTGCTCCCCAAGCCAAGTCCGAGGCATCCGTCGTTAGGATCTGACTCGCCTCTGGTCGGGTCACAGAGAGTCCCTTGTTTAGGTGACATTCCTGAGCCCACCACAAGAATTCCTTCTGGATGCAAGGTATAATCCGAATGACAGTGTCCAAACAGTGGCAGTGTTGAGTCCACACACTTTTGAGATACCATTGTAGCTTCCTCATATGCAGTTTGGCATTGGGAAGTACTAGAATGCAAGATGCCATGAACCCCAAGGCTTGAAGGACTGTCCTTGCAGTCAGCCTGGACATTACTGATAACTGCTGGAAGTATAGATGAAGAGTTCTTTGTTTGTCCGTGGTCAGAAATGCCATCTGAGAAGCTGTATTCAGTCTCACACCCAGAAAGCACATGTCCTGAGAGGGCACTAGACTGGACTTTATTTCGTTCACAGAATACCCTAGGCACCTTAAAACTGCCATTACATACTGGAGATGTTGTAGTAATTTGTCTTTGTTTTGAGCAAGAATCAGGCAATCGTCCAGATAAGGATAAATTTGTATTCCTCTCTGTCTGAGGAAAGCAATTACAGGAGCCAGAACTTTTGTGAATACTCTGGGCAGTAGATAAACCAAAGGGCAATGCAGAGAACTGATAATGAGAAGTACCAGCCCGAAATCTCAGGAATCTCCTGCAGCTGGGTCTGATAGGGATGTGAAGATAGGCCTCTTTGAGATCCAGGGTTACCATCCAGTGATCTTTGCCTAGCATAGGCAGAAGTTGTTGTAATGTTAACATCTTGAACTTTGGAATGTCTAGGTAGGTATTGAGAATGGACAAATCCAGAATTGGCCTCCAAGTGTTTCCTTTCTTTGGCACTAGGAATAGGCGGGAATAAAACCTAGGCCTACTTCTGACGGAGGGATCACCTGAATTGCCCCCATCTGCAAAAGTAAAGAAATTTGCTCCTGAGCCTCCATCCTTTGCTGAGGAGGCACATCCGGCATGCCTTTGAAAGGAGAAAAAGTGTGAAAATAAAACTTGTACCCGTGATTTATTATATCCAACACCCATTTGTCCTGGGTGACCAAATGCCAGTTTTGTCTGAAAAGTCCCAACTTTCCTCCTAGAGGAGCTGCCAGTAAAGAAGGGTCTGGCAGCGGAAGATACAGGTCATTGGGTCTGTTTACGAAAGGGCTGACCCCTGCCCTCACCAGAAGACTGTGCAGGAGAACTCCAAGTCCTAGGTCTGAAAGAACCCTGAGCGTGAGCTCTGCCTCTACCACGTCTAGACCTGCCCTTAGACTGATAATCCGAAGGATAAGACCATCCTCTAGCAGGCCAATTCCTACTAAACTTATGGGGCTGCACCTGCATAAAATCTTTGACCGTCTGCATAGACTTAGCCTTATCTTCCATCTTTTTCAAAACTGATTCCACAGGAGGACCAAAAAGTACTTCAGATTGAAGAGGAGCAACCAAAATCCGAGCCTTAACATGCTCTGACAAATTTTGATCCTTAAGCCAGGCATGTCTACGAATAACTGAACCTGTAGCAGCCACCCTGGATGTAGCCTGAAGAGCATCGAAACCACACTGCAAAGAATGCTTGCCAATTTGATCTGATGCATGAACCAACTCCTGGAGCTCCTTACACTCTATACCCTCAGATAAAGCATCCACCTTAGATTTCAATTGACCTAACAAAAAGTTCCGATACTTCAGCATATGAAATTGGCAATTCAAAGCCCTTATAGCTAACGTAGAGGAGGTGTACACTTTTTCCCCCCACCTATCTAAAGCTCTAGAATCTTTATCCAAAGGAACTGGATTCTTAGCCACAGAAGCCCTAATACCCTTCGGACCTTGAATAATAGTTTCCGGATCAGCTCTAGGACTCTTGTACAAATACTTATGTGCTTCTGGAACTCTATAATATCTGTCTGGCTCAACAGGGGCAGGAGGCAAAGAATCAGGATTAAGGGAAGATTCAGAAAAAACATCCTGAACAACATCTAAGACAGGAGGAATAGCCAAGGGCCTATGTTGTGGCAGAAACAAAAATTCCCTAAGCCTTTTCCGAGAATCTGAAAAATCCTGACCTTCCCACTTGAAATGTTCCCTCATGGAATGTAAAGTCTCAGAAAAAGAAAAATCCTCTGGAGGAGAAGCAGGACAGGAATCCTCTGCATCCGAATCTGAATAAGAAGGGAATTCCTGAATTTCTTCAGCTGAGGAATCAGAGTAGTCTGAGGAATGATCCATTCCCTCTAAATCTGCCTCCACCCTAGGCCTCTTCTCTGGGGGGGGCATAGAACCCCTGATCAAAGTAATCAAGTCCTCTGCCATTTTCAACATATGTTTTTAGGAACAGGGGCTGGAGAGCTAGAACTATGACCAGGGCCAACAAGGCAAGGTTTGGCCTTAGCATGGCCTTTAGCCCCTGAAGTAGAAGGCCTAATAACCTTCTGTAAGGATGGAACTACAGACACCTGAGAAGCACCTTCAGCTGGGCCTAACTCCTGAGAGGCCAACTCCTGCAAAAGTAAAGGTTCCCCCTGGGATTCAGCCGAACCCTCGGCAGGATCCACAGATTCAACCGGAGGCTCCGTAGAACCGGCGTCCGCAACGGACGACTCATCCGGTTTAGACTTCAAAGATCTATCTTTACGCTTTTTAGCGGTAGCGGGTGTCGGAGGATCTGACGGCATGTTATAGTTACACCTTTTACCAAAAACAAGCCTGGCACAGTCTAATCTCCGTTTAATGGTGCGCTTATTAAATCTAGCACAAACGCGACACCCAACCACGTCGTGCTCAGGCCCCAAGCAAGGAATACAGAAAGAATGATAATCCCTATGAGGTATCTGTTTCCCACAAGAAATGCAATTATTAACTTTTTCTGACATCCGGAAAACTGAGGCAAGAAAAGACAAAGATTTCCCCAACGGGGTACTTAGCCCAACTTGGTCTTCGGTCTGAAACTCGATAAATGAAAATTTCAGAACGCCGAACGGCACTTGCAAACGCTGCTTCTGCTTCGGACCACGCGGCAAGAAAGACTGAGGATATGGCATCGGTCATGCGCTTAAGTACTACTACGTACTGACGTCAGCTCTAGGCGAAAATGACCGACGCCAGCCCAGCTCTTTGGTATTCAGGCCGATCGAGGACAGCGGACTACCCACAGGTTATGACTGCAGCAATGTGAGACGAAGAACATCATTCTCTTTCCTTGCTAGTTGCATATGCATACAATGCTACAATTCCAAAAACATGTTCTCTCCACCTCACATCCACAATATTAACTTTCCCATATACCAATGTTTCTTTCACCACACAGCCACTCCAAAACACCTTTCACTTCCCAAGTCCCTTATTATATTTCCACTTCACAATTTTTCAGTTTGCAGTCCTTTTCTTCACTTGTCAGGAGTCATACATCCTCTAATATAACATCCACATCACATTTAGCACACTGTTTCAGTATCCGTACCCTCCTTACAGTGTTAATGTTCACATTTACTGAAAATACCCTGAAACTGATTTTCCTTTCTAAGTTTAGGAGAAATATCTCTATATTTTCATTTTTTTAACTCTTTCCCTTTGTGAACATTTTCCTGGGTTTATGTAAAAATAATCCTGGATTCCCAGAACCAGATTTTTCACTAGGCAGAACTCTGAAGAAACTCTCTCCTCCTTTTACCCTCCATATTTTTTCTTCTTCTACAGTTTTTTTTATTCACCCACTTCAGTCACTTGTCCTTCCTCATGTATATTGTCATTCTTTTTTCATTAATTACCATTTATTCTTGACAATCCATCACAGTGCATCCTATTAATTAGTTAAGTGATTAAGTCTGCTTTCTTACATGTTCTTTCTCCCCACATTGGTTACACTGCATCTTGTCACACTCATTAATTAAATCAGAAAAGTCCTCACAAAAGAAACATGATTTCGGCAGGCCAGCATATCTTAATGTCTCTCTATGACCAGCCACAAAAATACCACTTTCCAATAGTTTTACCATGTTTTGTTTCAAATTCCATACACAGTACTGGTCCATTACAGTTGTGTTTTTGTTCTTATTCTCACAGTTGGTCTTTTCTTTTTAAAAACAGTTTTACTTAGTTTGCTGTTGCTCTCCTGTTTCACCTTCCATCACTGCTTCATAAACCTTAACTGCTGCATTCACTGCTGCCACATCACCTGTTTTTTTCTCAACTTTCTTCTCAACTTTTTCAGAAGTGCTTAGGATGGAAACGTGATCTGCTACCTCACCCCATGAAACAGCAGAACTGTCACCAGAATCATCCTGCTCAATTATTTTCAACAGAACATCTGCAAGCCCTCCTAATGTGAGTTCCATCTCCAATGGACTCACTTTCTTCACTGTCCGTTGAGACAGCTAAAAGCTCTTCCCCACCATGCAGGAATCCATCTACATTTTGATTCTCCTGACCGAAAAGGGTTTTTCCCAAATTCTCATTTTGCACCCCAAAACTCTCCATAGCTTTTCTCCTCCTCCTCTTCCATGCTGTTGCTTCTCTTAGACCTCTTGCTTGATGCTGTAGCAGCCCTCTGGCCCCATCTAGCTGCTGCAGAGGGAAAACAGTAGGGGAACTTTACTGCTATTATGGGCAAGTTTCACTAGTAATGTAAATACCACCATGTGTTTCTCCTGAAGAGAGACTACTAGCCTAATGGGACTAACCCATTCAAAGGATGAATAAGTAAATACAAAGTGTAAAAAAAGTAGGAGAGTACAGATTCAATTCTAAAGTAAAAAACATATCTGCTACATTCAGCATTAGTGGGTCTATGATGAGGCTGATTCCCAAAGATTACAAAGGAGAGAGGCAAGCTGGAGGACAATCAAAATGAGAAATCAGCAGAGTCCTCAAAGTAGAAATTCAAAGACCCCCAAATCCTGCAGCGGTGGTCCATACAATGGTTTGTCAATACTGGCCAAGTTCATATGCCTGCAATGCAGACATTTCTAAAGCAAGCATGGGAAGAAGACATACCTCTACTGGAGTAGCATTAGGTAGTTTACTGCCCACTGGAAAATATTATCAAACTGGCAAATTGCAATGCAGCTGATAATCCCATTGGAAATAGTTTACTTGTGAATTCCTAGCTCTTTTCTCCAAAGCAAATGGATGTCTCTTTGGTCTTCCCAAATTCAAACATCCAAAGAAAACCTGAGCTACCTTTGAATGCCCATGGTGTGAAAGGCCCTGGAACTACGCCTGGTGAGGCCAGAATGGGGCTATAAGCATGACTTGTGCTCTGCATGCCCTGGCTTTCTGAAGGAGTTGAGTGGCTATCAGTGGGATGGAAGGAACAGGTAAAGGAGACCTGGGGGCCAACTAAGGGAGAATGCATCACTTGATGGCTGTCATGGTTGAGGAATAATGTTAAAAGACTTGCTGGCAATTGGAAGGTGAAGTGCTGGCAATTGGAAGGTGAAGTGAAGAGACTGCAACATGTCTATTTCTGAAATACACTGGAAGCCAACTTCCTGCTGACAGACCATTCTTGCAGAAAAATTACTTGCCTGTAAAACCTGTGTGGAATCATGTTGTATGACCCAGGTATGCAAGTTGCTATAAGTAGTGCTGTAATGCTACAAGCACATTGCCAAACCCTCAAAGCTTACCTGCACAAGGGGTAAGACTGTGTTCTTCCTTGCTTGTTTTTACATCACAGTACTGCCACTTTGTCTGAAAGTATGGAGATTGCTCTTTAATGGAGTCCTGAAAATACCTGCAATGTTAGAACTGCTCTCATGCTGATAACACTTGTTTACAATTTGGGTCCCTTGTGGAGACAGTGTTCCCAGGAGCATCCTGCTTGGGTGATGCCATCATCCACAAGGATGTGCGCATCTACAGACAGTGTGGCTTTTTGTTATGGTCCTGAAGAATGGAGCTCCTGTGTCCAGAATTTGTGGATCAGTCCACCAGAGAAGGCTTTTGATAAAGGCCTTGGAAAACTTTAAGGTATAAAGCCTCCTCCTCCTCACTCCGATTCCAAAGAGTCCATTGTTAAATCCACATATTTATCTCTGGATAAGGTACCATCTGAACTGATGACGCCATGAGTCCCAACACCATGAGTAAAGTAATGGCAAAGGATTGAGGGGGGTTTATCAGGTCTGAAACTTTGCAGACAATAGAAAAATTACTTCTAGCTCTTTCTGTGCTTTATAATAAACCATGTTTACAAATCTGCCAAGCAAAGACACTACTCAAACAGCGGGGGGGCTCTTGTAGGATTCCTGTAATTTTTTTTCCTCAAGGGAGGGGAGGGTCTACGAGGCCATGTTCCCCTCCCTTTTATCATTTCAAGGATATTGCCAAATTTAGCACCTTCCAGAGTGTACTTGGGCAAAACCTATCCTTAATCAAGATCTGTATCCAGGGAGGGGACAGGTCGAAGGGAGTTGGTGTGCTTCCTCTTACATCACCTCTTCCTGAGGGGAGCTAGGGGGAGAGTCATCAGAACTTTCCTGGGAAAGGGGAACCCCAGACCACAGTCTAGAGTTACAAGACTGCCTGTGGAAGCATACATGATGGCTGGTCAAAGGTCGTCCTTGGGGGTTCATCTTGAGGCGGAATTAGTGAATCCAGTACATGTCCTCACTAATAGCCTGAATCGGTCCTCCTCCTCTGTACAGTCAAAAGTCACCATAGTACTATAGCCCAGCAGAGATGGAATCACAAACTGGAGTCGGCACAAACAAAATGGTCCAAACTCCAGCGCTGTAGTGACAACTTTGGAGTTGAACAGAGTCCAGCCCCAAACTCCTGGGACACTGATTCCCAGCAATGACATAATTGGTACAGAAAAAAAGTCACCAATGCAGAAGGCATCAACACGGAAGAAAGAAACATTACTTGCACTACAGGAAGTAGCACAGATGCTGAGCCAATTCCATCACCACAGGTACAGCAATTAGGGCTGGAAAAGAATACTTTAAAGAACTGTAGAGGGAGCTTTTTGGCCTACTGCAGGAACCTACAGGTCCGAGAGGACACCATACTGAAATCAGACCTTCATAAAGGACTACAACACTGGTTCTAAGGGAACTGTAGTAATGAAACAAGATGGAAGCAAGGCTTGACATTATAATTCTGGATGCTGTCTGCTCCAAAAAGAAACTGCCTATCCTCCTGCTCTTCTGCCTTAAGTCTGTCATTACAGATCAACTCCTGGTAGGGAAGAAAGGTTTATGATTTAGCCGGGGTACCTGTAGTAAGAAGTCGTTTGGTCTGGAAGAAGGGGAAAGCAGTCCTGGGTGTCTTAGAAGTGAGCTTCTCCAACACCGGATCATCAGATGATTCTGCCCTTCCCTTTTCTTTACATTCTTCTGGACAGATGGCCTTAGAAAGTCTTGCCGAAATCTTGCAAGGGAGAGGTATCCACACTAGTACTTCAGCTCGATGTAGCCTTTTTAGAACTAGTTTTCTCTTATCTGACAAGGTACAGGCACTGAAATTTTTGCAAAATATGCAAATGCTGCCCAGATTAGCTACTCCAGACACACAAAACATAGATCATGAGGATCCTATGAATGGATCTTGTGTTCCTGTATTTTTTTTTTTTTTTTTTTTTAAACTTTAAGAACCTCTGCTTAGGCTCTTTATCCATAATCAAGATCCACATCAATAGAAAACCCCACAAAACAATTTCAAATTACCACCACCACAGCAACAAGATTTTTAGACTAACTACAGTCCTACCAGCTGAAAGGGAACAGCCTTTGAGAACAAGTGGTCACTATGCTGAATGAAAAAAAGAAGTTAAAGTTTAATAAATGATGTCTTGTGCTGGTGGGGGAGGGATGTGGAGGGACTGAGAAGAGTGTGTAAAAACTGGATTCATAGTCACAAGAGAGCTAAATAGCTCAACGATCATCAAAATGTTGTAGCAGTATAACTGCCAGAAAGAAAACCCCCTAACACAATCTCTTATATTAATATAAAAGTAGGAAAATGCCCTCTAATAGTTTGAGATGTTTAAAAGTGCCACTGTGGCTTAAATGGGGGCAATAAGATTTAGAGATGCCCCTGTGCTGCATGGCGTTATGTGAGGAGTACAAGCTTTTGATTTCATTGCTAGGCAGAACAGATGCCAAGGCAAACAGCAAAATGGTTTCCGATGTCGGGAAAGGACAGGAGAAATTCTCCCTTATCCTTGGGTCCAACAGATAACCATAACTGTGTGAGCAAGTAAGGCAGAATGTTCTTTTCTTCTGCCAAACATATCACATTTTTGCACAGGACATATGAACCTATACCATCACATTTGTTTTCATGAGCATTACTGCTTGGCAGTCTAAAGCAAAAGCTTCTGGTCAATTCAATTTCCAGGGATTAAGGTAACAAACAATGGTTTCAATTCAAAGTGTGCGAAAAACCCTCTTCCTGATTGGGGGTGTGTGTGTGTTTACAACATGAAGGGTAGTATCTCTTTGGTAGCTCCCCAACCCAGAAACAAAGCATTACCAAAGCTTTCGCTGTAGGAAGTAAAGTCAATACTGAGACTGGTGGGCCCCATCCACCACAGTGAATTATGGTAACAAATGTCCAAGACATCCATGAAAAAGTGATGAATTTAAAGCCACTGTTACCTCCATACCAGCTGAAGCACCCTCACCAAAAGGAATGCATGTAAGATTGTAAAAAACAGGGCAATCAGATACAGAAGTGCCCATGTTTCCACCAAATTCCACTCTTGTCCAAGCTGCAAAGGTTGTACATCCTGGACGCTCTCTGGTGAAATGAATGTTTAACACTGGAGAATCAAGTGCAAGCAATTTTCTATGGTGGCATAAGACCTGCTTACGGTGACCTTCTACCCCGCAGCCAGTAAAGGACCCAAAAGGCTGCCACCAGGAAGTCCCTTGATGGGGGTTACTGAGATGATCATTCAGATAAAGAACTAAAAGCCAACTATTCTCCTGCAAGGCCTTCACCACACCAGACAAGTAACTTCATAATCATCCTAGATGCAGAAGACACAAAATAGCAATTCTATTACTAATACTGAAAACCCACCCACAACAGTTTTTTTTTTTGTGCAGACCTAATACACTGATGTGCCAGAAGGTATCCATCGTATTGCAGCAAGAGGGGTGTAATCCGCCTTTAAAGTTGCACAGATCCAGAACGTGATACAGATCTCCTACTCCACTTGCAATAAGGAAGAGATCAAAACAAAACATCTCTGAAGGAGAAACCAATTCTAGTGCTGAGTCAAAGCTTGTTTCTGGAGCTTTACATAAAGCTCTTTTCTGGGGGAGTACCTAATAAGTTATAATATGTTGCCTGCTGAGGCCATGAGGAAAAATACTTTTTTGTAGATTGATCTCCAAGTTAAGGTATGACTGAAGAACCAGCCTGCCATAGGCTGTCCTAGTTTAGACTGCTGCGGGTTGATCAGTCTGCCTCCTGGAACAGTGCAAACCAGTCAGACATTCAGCTTGAACCTATAAGCTGCTTTTGTGGCAGGCCTAGTAAAAAAAAAAAAAAAAAGGAATGTAGAAATGTCAGAGAGAGGAACTCTGCACTGCAGCCAGTGTCCATACCTCTTTCTAAGTCCTGGAAAGCCTGTACAATGAGGTTATCACAAGGGGTGGGAGAGTGCACAAGACTGTCTGTCTCAGTCCATCCTTAAGAAAAACAGCCTATACCAAGCCATCCAGCACAAACACATACATGAACTTGCTACCTTGGCCACAGCATCTAGTTAAAAGTGTGGGTTATAAAAAAAGCTCTCGAGTGGGCATACAGGTTTCTTCCAGGTATTTCCAAACTCCAGAATTAATAGCTCTGCCAACTCTCCTACAGCCTATTCCACTTACAAGAACTGGGAATAAAACAGATGACATGGATAACTGAAGGGGATCTACCTGAAATGATAGACAATTGAAAACAGTCAACGAAAAACACTAAATGAATGAATGTTTACATACCCGAAAGCTGAAAAGCCTGACATCTAAAACACCGACAACTGAAATATCGACAAATGCACACAGACTAATACAAAGGACATCTAGCATAGTACAGCAAAGTAATGTCCAGCCATTCCAACCAGCAAACTACAGCGTGAGTAGATTAAAGCACACACAGCAGCATATCCCGCTACCCCGCAGGCAATGGTAATTACATCTTCTAAAGCCTAGCAATGGTCCTCACAAACTCCATGGCGGTACACTCCTCTCTTCTTTGTAGTACTGCCTCAAAGCGCTGATGTCTGTTGATCAGTTTCCTTTTTTTCGGGGAGGGTATGCAGCCTGTTGACATGCGAATAAGGAGCTCATCCACCCAGTCTTGTTCATGCACTATGTATGCAGCAGATACCGCAGGTTGGTTCCTCTCTCCCCTAGGACACATTTAAGCCACCTATGCCACGCCTCTACTGTGTTTTGGGACCATGGCAAACACAACTCATTCAGGTCATAAACATTCCAAAAGGAAACCAAAAGTCCTGGTATGGAAATCTCTGCCTACCCTGTACATACCAGTCGGAGAAGTATTTTAAGAGGTCTTTCCTCTGTGAGGGGAACATTGCACATAAGCTGGTAAATGTGGCCTGTATTTAGTCTTCCTTTAGGAAAGCCAATGCCACTAGTATCTTAATGGCCAATTGGAATTCCTGTGCAGTGTTGTACAGTGATGCAAGCCCTAATGATTGCACCTTACGCCAAATATTTTGGCCAAAGTGAAACATGCAGCCCTTTTCACTGTGCATCTGTGATGTTCAGGTGTATACTTTTAAGTGCTGCTATTTCGAAGTCACACAACACAAACTGCAGTTGCACTGACAACCCATTCTGTGATAGGAGGTAGAAAATACCATGCCACATGTAACTGTAGGCTTTGAGCGATTTCCTTGACATCAGGGCATACAGTAGGGGGACGGATTTACCGTGTGTGCTTGTCTCTATCAGTGCATGTTAGTAGCAGGGTCTGACAGTTTTGTGTAGGAACGTAGCTGACTTCGCAGGGATCTTTGCGAAATCAATTGCTAACAATTCCACGTCAGTCCCAGCAGTGATTCTGCATTTTAACCGTCAAATGCGGTTCACCTGTTGCAAGAGGGGCCTTCTATGGGGAATACATTGTAGTGCATCCAGGGATGTTGATGCTAGTGCGTTGTCCACCATCAAACACTGTGTCTACTTAAACCTGCTCTCGTCTTGAGGTCACTACACACTAAGTATCTTTGCAGCTCACCAGGATCAGCAGCATGGCTGTGCGCCACCAACTTTAATAACTTATCAACGTCGTACTGTTGTAACAGCCCTGCCTCTACACACGCCTGGGAGTTTGTATTTACATATCCAGTACCACTTGTTGTGTCTTGTTCTTTCGTGGTGATACAGGTACGTATCTATCACTAATATGTCTTTCCCTTTTTGTGATTTCACCATTAGGTATGTGTGCCCTAACTCTCCTGGGGGTACTGTCTCATTATCCGTCATTCTGTCTTCGGTGCATA
The DNA here is from genome assembly GCF_019279795.1 of Protopterus annectens. NCBI lineage: Eukaryota > Metazoa > Chordata > Ceratodontiformes > Protopteridae > Protopterus > Protopterus annectens. The sequence continues at coordinate 141,255 of NW_025048860.1, read as the reverse complement.
GCACAGTAACTTATGGGTGGGGTGTGCTTTTCAATGGTTTGCATTGTTGCCATTGGTGGTTGCACTAACTAGAGCTTACCACCTGCTGTGTCGGTGACTGATGTGTACGGCAGTTAGTAATCAAGTGGTATTCTTTCTGCAATGTATATTTTGGTGGTTATGGCCATGTTTGGGTACATAGGTTCATACTAGGCTATCTGCCCGAGGGCATTTATAAGCCTAGCCCATAGTTTTGTGGCTTACGCCACCCCTTTAGTTTGGAGAAACAATGCCCATTATTTTGCTGTGCCTCTGTCGAGCAGTGACACTGAGGTAACCCCTGGGGTGTATCTGCGATCTCCCATCCATTGGTCAAGATTCTTCTTGAACAAGGCCAGCGAGGTGCTCTGCCTCACATAAACCGGGATTTTGTTCCACAGCATAGGGAGTCTTTGGGTGATGAATCTATCCCTCCAGCACGTCCTATTAATAACAGTGTCGAGGTTTAAGTCTCCCGCCTTGTGGCTCTGAGGGATCTAGATTTTTGAGATGAAGCATGTTCATCAAATCTGGGTTTGACATGGCCTTGTATGTCAGGCATAGGTCACCTCTGAGCAAGCGGTAAGCATCTGAATATAACTGGAGTTCTTTCAGTCGGGCAGCATAAGACAGATTTTTGAGACCCTTTATCCTTTTGGTGAGGAACTTTTGTGGCCTCTCCAGCTGCTGCAAGTGTCGGGTCAGATACATTCCGAATGGGGCATTGTACTCGATCATTGGTCTGATGAGTGATGAGTATAGGGAGACTATGACTTCCCTTGATCTAGATGTGAATCCCTTCATGATAAGGTGGGCAATGTAGAAGGTCTTCCTAACTACTTTAGCAATATGAGTGTCGAATGAAAGGCTACTGTCAACCTGGGTTCCCAGGTCCCTAATAACTTCTGTGTTCAGGGGATTGCCACCTATATGGTAGCTAGGGGTAACCTTATTTTTCCCCGAAGGGTATGACTATGCATTTCTTGGCATTTAACTTTAACTTTAGGCCATGTCTGGCACCAGTTATCCATTTCTGTGAGACCCTTCTGAAGGATATGTGTGTCGGATGTGTTTTCAACTACGGCGCCCAGTTTGCAGTCATCTGCAAACTTTGTCAGCCATAACCCTCCTGTGTTTGCTTGTACTTCAGAAAAGTAGATGCCAAACAAGAGTGGGCCCAGGACTGAGCCCTGTGGGACACCACTTGTGACAGGCTTTGAGTCTGACATGGCGCCAGCAACTCTGACCCTGTGGGTTCTGTCACTCAGCCAGTTTGCAACCCATCTTGTAATGTATGGGTTTACATTTAAGTTGATGAGTTTTTCAATGATACCCGAGTGAGGTATTGTATCAAAAGCCTTCGCCAGGTCTAGGTAGGCTGAATGGACTGCCTTTCCCTCGTCAATGGCCTTGGTGACTGTTTCGAAAAAGTCAACCAAGTTTAGAAGGCATGATCTGCCTTTGACAAAGGCAAACTGGGTTGGATCCAAAGTCTGCAAGTTCACTATGTCTTTATTTATGAGATCCATTATGATCCTCTCCATGGCTTTGCAGATAAGGCTTGTCAAGCTAATGGGACGGTAATTTCCAGGGTCGGTGGAGGCACCGCCTTTGTGGAGTGGGACCACAGTCGCTGCGCCACTCCTGGAGTGCGATCCGGAGGTGAGACTAAGATTAAACAGCTGTCCTAACTGTGGGTTTAATTCCTCGTTGAGTTCATGGAGCACACAGCCGGGGACACCATCAGGTCCCATGGATGCTGTGTTCTTTGCCTTGGAGAGAGCAATTCTCACCTGGGCATTAGAGATGTTTGGGGGGCTGCAATCATTTGGTATAGATATCTCTCCTTTAGGGGGGGGGGAGTTTGCACTGAACCTTTCAGCCAGTATGTTGGCAATGTCTGTAGGATCAGTAATCTTCACATCATTTTGAACTAATTCTGAGCATATCTGGGAGTTTCCTCCTAGGTTTCTGACATAGCTAAAGAATGCCTTATGGTTGTCTTTAGAGTCCTTAGCTATTTGTTCTCAAAATTAGCTTTGGATGATTTTATGAGAGCTCTTAGCTTTTACTTATAGTGATCAGCGGTGTCTTACCTTTTAAGGATTTTGCTCTATCTTGTAGTAGCTTTCTCCTTTTGTTGTAGAGTTTGTTTATGGCTGGGGTCCACCAGACTGGACGCTTGCCTTTGGTACAAAGAGTCTTTGTTTTGCTTGGGATTGCCTGATCCATGCAGCCTGCAGGTGCTGGTAGAAGGCATTTGTAAGTGATTCAGCGGTTTGAGTAATGTTAACCGCCGCTCAGGGGCCTTAAAGGAGACCACACTAGTCTTTAGAAGTGTGAAGTCGGCTTTCGAGAAGTTCTTTACTGTGGTCTTTTCATTTCGGTGGGGGGATGAGGACCTCCAGCGAGATTAGTTTGTGATCAGATCTCACCAGTGAGGGGTATACTTCGGCGTTGAACATTGTGCTCCCATGTTCGTGATGATGAGATCAAGTATGTTTTCTCCTCTTGTGGGGATGGTGACTAGTTGTTCCATGGCATTTGAGTTTATGAATTCCAGGAACTTTTGGGCTAGAGTGTTTGGGCTTGAGTAGTGTTCCCAGTCTATATTAGGGTAGTTGAAGTCACCTAGTATGATGGTGTTCGAGATACATTTATCCCTCCAATGTTTTCAGGAAGGCCATATGAGGTTCCTGAGTTTCTGAGGGTGGCCTGTAACATGCTACAAATTGCAGAGCAGTCTTGCCTATGGTTAATTGCACCTGGATGGTTTCCGATGCATCGTGCGATGCCACCAATCTTGAGGTGTGGGTGTCCTTGATGAATATGGATACCCCTCCTCCTTTCTTGGTATTGTCCAGGTTTTGGGGCCGAACGCATGATATGAGGTAAAACCTGATAGTGCTGGGGTGCTCTCAGGAGCCTTGAACCAGGTTTCTGTCACAGCACAGACATCGATGTTCTCCATACTGAGAAGGGCCTCGAGTGCGTGCATCTTGAGGTTGAGACTTCTGGCATTGAGCAGCATTACCCTTAGTTTTTTTTCTTTGTTTTGTTCTAGGGTGGTAGGTTTAGAATTTGAGCCTTGCCTAAAAAGGCACTATGGGGTGGCAAGAGCCTTTGCCAAAATCCGGAATCCCAGGGTGACAAGTGCAAGCGGTCCCTTGCGAGCAGCGGGGCTTGTCTAGCATGTCATCCCAGGCAGACAGACATTGGATCCCCTTTGAATGACACCAGAGTTTAAGCCAATTGTTAAAGCTGATCATCTTATCTCTGTATTGTGGCATCATTCTTGGTGAAGGTAGGATACTGCTCAAGGTCAGGGTCATACCTGCTTGGGCTACATAATCAGAGAGCTCCTCTATGTCTCTTTTCATGTAGTCCAAGGAGGTAACGTCTCAGGTCGTTAACACCAGCGTGGACAATGATTGAGTCGTACTTGTACCTGCTGTTGAGAGACCTGAGTGCATGCGTTATGTGGCGGATTCTAGCACCCGACAGGCAGCTTACTGTGACCACCTCCTTACTCAGTCTGGTGAGCGGGACGTCAGTGTGTCTGACTATGGAGTCACCAATGACTAGTGTGTCTGGCATTGTGCTTGGCCTTAAGGGCTGTGACTGCTTGACACACTGTGTGGTCTATGTGTTGCAGGTGTTGTGTTCTGAGGTGGTAGTTGTTTGGGTGTCTGCTTTGGTGGCCTCTGCTGTTTTGGTAGATTTTTGATCAGAGCCTCCGAGTATGTCTTTGTGTGTTTATGTGTATGATTTGAGGTTGTGATGGTATTATGTGAGACTGGGTCTATAGTGTGTGTGGTTACCTTCACCTCCTGTCTGGTCATGCCAGTCCTATGTTGAGAGAGCTCAGCCTCCAGTTTGGCCGTATAGTTGCATCTCTCGCATGTATTTGTGTTTTGTGGGAGGAGGAGAGGGTTGTCTGTGTACATGAGGCAATTGTAACATTGCCTCAATATTCCCAGGTTCACCAGCTGAGCAGGAGAGGACATTAGCAACTGATCCCTCGACATGCTAGAAGGAATAGACAGAAAAACTTAAGAAAAGGTTCTGGGGGATGTGGGTGACCGAGAAATGGGGTTTGCTTTTTTGGGGTACTTTCTATAACAAGAGTGCTGTATCGAGGTGATAAGTACTGTAGGAGCAAGTGCTTCGCTATACAGATAGAGAATAGTCTACTTGGGAGTCAAGTAGAGATAATTTATAGTTGTAGGATACACTAAATAGAACAGTAGTATACTTTGAGGAAGGTAGTTTCGGGATTGCGGTGTTGGGCTTTTTAGCTTTCGGGCATGTAAACATTCGTTCACTTCGTGTTGGTCTTTTCATCGTCGACCTTTTCAACTGTCGATCATTTTAGACTGATCCATTGAAGGACATGGAGAGATGATAAAATCAGCAAGCAAATGACAATAGTACTGCTGGAACTGAATTAATTCTGAAGTCTTGGTGAATACCTTCAAGTGGTGGACAATTTTCACCAAATCTCACCACTACTACTCTGATGTACAGACTACATTTTATATAGCATGCAACATGAATACAGGTAAGTAAGTTAAACAATAATAGAAAGCAGGGTGCATAAGTCCCAGGATAAACAAAGTGCCTAATCCTGGTGTGTGCACTGGTGCCAGGACTATAAAAAATGACAAGTGTAGAATCCTCAAGACACAGAAACATTCTTACAATGGGATTAGGCCAGGTTCAGGATGGCTCCCCTGTTGTATAAGGAAGCAGTAGTTCACAAAAACTGAAAGGCGAAAAAAGGATCCATAATGATGATAGAGTGAACTACTGAGGATAAAGAAGAATTAACAGATGGAAGATATTAAAAAAGTCAGAAATTAAATAGGTTCATAGGTTCATACTAGGCTATCTGCCCAAGGGCATTTATAAGCCTAGCCCATAGATATGTGGCTTTCGCCACCCCTTTAGTTTGAATAAAACTATGCCTATTATTTTGCTGTGCCTCTGTCAAGCAGTGACACTGAAGTAATCCCTGGGGTATATCTGCGATCTCCCACCCATTGGTCAAGATTCCTCTTGAACAAGGCCAGCGAGGTGCTCTGCCTCACATTTACCGGGATTTTGTTCCACAGCATAGGGAGTCTCTGGGTGATGAATCTGTCCCTCCAGCACATCCTATTAATAACAGTGTCAAGGTTTAAGTCTCCCGCCCTTGTGGTTCTGAGGGATCTAGATTTTTTGAGGTGAAGCATATTCATCAAATCTGGGTTTGACATGGCCTTATATGTCAGGCACAGGTCACCTCTGAGCAAGCGGTATGAGACTGAATAGAGCTGGAGTTCTTTCAGTCGGGCAGCATAAGACATATTTTTGAGACCCTTTATCCTCTTGGTGAGGAACTTTTGGGGCCTTTCCAGCTGCTGCAGGTGTCGGGTCAGATACATTCCGAATGGGGCATTGTACTCAATCATAGGTCTAATGAGTGATGAGTACAGGGGGATGATGACCTCCCTTGATCTAGATGTGAATCCCTTCATGATCAGGTGGGCAATGTAGAAGGTTTTCCTGACTACTTTAGCAACATGAGTGTCAAACGAATGGCTAGTGTCAACCTGGGTCCCCAGGTCCCTGATGTCTTTTTCTGTGCTCAGTGGATTGCCACCTATGTGGTAGCTAGGGGTAACCTTGTTTTCCCGAAGGGTATGACTATGCATTTCTTGGCGTTTAACTTTAGGCCATGGCTCTGGCACCAGTTATCTGTTTCTGTGAGGCCCTTCTGAAGGATATCTGTGTCAGAAGTGTTTTCGACTATGGCGCCCAGTTTGCAGTCATCTGCAAACTTTGTCAGCCATAACCCTCCTGTGTTTGCTTGTACTTCAGAAAAGTAGATGCCGAACAAGAGTGGACCCAGGACTGAGCCCTGTGGGACACCACTTGTGACTGGCTTTGAGTCTGACATGGCTCCAGCAACTCTGACCCTGTGGGTTCTGTCACTTAGCCAGTTTGCAACCCATCTTGTGATGTATGGGTTTGCATTCAAGCTGATGAGTTTTTCGATAATACCCGAGTGGGGTATTGTGTCGAAGGCCTTTGCTAGGTCGAGGTAGGCTGTATGGACTGCCTTTCCCTCATCAATGGCCTTGGTGACCATTTCAAAAAAAGTCAACCAACTTTAAAAGGCATGATCTGCCTTTGACAAAGCCAAACTGGGTTGGATCCAAAGTCTGCAAGTTCCCTATGTCTTTATTTATGAGTTCCATTATGATCCTCTCCATGGCTTTGCAGATAAGGCTCGTCAAGCTAATGGGATGGTAATTTCCAGGGTCGGTGGAGGCACCGCCCTTGTGAAGTGGGACCACAGTCGCAGTGCGCCACTCCTTGGGTACGTATCCTGAGGTGATGCTAAGATTAAACAGCTGTCCTAACTGCGGGTTTAATTCCTCATTGAGTTTGTGGAGCACACAGCCGGGGACACCATCCGGTCCCATGGATGCTGCGTTTTTTGCCTTGGAGAGAGCAGTTCTCACCTGGGCGTTGGAGATGTTTGGGGGGCTACAATCCTCTGGTATAGATATCTCTCCTTGAGGGGGGGAGAAGTATGCACTGAACCTGTCAGCCAGTATGTTTGCAATGTGTGTAGGTTCAGTAATCTTTACATCATTTTGGACTAATTCTGAGCATATCTGGGAGTTTCCTCCTAGGTTTCTAACATAGCTAAAGAAGGCCTTATGATTGTCTTTTGTGTCCTTGGCGATTTTTCTCTCAAAGTTAGCCTTGGATGATTTTATGAGAGCTCTTAGTTTTTTACTTATAATGATCAAAGGTGTCTTACCTTTCAAGGATTTTGCTCTATCTTGTAGTAGCTTCCTCCTTTTGTTGTAGAGCTTGTTTATGGCTGGGGTCCACCAGACTGGACGCTTGCCTTTGGTACAAAGAGTCTTAGTTTTGTTTGGGATTGCCTGATCCATGCAGTCCTGTAGGTGCTGGTAGAAGGCATTTGTAAGTGATTCAGCGGTTTGAGTAATGTTTACCACTGGCACAGGGGCCTTAAAGGAGACCACACTAGTTTAGAAGTGTGAAGTCGGCTTTTGAGAAGTTTTTCACTGTGGTCTCTTATTTCAGGTGGGGGCGGGATGAGGACCTCCAGCGAGATTAGTTTATGATCTGATCTCACCAGTGAGGGGTATACTTCTGGTGTTGAACATTGTGATCCCATGTTTGTGATGATGAGATCAAGTATGTTTTCTCCTCTTGTGGGGATGGTGACTAGTTGTTCCATGGCATTTAAGTTTATGAACTCCAGGAACCTTTGGGCTAGAGTGTTTGGGCTTGAGTAGTGTTCCCAGTCTATATTAGGGTAGTTGAAGTCACCTAATATGATGGTGTTTGGAGATACATTTATCCCCTCCAGTGTTTTCAGGAAGGCCATGTGAGGTTCCTGTGTTTGAGAGGGTGGCCTGCAGCATGCTACAAATTGCAGAGCAGTCTTGCCTATGGTTAATTGCACCTGGATGGTCTCCGATGCATCGTGGGTTGTCACCAACCTTGAGGTGTGGGTGTCCTTTATGAAAATGGACACCCCCCTCCTTTTTTGGTGTTGTCCGGATTTTGGGGCCGGAACGCATGATATGAGGTGAAACCTGATAGTGCTGGGGTGCTCTCAGGAGCCTTGAACCAGGTTTCTGTCACAGCACAGACATCGATGTTCTCCATACTGAGAAGGGCCTCGAGGGCGTGCATCTTGAGATTGAGACTTCTGGCATTGAGCAGCATTACCCTTAGTTTTTTTCCTTTTTTGTGTTCTAGGGTGGTAGGTTTAGAATTTGAGCCTTGCCTAAAAAGGCACTATGGGGGTGGCAAGAGCCTTTGCCAATATCCGGAAGCCCAGGGGTGACAGGTGCAAGCCGTCCCTTGCGAAGCAGCGTGGCTTGTCCAGCACGTCATCCCAGGCAGACAGACATTGGATCCCCTTTGAATGACACCAGAATTTAAGCCAATTATTAAAGCTGATCATCTTATCCCTGTATTGTGGCATCATTCTAGGTGAAGGTAGGATACTGCTCAAGGTCAGGGTCATACCTGCTTGGGCTGCATAATCAGAGAGCTCCTCAATGTCTCTTTTCATGTAGTCCAAGGAGGTACGTCTCAGGTCGTTTACACCAGCGTGGACAATGACCGAGTCGTACGTGTACCTGCTGTTGAGAGACCTGAGTGCTTGCGTTATGTGGCTGATTCTAGCACCCGACAGGCAACTTACTGTGACCTTCTCCTTACTCAGTCTGGTGAGCGGGACGTCAGTGTGTCTGACTATGGAGTCACCAATGACGAGTGTGTCTGGCATTGTGTTTGGCCTTAAGGGCTGTGACTGTTTGACACTCTGACTGTGTGGTCTGTGTGTAGCATGTGTTTGGTCCTGAGGTGGTAGTTGTTTGGGTGTCTGCTTTGGTGGCCTCTGCTGTTTTGGTAGATTTTTGATCAAAGCCTCCGAGTATGTCTTTGTGTGATTATGTGTATGATTTGAAGTTTTGATAGTACTATGTGTGACTGGGTATGTAGTGTGTGTTGTTTCCTTCTCCTCCTGTCTGGTCTTGCCAGTCCTGTGTTGAGAGAGCTCAGCCTCCAGTTTGGCCATATAGTCGCATCTCTCGCATGTATTTGTGTTTTGTGGGAGAAGGAGAGGATTGTCTGTGTACATGAGGCAATTGTAACATTGCCTCAATATTCCCAGGTTCACCAGTTGACCAGGAGAGGACACTAGCAACTGATCCCTCGACATGCTAGAATAGATAAAAAACTTACAAAAGACTCCGAGGGATGTGGGTTCTAAGCTGGTGGGGTACTATCTATAATAAGAGTGCTTTATCAAGGTGCAAGTACTGTAGGAGCAAGTGCTAGGTTTTACAGATAGAGAATAGTCTACTTGGGAATGAAGTAGAGATGAACTTTTTAGTTATAGGATACGCTGGTTAGATCAGCAATACAGTTCGAGGAAGGTAGTTATAAGGGAAAATTTGAAGAGTGGAATTTAGGTAGCCCGAATAGTTTAACCGCCGCTGCTCGTGTGTGCAACAGTGGCAACTCCGCGCTAACGCGCGTTTAGCGTGTTTTATATCAGGGGGCTGAAAGAAGCTAGGAACTGGCCCAAAACGACCAATAGACTACAAGTTACTGGCTGAAACCTCACAAAACTGGACCAACAGGCAGCTCACTGCTTCCCACTCCCACTGGTAAGCAAGGGAACTTCCTCTTCCAAATTAGGCAAAGAATCAGTAACAGGAACTACAAAGTCCAGGGATCAGCAACTCTGAAACTGAACTACTCTAGCTCAGTAAGGCGGGAAAAAGTACAGTTTTGTACCTACCATAAATGTAGATGTCCGATAGATATGCAACTGCAGTCATAACATATGGGTTGTCCTGCCTCAGGCAGCCCTTGGTCGGCCGGATTCCAAAGTCTGGGTCCGATGTCGGCTGATGTCGCATTTCTCTCCGACGTCAGAGCGGCTGGAGTATATAAGCATCAGCCGACGCCATCTTCTTCAGTGTTTCTTGCCCCAGATGCCAGGTGCCCTCCAATGAAGGCGGTAATCAAATTGGAAGACAAAAATAGGTTTCCTGACAATAAATAAGCAATAAACAGATACACCATAACAGATATCCCAAGCTAATGATAATAGGGAGAGGAGTGGACCCAAGGCATAGAGGGGAAGGAGGGAGGGAAAACCCGACTGCAGTTGCATATCTACCGGACATCTACATTTATGGTAGGTACAAAACTGTACTATGTCCTTCAAGAATGCAACTGCAGTCATAACATATGGGTTGAATACCATAGCTTAGCTGGGGGAGGTGGTATGCTCTATGAAAAGGATGGTGTAGCTATCAATCCCTGCAGGACTGCCGAAGCAAAGCCTGCTCTGGATCTGGAGTATAGAGGGAGATTGTAGTGTTTGGAGAATGTATGCACGGAGCTCCACGTAGCAGCTTCTAGAATGTCCTTAGTAGGCACCCCTCTTAAGAATGCTGTAGAGGTGGCTGTAGCTCTGGTGGAATGTGGTCTGACATTGGCTGGAACAGTCTTTCCATGAAAGGAATAACAGAATCTGATGCAATGTCCAATCCATTTTGAAATAGTCTGTTTTGAAATTGCTTTTCCTTGGACTGCAGGGGCGTAAGCTACAAAAAGTTGTTCAGACTTCCTACTGGTCTTGGTTCTGTCCAGGTAGTATCGAAGTTGTCTGTGAATGTCCAAGGTATGTAACAGTCTTTCCCCCTTATTCTCAGGATTGGGGAAGAATGCAGGAAGATGAATAGCTTGATTTAAAGAAACCCTAGATACCACCTTCGGCATAAAAGTAGGGTTGGTCCTTAATGAAACCCTGCCTTTGTGGAAAATTATGAACGGTGGTATTGCCATTAGGGCCTGCAGTTCCGAAACCCTTCTTGCTGAGGTAATTGCCAACAGGAAAGCTGTCTTCCATGAGAGAAATTGCAAATCAACTGTAGCTGCTGGCTCAAATGGAGGTAGAGTCAGTTTTTCTAGGACAAAATTGAGGTCCCAGGCTGGTATTGGAGCCTTTCTTGGTGGCTTAATGTTCTTGATTCCCCTGAGGAATTGCCTTAGCAAAGGATGTGAAAAGACCGGCGGATCAGTGTTATATCTAGCTGAAATAGCTGATGCATGTATCTTTATGGAAGAATATGAGAGTCCATTCTTTAGCATATCTGCCAAATATTCCAGGATGAGTGGGATGTTCAATAATGATGCATCATGTCCCTTGCTGGTATTCCAAATGCTGAATCTCTTCCATTTTGCTAAGTAAACCTTTCTGGTGGATGGTCTTCGAGCCTCTGTTAGTATCCGCTGAACTTCCTTGGAGAGAGATAGGTTGAGGTTATTCATGGGATCTCCCAGGCTGTTAGCTGCAGTGTCTGAAGGTTTGGATGCACTGTTTTGAAGTTGTGTTGAGTCAAAAGCAGAGGCCATTGTGGAAGGGCCCACTTCTTGGTGTGACATATGCTCCGTAGTAGTGGATACCAGTGCTGTCTTGGCCAGTCCGGAGCTATTAGGATCCCCTTGGGTCTCTCTGCTTTGATCTTTAGTAATACTGAGGTCAGCAGTGGCAGAGGTGGGAATGCATAGATTTTTAGAAAGTTCCAGTTGAACGAGAGAGCATCTGTCTTCCAAGCTTGTGGATGGTATGTCCTTGAGCAGAATTTTTGTAGATGGTTGAGGGGAGAGGCAAAAAGGTCTACTTCTGGCCTGCCCCATGTCGAAGTGAGCTGTGTGAAGATCTTCGGATGTAACCTCCACTTGTGTGGATCTGTGAAATTCCTGCTTAGGCTGTCCACCAGCACATTGTCTTTGCCTGGAACAAACTGGGATTGTAATTGAATGTTTAGGCTCAGTGATTTTTCCCAAAGTTGCATTGTCAGTCTGCAAAGGGGGTAAGAATGGGTGCCCCCTTGCTTGTTTATATACCACATGACAGTGGTGTTGTCTGTTCGTATCAGCAGATGGCCTTGCTGAAGTTGGTGTTGAAAGGCCTCGATGGCATGCATTACTGCCAGCATTTCCTTTTGGTTTATATGCAGATGTGTTTCCTTTGGAGACCATTGTCCTTGTATACATCTGCCTTCCATGTGCGCCCCCCCATCCAAGGTCTGAGGCGTCTGTGGTCATGGTCTGTGTTATCAGTGTTTTTTTGAATGACATACCTGTGTTTGCCTGGCTTACCGAGGCCCACCACAGGAATTCCTTTTGTAAGCATGGAATGAGCGGTATGGTTGTCTCTAAGTTGTTGCTGTGCTGAGACCATAGGCTTTTTAGGTACCATTGAAGCTTTCTCGTGTGTAGTCTTGCCAATGGAACCAGGAGAATGCAGGATGCCATGCAACCCAGGGCCTGTAGGAATCTCCTTGCAGTCATCTGGGTAAGTTTTGCCACATCCTTGAAATAATGAGTTAACTTCTCTTGCTTGTCTTCTGTTAGGTAAGCCATTTGAGAGGCTGTGTCTAATTTGGCTCCTAAGAAGATTATTTGCTGGGATGGCTGAAGTCTTGACTTTTGGAAGTTGACTGTGTATCCCAGAGCTTGAAGTAATTGTATGACATAGTCCAAGTTTTTTGTCAACATCAATTTGTTGTCCGCTTATACGAGACAGTCGTCCAGGTACGGGTAAATTTGGATCCCCTGGAGCCTGCAATGAGCAATTACTGATGCCAGGCATTTTGTGAATACTCTGGGCGCAGTAGATAAGCCAAATGGCAATGCTGAGAATTGATAATGCTCTGGCCCTGCAAGAAATCTGAGGTATCTTATGCAACTGTGTCTGATAGGGACATGCAGGTATGCCTCCTTGAGGTCCAGAGTAATCAGCCAAGACCCCTTGCCCAGCATGGGAAGGAGTTGCTGTAGAGTCAGCATTTTGAACTTTGGTACTACGAGAAAGGTGTTTAATGCGGACAAATCCAGTATTGGTCTCCATTGAGATTCTTTTCTTGGAACAAGGAACAGTCTTGAGTAAAACCCCTGGCCTTGTTCTTGTTGTGGAACTCTTTCTATTGCTTTCATCAGAGTCAGCAAAGAGATTTGCTTGATAGCCTCTGCCCTCTGGTTTTGTGGTAGGTTTGGCATGCCTTGTTTTCTTGGTAAGGTATGAAAATGGAACCTGTAACCTCGGTCTATAATGTCCAAAATCCATTTGTCCTTTGTCAATCTGTGCCAATTGTCTGCAAACAGAGATAATTTCCCGCCCAAGGGAGCTTCTATTTGTTCCCTGGGAGGCGGAAGTAGAGGAAAGTCATTGAGACTGTGGCTGTGGGGCAGGTGAAACCCCTGTGTCACTTCTTTGGTTTGCTGGCTGCCATTGTCGTCCCCTGTAAGGACCTCTGTATTGTCCTCTTCCTCGGCCACGTCTGTTTCTATCCCTTTGAAATTTTTCAGGATTAGGAAAGGACCAGTTTTTTGAAGGCCAATTCCTACTGAATCTGGGGGGTTGAACCTGGAGGAAATCTTTCACCGTCTGAACTGATTTTGCTTTTTCCTCGATGGACTTTAACACATCCTTAGCATTAGCACCAAAAAGCTTGTTCTTTTCCAAAGGTGCATCCAAAAGTTTTGCCTTTACATGATCTGGTAGAGGTTGATCTTTTAACCGTGCATGTCTACGAATGACTGCCCCTGTCATAGCTGCCCTACATGAAGCTTCCAGTGCATCACATCCACGCTGCAGGAAGTGATTGCTTACTTGCTGAGAGTTATGTACAGCTTCCTGCAAAGACTTCCTGTCTAAAGGATCAGGAGAGGCCAATGTTTTCTGTAAATCTTCTAACAGGAAATCCTGATATTGTAACATATGAAAAAGGCAATTCAAAGCTCTCATAGATAAAGTAGTGGAGGTGTAAACCTTTTTACCCCATCTCTCTAATGACCTAGCTTCCCTGTTGGAGGGCAAAGGATTTTTAGAGGTGGAAGCTGAAACACCTTTAGGTCCTTGAGAAATAGTTTCCAAATCAGCAGTATGGGCCCTGAATAAATGAGAATGCGTTTCTGGGACCCTGTAATACCTGTCTGGCTTAGCTGGAGCAGGAGGGAGCGAATCAGGGGTAACACTAGAGTCAGAATATAAATCATCCAAAACATCAAGCACAGGGGGAATAGCTAGGGGCCTGTGCTGGGTCTTTTTAAGGAAAGTTCGAAGGCGCTTTCTGGAATCAGAATATTCCTGGCCTTGTCACTTGAAGTGTTCCCTCATGGTATGCAGAACTTCCCCAAAAGAAATATCCTCAGGAGGGGAGGCCGAGGGGATGGAATCCTCTGCATTAGAGTCCTCATAGGTCTGGAAGAGCTCTTCCTCGCCATCAGAGTGGACAGAGTCCTCAGAATCTACATCTGAAGGGAGAGGGTCAGAGGGTTCAACCCGTGGCCTTTTATCCGAAGGAGGCTGGGATCCTCTCTCAGGATGGGCCTGTGAACCTCTAATCATAGAAATTAAGTCAGTAGCCATAGTCATATAATTTGTGTCTCTGGAGTAGGCTGAGGTAAGGTTTTAGCAGTAAGATGCTTGGTCTTGCTGGCTGCCTTAGCCCTAGTGTAGGCCTTAATAGACATGGTCATAGGAGGCCTGGCAGCTCCACGTGCAGGAGTGACCTTATCTACAGCAATGGTCTCGGGCATTTCCTCGGTTTCGGTATCCGGAGGAAAATCAATAACTGGCGTCGGAGTGATATCCGGAATCGGAATAGTCGGTTATGCGGTGTCTTCGGTTCGGAGCGGTGGAAAAACAGTCTCAGAGGGAACCGGAGCACTCGCGGTAGGTTTTGGCGTGGAGTCAGTGGTAGACGCGGGCAGAGGATGTCGGTCCCGGTCTTTATGTTTCTTGGGAGTTTGCGATGTCGGAAGTTCCGACGGCACTGTATAAGCAAATTTTTCGCCGAAAAAATCTTCAGCGAACTCCGCCCGGCGCCTGAGAGTGCGCTTGTTGAAGCGAGCACAGGCTACACAGGCCGAAACATCGTGGTCTGGGCCAAGGCAAAGAAGACAGTAAGAGTGGAAATCCTTATGAGGTATTTGTTTACCACAAGAAAGACAATTGTTAACTTTTTCAGTAATTTCTGACATCGGCTAAGGCAAGAAAAGGTCCCCAACGGGGTACTTAACTTTTTTGATGACTTCGGAATCGAAGAATACAGGAGCTGACCGACCGGCACTTGCGAACCGCTTCTGCTTCGGGCACCGCGCGGCAAGAAAGACTGAAGAAGATGGCGTTGGCTGATGCTTATATACTCCAGCCGCTCTGACGTCGGAGAGAAATGCGACATCAGCAGACGTCGGACCCAGACTTTGGAATCCGGCCGACCGAGGGCTGCCTGAGGCAGGACAACCCATATGTTATGACTGCAGTTGCATTCTTGAAGGACATCAAGAGATATTTTTTTTTTTTTCAGAAAACAATGAGAAACAGAACAGTAGACACTATAAATGCTATAAATCAGCTATCACAGCCTACAGAAACAATAAACAATTACAGATTTAAAAATAACAAATTGAGATTTTCAAGTGCAATAACAAGATATATGCAAAAAAACAATTACAATATATCAGCAAAGCAGGCGAAATACAGTCACTAGGTAATTAGAAGTTGGAAAGCCACAAAAATATACTTAAATCAGGTAAAGTCGCTTTTTTAGCTCTCTGAAGCTTGGATTACTCTGCTGGCCACCACGAGGATCTGTGCTGAGTAGGTACAAGCTGGAAAACGCGCGTTTAGCGTGTTTTATATCAGGGGGCTGAAAGAAGCTAGGAACTGGCCCAAAACGACCAATAGACTACAAGTTACTGGCTGAAACCTCACAAAACTGGACCAACAGGCAGCTCAATGCTTCCCACTCCCACTGGTAAGCAAGGGAACTTCCTCTTCCAAATTAGGCAAAGAATCAGTAACAGGAACTACAAACAAAGTCCAGGGATCAGCAACTCTGAAACTGGACTACTCTAGCTCAGTAAGGCGGGAAAACAAGAGATATATATTTTTTTTTTTCAGAAAACAATGAGAAACAGAACAGTAGACACTATAAATGCTATAAATCAGCTATCACAGCCTACAGAAACAATTTGCAACAATTACAGATTTAAAAGTAACAAATTGAGATTTTCAAGTGCAATAACAAGATATATGCAAAAAAACAATTACAATATATCAGCAAAGCAGGCGAAATACAGTCGCTAGGTAATTAGAAGTGGGAAAGCCACAAAAATATACTTAAATCAGGTAAAGTCGCTTTTTTAGCTCTCTGAAGCTTGGATTACTCTGCTGGCCACCACGAGGATCTGTGCTGAGTAGGTACAAGCTGGAAAACGTGTTTAGCGTGTTTTATATCAGGGGGCTGAAAGAAGCTAGGAACTGGCCCAAAACGACCAATAGACTACAAGTTACTGGCTGAAACCTCACAAAACTGGACCAACAGGCAGCTCAATGCTTCCCACTCCCACTGGTAAGCAAGGGAACTTCCTCTCTTCCAAATTAGGCAAAGAATCAGTAACAGGAACTACAAACAAAGTCCAGGGATCAGCAACTCTGAAACTGGACTACTCTAGCTCAGTAAGGCGGGAAAACAAGAGATATTTTTTGTTTTTTTAAAATACTTGCACAAGAAAAACTGTCAAAAGCTTCAAATTCAAATTTGTGTTCATAAAACAGATCTGTGAAAATCATCATACAAAGATATTTTGGGTCACTTGAAAAAAGCAGCAACAGAGGAAGTGCGAAAATATAAATAAAAAACCCGAGAGATTTTTGAAAGGTATTAAAAAAAATATGGGTATAGGAATGAAAGACAGAGATCTGATATGGTGCAACATTTATACAAAGGAGAAAACCACACTAATCAATACAAAAAAGCAGCCCAAAAGACATTTGGAGAGAAATGCAAGGAAAAGCACCCAGATATGTAAAAATTTCACAATTCAAAAAAATAACATCACAAAGGGGGAACATAGAAGATTAGTGAGGTAGAAGTTAGACAAATAAAAGCTGAAGTTATGGAATACCTGCTAAGTGAAGGATTTAATATTTATGTCACAGCTTGGCTGAACGGTACTTTTCCGTTAAACCTCTACCAGTTCGCATTGCTGTATTTCGCCAGTATTTCAGTAGCGGACACAAGTTTCTGCTGTAGTCCACCATTAAAAACTCCTATCAGACGCAGGAGGCTTTTTTTTTTTTTTTTACACATTTTCTGGCCAGAACTTGCCTTTTCAGTGTAATACTTAAAATATAATCCTGTCTCACTGTAGAAGGTTAATGTAGGGGAATACCATTAAGAGAATGTGAAAAGATTTATAGTACTGGATATGCCTGGATCGGGTAATGTTTAGCATGCATCATTTCACACAGTACTGAGAAAGATGTTGCCAAGGTCTCAGGATGGTCTATTGCTGTCAAATCAACAACTGCAAACTTTAGAAAGTACACCGGATTGCAGCTATATTTTTCAGCTACGTGAGGTGCTCTGAAAATGTCTTCATAGTTGTACTGCAGTACAATACACACAAAATATTGGTCTTGCCAACGCTCACAGTCCCCGGTTTATTCAGTCAGCCCTCACATGCAAACAAAAGCAGTCATTTCCCACATTATTACAAACTGCGACTGTGCAGCACCAGACAAAACAGTCATCTCTGCAGTACTGCCTGCCAAATCAAATAAAAGAAAAAGTTAACCTTACCTAATGAAAATGATTCTTTTCACCTCACATTTGTCAGTCCTGCATGAATGATAAAATTGTGCTGAAACACAGCAGAGCGAAGATGCGTTAGGTGTTTAATGGAAAAGTACAGATGGAACACTGACTCCCCAAAGTTAGGAGAAACAGTTGGAGCAGGAGACATCTGAAGAAGAAATATGGATATGGGAAAGAAAAACAGTTAATATGGTGCAATATTTATGCAAATGAGAAAGCAAAGCTACTCAATAAAAGAAAGACCGCACCAAAGATATTTGAAAAGAAACACAGGGAAAGGCATCCGGATATGGAAAATTTCACAATACAAAAAAATAAGAAAACAAAGTGGGAAAGTAGAACACAGGATTAGTAATTAAGTCGTTAACAGAAATTGAAGTTATGGATTACCTCCAAAGTGAAGGAACTAATGTAGAAAATCCAACTCAAGTCGCAGTGTGATGGAACATCGAGCCCCAAATTAATGAGAAAAAGGTGGAACAGGAAAAGTACAGCTGTGTACACTTACCATAAATGTAGATGTTCGGGTGTATTCACTGTTGCAGTCAACACTTTTGGGTTATCTGCCTGCAGGTAGCCCTCAGCCTGCCTGAATACCAGAATCTTCAGATTTCTGCATCAGATGCCGTCGTTACTTCCTTGATGTCAGGGGTATAAAACATGCAGCAGACGCCATTACATCAGTTTTTCTTGTCCCAGATGTCAGGTTCCCCCACAATAGGAAGCAATTAAATGGTATGGTAAGCCCCCATCAAAAAGCAAATACACAAGAAAAAATATACCAACCATAAGGAGAGGTAGAGCCAAGAGAAGTCAGGGGGCTGGAGGGATGGTAACCAGGACTGCAACAGTGAATACACTTGAACATCTACATTTATGGTAAGTGTACACAACTGTACTATGTTCTTTATGTTTCACTGTTGCAGTCATCACATTTGGGTCGATTCCCAAAGCTAAGGAAGGGAGTAGGAAGTTAAAGAACATTAGGACCAGCTATTAATCCCTGCAAGACTGCAGTGGCAAATCCAGCTCTGGATTTAGAAAAGATAGGCAAGTGGTAATGCTTGGTGAAGGTATGCACAGAGCCTTCAGGTTGCAGCTTCTAGGATGTTCCTGGTAGGGACCCCTCTGAGAAATACCACAGAGGTAGATGCAGCCCTGGTGGAATGTGATTGTATCCCCTGTGGGGTAGGTTTTCAATGGTGCTTGTAGCAGAAATGAATGCAATGGGCTATTCATTTTGAAATGGTTTACTTTGAAACTACCTTCCCCTCTGCCCCTGCAGCAAAGCTAACTAGCAGCTGCTCAGATTTTCTGATAGGCTTAGTCCTGTCCAAATAGAATCTAAGTTGTCTGTGCACGTCCAGAGTGCATTATTCATTCCCCTTTGTTTTGTCGATTAGGGAAAAAAGTAGGCAAATGAATGGACTGATTTAGGGCCACAGAAGACACCACCTTGGGCATTAGTCCTGGTGAAACCCTGTCCACATGGAAGATAATGAAGGGTTCCACTGCCATGAGGGCCTGTAATTCAGACACTCTTCTTGCTGAAGTGATGGCTGGAAGGAAGGCTGTTGTCCAAGAAAATTTCAACTCTGCTGTAGCAGCTGGTTCAAAGGGGAGAAGAGTGAGCTTTTCCAATACAAAGTTAAAGTCCCAGGCTGGAGTGGGAGCTCTCCTGGGGGGTCTTTAAATTTTTGGCCCCTCTATGGAATTGCTTTAGCAAGGGGTGAGAGAAGAGGGGTGGGCTCAGTATTACAATGTGCTGAAATGGCAGAGGCATGAATTTTAATTGACAAGAAGAATAGGCCCCTGTGGAGCATTTCTGTTAAGTACTGTAGAATATGAGGTAAGCTAGGTATTGTGCCCATCCCCTGAGCCAGGCTCCAGGAGCAGTATCTTTTCCACTTTTCAGTATAGGATTTTCTAGTACTAGGCCTCCTTGCTTCCAGAATGACATCCAGTACCTGCTTACTGAGGGATGCTAAGGGAGAGCTGAAGGAATAAGCCAGGCTGCAAGGTTCAGTGTTTGAAGCTGAGGGTGCAGAATCTGGCCCGCCTGCTGGGACAGCAGGGAAGGGGTCTGGAGGCAGGTGCCATGGTTGTAGCAGCGTCATACTGCGCAAGAGAGGGTACCAGTGCTGGCATGGCCAGTCTGGTGCAGTCAGTACTGTCCTTGGCTTGTCCTGTTAGATCTTTAGTAGAACCTTCGAGAGGAGAGGCAGAGGGGAAAAGGCATAAACTGAGAGGCTTTCCCAGGTAAGGGACAGGGCATCCACTTTCCAAGCTTGGCTGTGGGGAGTTCTTGCGCAGAATTTGTGCAATTGGCAGTTCTGAGGGGAGGCAAACAGGTCTAACTCTGGAGTCCCCCTATTTGTTGCTCAAGAGGTTGAATATTTTGTGTTCTAGTTTCCATTCCTGTGGGTCCATGAGATTTCTACTTAAGTCATCTGCCAGTGAATTTAGTTTGCCTGGCAGGAATTGAGCTTGCAGGTGTACTTGGTAGCTCAAGGCTGTGTTGCACAGAGCCATGGATAGTCTGCAGAGAGGGTACGAGTGGGTTCCCCCCCTGCTTGTTTATGTACCACATAACTGTGGTGTCTGTCTACCAATAGTTGTCCTGGAAGAATACAGTCTTTGAAGGCTGTCAGAGCATTCTGTACAGCTAACATTTCTTTTTGATTGATATGCAGGTGCATCTGTCTCGGGGTCCATTTGCCCTGAATGCACTGCCCTGCCATGTGAGCCCCCCATGCATAGTCTGATGTGTCTGTTAGGGTTTGGGTGGCAGGGAGTAGAGTGAAAGGGAGTCCCTTGTGGTAGCAGGCCTCTGCCCACCAAAGGAACTTTGTCTTGATACAAGGAATGATAGAAATCATGGCTTCCAGGTCCTGAGAATGTTGACACCATAGGCTTTTTAGATACCATTGGAGTTTCCTCATATTCAGTCTCGCATATGGAATTAGTAAAATGCAAGAGGCCATGAACCCCAGGGCTTGCAGTATTTTTCTTGCAGATAGCTGGGGTTTTGTGGCCAATAGTTTGAAGTAGGTTGTCAAATAAACTTTTTTCTCTGGAGTGAGGACTGCCATCCGGGAAGTTGTGTTCAAGCTTGCTCCCAGGAATACAATCTGTTGGCAGGGTACTAGGTGAGATTTCTTTTCGTTGATGGTGTACCCCAGTGAGGTTAGAAGTTTCTTTACGAATGTCAGGTGCTGTAATAGCAAGTCCTGGCTTTCTGCCTGAATCAGACAATCGCCCAAGTATGGGTAAATTTGAATATTTCTCTGTCTGCAAACTGCAATGGCTGGAGCTAGACACTTTGTGAATACCCTGGGTGCAGTAGATAAGCTAAAGGGAAATTGCAGAGAACTGATGGTGCATGGAGCCTGCCCTGAAGCATAGGTATTTCCTGCAAGATTCCCTTACTGGGATGTGCAGGTAAGCTTCCTTTAAGTCTAGGGTTGCCAGCCAGGCATCCTTGGCTAGCATGGGAAGAAGCTGTTGCAGAGTTAGCATTTTGAATTTTGGAACTACCAGAAAGGTGTTGAGAATAGAGAGGTCCAGGATGGGATGCCAGGAGTTATCTTTTATGGGTACCAGAAAAAGTCTTTAATAAAAACCTTGTCCCCTTTGTTCTGCTGGGACATGCTGAATAGCCCTGATATTGAGAAGAGAGAACCTGCTGTTGGGCCTTGATTTGGGGGTAGGTCTGGCCAACAATTTGGGGCTGGTAGGGTGTGGAAGGGGAATCTGTATCCTTGGGAAACTATGTTCAAAACCCATTTATCCTGGGTAATGAGTTCCCAGTTTTTTGCATGCAGGGCGACCTTTCCTCCTAAGGGAGCAGATAGGAGAGCAGGGCTTGGAAGGGTTAAGGTCAAGTCATTGTGACATTTTTCTGTAAGGGGGTGGCTTACTACTCCCTGCTTTGGAAGTGGAAGCCCCCCACTGCTTAGGTCTGTACGTAGCCTGAGACTGTAACCTAGGTGGTCTGCTGTTCCTGGGTTTGGACTGAAAAGGCCTAGAAGGGGTTGGAAAGGACCAGTTCCTTTGAAGGCCAATGCCTACTGAATCTGGGAGTCAAGAGTAATCCTGGCTTTCCCAGAAGAAATGCTCCCTAAGAGTGTGTGCAAGGTTTCACCGACAGAAAAATCTTCTGGAGGGGAAGCAGAGGGAACGGAATCCTCTGCATTAGAATCCTCATAAGTAGATAAGGGAAATCCTGGTAATCAGAAGGAGCAGAAATATCAGATTCCTGATCAGAAGAATCAGAAAGAAAATCAGTTCTATGTCTCAGAGGGGGAAGGATGGCTTCCCCTAATTAAAGTAATAAGGTCTTCAGCCATTCTAAGCATTTTTTTTTAGGCATATGGGCCTGAGCCTGCAGTTTGGTCGTCGCCTTCTAGGTGTGGTGTGTGTTTTAGGCCTGGATGAAACCGATGGTGTCAGTTTAATATGAATGTCTGTAGGGCCTGAATACACCCTCAGAAGCCGGTGCCTGCACAGCGGCTCCGGACCCATCCAAGGTAGAGACATCCACAGGTTCCATAGTCAAAGAAGCATCTTGCTGCATATCGGACGCTGAATGGGTCTCAGTAGAGGCCTGCGAATCAGAAGCAGCGGGTAAAAGGGGCTGCGAAAGAGCCTCACTGAGTACCAGCAGACTGGCAACTAGCTTAACAGACGCGTTGTCAGCGGTTTTGGACCTATGCGGTCTGTCTCGGTCTTTATCCTTACATTTTTTCAGATCGGTAGTCGGATGGCTTGACGAAGCCATTTTGGAGTACACAGAACCTGCAAAAATAGCCAGGCGATGAATAGTTTGGGTGTTGAATAAGGCACAAATTCGACAATGAGGGACGTCATTATCTGGGCCTAAGCAGGGGATGCAGTAAGAATGAAAATCTCTGAGATATTTGCTTTCCACAGGTAAGACAATTAACTTTTACTGACATTGGTTAGAGCAAGAAAAAGTTTCCCCAATGGGGTACTTAGCATTTTTGAAGACTTCTGGTCTGAAACTCTAAAACAAAAATTTCAGGAGTCGGCCGACCGGCACTTGCAAACTGCTTCTGGCACTGCACGGCAAGAAAGACTGATGTAATGGCGTCGGCTGCATGTTTTATACCTCTGACGACCTGACGTCAAGGAAGAAACGACAACATCCAACGCAGAAATCCGAAGACTCTGGTATTCAGGCTGAGGGCTACCTACCTGCAGATAACCCAGATGTGATGACTGCAACAGTGAAACACTAAGATAATCATCTGATCTCTCTCTCTATTGCAGCGTGATAGGCTAGTGAGTTCCTATATGAAGGAGCAACAGATGACGCAGGATGCAACTGAAGAGAATATGCCACAGGAAGACATTCTGGAACAGAGAATAAAGAATGTGCCCTCAGTTTAGAAGAAAATGATCTAAGGGAAGAGTTACCTGACTTAATAGAGATGGGCAGACATATTAAGACTGATGAAAAGAGTGCAGTAAGTAAATAAGATCCAAAATGTTAGAAGTCTGATAAAACACATGAACACAGTAATCAAGACTATTAACAGAAATTCCTTTGTTATAACAGAAGCAAATAAGATATATACTCTGCAACTAAATTAATAACAGATAAATTCTCATCACAAAAAAGAGCAATTAGGGAAAGGAAGGGAAGAAATCAAATGCTATCATGGAAACATCAAACAGAAAACTATAACGCAATTAAAACAAGAAGTGACACTGTTAGGCGGAACAAACAAAAATACTTTGACGTGATAAAATCAACAAGCAGTGTCAGAATAGACCAGGATTTATTGTACACTATTTCAAACATTAATCAGCACAGGCAGAAAAACTTGGAAGATATGTAGACAAATACAAAGGAAAAGTACAAAATAAGCAATTCATTGAGGACCCAAAAAAGATGTACAGAAAGTTGGGAAACTAAGCAAAAGGGACAAACACCTCGAAGATCTGTGGAACTTAAATGTGCTGAATGGATAGTTAACGTAAAAGAAGCAGTAAGTTGCCCAAATGTACATGATAAGAAATGGGATGAAGGAATGAGAGACATTAAAACCAAATTAAGATAAATTCAAAACTGAAAAATCCCAAGCCCAGATGCAGTACCTAACTTCTAGCTAAAAAATATTAACATTGTTACACAAAGATTTAGCTCTACTTGTATGCACATCCTAAATGGACAACAACCTAGCTAACAGGAAAAACAATACTCCTCCTTAACAGTGAACCTGCAAGCTATCC
Organism: Protopterus annectens; assembly: GCF_019279795.1. NCBI lineage: Eukaryota > Metazoa > Chordata > Ceratodontiformes > Protopteridae > Protopterus > Protopterus annectens. Next base: position 117,754 of record NW_025048860.1, on the reverse strand, counting down.
TAAAAACTATAGACCAATAACTTGCCTTCCAACGATGTATAAACTATTGTAATTGATGCCAATGGAGTTTATAGTCATTTAGAAGAAAATTCAATTAAGGCAATAGAAAAAATACTTGTGTAAAATCTTACCATAACAATAAATGTCCTTCTCTTCTCTGTTGCACTTCTTCTTTACATGAGGGAGCTCAGACACATGCCTGCCTTAAGTCAAAGTTGTAGATGTATAGTTTTCCAGGAGCAGTGTTGTAGGGAACCTGATGAAGTTGGCTTGAAAGGGGGGGAAGAGTCAGGTTTTTGAGTACAAAATTAAGATCCTGAGGAGGAGGGGTTTCCTGGGAGGTCTAATGTGAACTACGCCTTTAAGAAATTGTTTAGCCTCAAATCTGCTAGCTAGAGAGGGTGACAGATGCAGACAGGTTGAAATAGCTGACATATGGACCTTTACTGAAGAGTAGGGCTAAGCCAGCATTGAGCAATTTAAACAAACACGACAGAACCAAGGGGACTTCCACTGAGTGGATCCTGATTTCATGACAGCCACCAAATTGAAAACCTCTTCCACTTGCATAGTTAAGATTTTCTGGTATTGGGTTTCCTGGCCTCCTGCAGGACCCTTAGCACATCCTCAGAGAACAGGTGTCTAAAAGGAATTAAAACCCTATAACCCACAGAGTCAACTGAAGGGTAGACAAATGGCGATGAATGAGAGTTCCTTTGTCTTGTGTGAGAAAGTCCATCCTGTCTTGTATATACCCTTGGCTAAATATGCAGGAGAAGTGTGAACCAATGCTGTCTAAGCCAAAAGGGGAGTCACCAGCAAAATTTTCAGGCTGTCCTGTTGAATTTTGAACAGGACTTTTGGAATGAGTGGAAAGGGAGGGAATGCATAAAGAAACATCCCCTTGCAAGAGAACGAGAGGTCATCCACCTTCCAAACCAGAGGGTGTGAAACTCTGGCACAAAAGCAGTCTGTTGTTGGGGGAGGCAGAGCACGCTACTTTCCAGAAACACATCCCTATTGTCTGCGAACAGCTTTAAAGGTCCTGGGTCGGAGACGGGATGAAAGGTCTGAATGGTTAGCAGCAGTGCCCTCATCTCCCTTACACTGTGTTCCCTTAGCTGAGATGGAGACAGTACAGTTATGTACACTTACCATAAATGTAGATGTTCGAGTGTATTCACTGTTGCAGTTATTACATTTGGGTAATCTGCTGGCAGGTTGCCCTCAGCTGGCCTGAATTCCAAAGTCTTGGGTCCTTTGTCGGTTGCTGTCTCCTCTTCCATGACGTCAGGTCGTCAGGGGTATAAAACATGCAGCCGACGCAATTTTCTTTAGTTTTTCTTGCCCCCGATGTCAGGTGCCCCCAAAAAGGTAGCAAATATATCTATATATAAATATATATATGTATATATACACATGTATCAATATAAACTTTACCTTCATCTACAAGCAAATACAACACATAGGTTGTAGAAGATAGAAAAGGAAAGAAACTCCAGAATGACAGGAGGATGGCGGGAGGGTAACCTGGACTGCAACAGTGAATACACTCGCACATCTACATTTATGGTAAGTGTACACAACTGTACTATGTTCTTCGTGTTTCACTGTTGCAGTCATTATATTTGGGTAGAATCCCAAAGTTATGGTTGGGGGGATGGAGCTAAACAGCATTTGGAGCAGCTATAAGGCCCTGCAGAACTGCAGTGGCAAAGCCTGCTCTGGATTTAGAGTAAAGAGGCAAATGATGATGCTTTGTAAAGATGGGAACAGAACTCCAAGTAGCAGCCTCTAGAATGTCTTTGGTTGGTACTCCCCTTAGAAAGGCTGAAGTAGCTGCAGCTCTGGTGGAATGAGACCTAATGCCCTTGGGCACAGGTTTACCATGGTGTAAGTAGCAGAAACGGATGCAGTGGCTTATCCACTTGGAAATGGTCTGCTTTGAAATAGCCTTGCTCTCCGATCCTGCAGCATATATGTCACTAGTAATTGCTCAGTTTTTCTTAGAGCTTTAGTCCTGCTTAAGTAGAATCTTAGTTGTCTGTGTACGTCCAAGGAATGCAGAATTCTCTTCCCCCTTGTTCTGCGGATTTGGATAAAATGTTGGCAGATGAATTGTTTGGTTAAGAGCCACACTGGAAACCACCTTAGCCATAAAGAAGGATTTGTCCTCAGAGATACCCAGTCTGGGTAAAATATGATAAAAGGCTCTATAGCCATGAGGGTCTGTAGCTCTGAAACTCTTCTTGCCGAAGTAATTGTAGAAGCAGAGCTGTTTTCCATGATAAGAACTTTATATCAGCGGTAGCAGCTGGTTCAAATGGAGGCAGGGTGAGCTTTTCCAACACATAATTGAGGTCCCATGCAGGCAATGGTGATCTTCTAAGAGGCCTTAAATTTTTGGCTCCTCTAAGATACTGCTTTAGTAAAGGATGAGAAAAGACTGGTAGCTCTGTATTGTAATGAGCCAAAATGGCAGAGGCATGGATTTTAATTCATGAGAAAGATAGGCCTTTGTCAAGCATCTCAGTTAAGTATTGCAATATCGGAGGAATATTTGGTTCTGCTGTATCAGTTCCTTGTGCTTGATTCCAAGCACAGAATCTCTTCCATTTTTCAGCATACGATTTTTTAGTACTAGGCCTTCTGGCTTTCAAAATGACATCCATCACAGCTTTAAAGAGAGGTGTTGTTTGTAAGACTACATGATCAGCCATGCTGCCAGGTTCAGAGTCTGTAGTTGATTGTGCAGGATCGGATTGTTTTGCTGGGACAATAGTTGTGGTCTTTGAGGCAAGATCCAAGCTGGGTACTGAGACAAGCTCCTTAGGATTGGGTACCAGTATTGGCAGGGCCAGTCCAGGGCAATTAGCATCATCTTTGGTTTCTCTTGTCTGACTTTTAGGAGGACCTTGAGGAGAAGAGGCAGAGGAGGAAAGGTGTAAACTGATAGGTTTTTCCAACTGAAGGATAGGGCCATCCACTTTCCATGCTTGACAGAGCCATCCACTTTCCATGCTAGTCTGTGATGAGTCCTTGTGCAGAATCTTTTCAATTGATAATTCTGAGGAGAGGCAAATAGATCTATGTCTGGGCTCCCCCATTTCTCTGTTATCATGCTGAAGACTTGTGGATTTAGTTTCCCTCGTGAGGGTCCATAAGGTTTCTGCTTAAATTGTCTGCCAGAATGTTTTGTTTTCCTGGCAGGAATTGAGCTTGACGATTATTTGGTAGGTCCAAAGCTGTGTTCCACAGTGTCATGGCTAATCTGCAGAGGGGGTATATGTGTGTGCTCCCTTGCTTGTTTATATACCACTTGACTGTGGTGGTGCCTGTCTTTATCAGTACTTGTCCTGGAGGAAGTAAGTCCTTGAAGACTGTTAGGACATTTTGAACAGCTAGCATCTCTTTCTGGTTGATATGCAGATGCATTTGTTTTGGTGACGATATGCCCTGAATGCATCTTCCTGCCATGTGGGCCCCCCAGGCATAATCTGATGAGTCTGTTGTCATGGTTTGGCTGGCAGGGGGTAGAGTGAATGACCGTCCCATATTTTGGTGACATGCCTTTGCCCACCACAGAAACTCCTATTGCAGGCAGGGAATAAAAGGAATCATTGTTTCCATACTGAGAATGTTGACTCCATAAACTTTTTAGGTACCATTGAAGTTTCCTCATATGCAGTCTTGCATATGGAATTAGTAGGATGCAGGATGCCATGAAGTCCAGAGCCTGCAGAATTTGTCTTGAAGACTAGGGTTTTGTTACCATCAGTCTGAAGTAAGTAGTCAGTTGCCTTTGTCTGGCGTGAGGTAAGCCATCTGGGCAGCTGTATTCAAGCTTGCACCCAGGAATGTTATCTTTTGAGAGGGTACCAGTTGTGATTTCTTTTCATTTATTGTGTACCCTAGGCATGTTAGAAGCCTTTTCACAAACAGCAGGTGTCGAAGAAGAATGTCCTTGTTCTCTGCTTGAATGAGACAGTCGTCCAAGTAAGGATATATTTGTATACTTCTTTGTCTGCAAAATGCAATTACTGGTGCCAGGCACTTTGTAAAGACCCTGGGCACAGTAGATAAGCCAAAGGGCAGTACAGAGAATTGGTAATGCATTAAGCCAGCCTTGAATCTGAGGCATCTTCTGCACAATTGCATTATTGGGACATGCAGGTATGCCTCTTTTAGGTCTAAAGTCACCAGCCAAGCATTCTTGCCCAGCACGGGCAGAAGCTGCTGCAAAGTCAGCATTTTGAATTTTGGAATGTCCAGGTATGTGTTCAATATCGATAAATTCAGTATTGGCCGCCAGGCCTTGTCCTTTCTGGGTTCCAAGAACAGTAGAGTAAAAACCTTGTCCTTTTTCCTGTTCTGGTACTGCCTGAATAGCCCCCATATCCATGAGGGACATAACCTGTTTCTGTGCCTCTGCCCATTGATTTTTTGGCCAATCTGGCCAACCATTTGCCATTGGCAGAGTGTGGAAATGGAATCTGTATCCCTGTGCTACGATGTTTAGTACCCCACTTGTCCTGGGTTATTAACTGCCAGTTTTGAGCAAAAAGTGCTAATTTTCCCCCTATGGGTGCTGCCAAATGATAAGTGCTTAGTGAAAGCAGAGGGAAGTCATTGGGATTGCTTTCTGTAGGTTTGCGCTTTATCTCCTCCAGATTTGGAGGAGAAAGCGCACCATTGCTTTGACCTGTATGAATCTTGAGCCTGGTATCTGGAACCCTTGGGGCATCTTGATTTGCCCCTTTAAGCTCCGACACAGGAAAGGACCAATTTTTGGTAGGCCAGTGTCTACTGAATCTTGGTGGCTGCACTTGTAAGAAGTCTTTAACAGTTTGCATAGACTTAGCTTTGTCTTCCATTTTCTTTAAAACCTCTTCTGCCTTAATACCAAACAGAGAATCATGCTGTAAAGGTGCATCTAGCAATTTAGCTTTAACATGATCAGGTAAATTTTGTTCCTTTAACCAGGCATGCCTCCTAATCACAGATCCAGTAACTGCGGCCCTGCAGGAGGCCTCTAAGAATCAAAACCACATTGCAAAGTATGCTTTCCAACTTGTTCAGCTGCATGCAATAATTCCTGCAATTCTTTATTTTCTGCACATTCTGAAATCAACATCATTTTCTGTTTCAGCAATCCTATAACATATTGTTGGTACTTAAGCATATGAAACTGACAGTTTAAGGCCCTGATTGTCAAGGTTGCAGATGTATAAACCTTTTTCCCCATCTGTCCAGTGCCCTTGAATCTCTGTCAGAGGGGGGTAGGATTTTTTGCTGTTGAGGCCTTAACTCCCTTTGGACCCTGTGAAATAGTTTCAGGATCAGCAGCAGGGTTTCTAAATAAAAATGTATGCGAGTCAGGGACCCTGTAATACCGGTCAGGCTTACTGGGAGCTGGAGGTAAGGAGTCAGGGGACAAGCTTGACTCTGAAAACACATCATCCACAATGTCTAAAACGGGGAATGGCTAAAGGCCTGTGCTGAGGGAGAAGGAAATCCCTGAGCCTCTTTTTTGATTCTGAGAAGTCTTGACTCTCCCAGTGAAAATGCCCCTCAAAATATTGCAAGGTTTCTCCAAATAAATAATCCTCAGGAGGAGATGCAATTGGTATAGACTCCTCAGCATCAGAATCCTCAAAGGGAGGTATAAATTCCTGATCAGAAGAGGAATCAGAAGAAATAGAAACCTGATCTGAAGATTCATAATCAGTGTCTTGCCTAGGCCTCTTATCAGGAGGGGGATGGGTACCCCTGATCAAGGTAATAAGGTCTTCAGCCATTTTGATAATCTGTTTTTTAGGCATAGAGGCCTGTGCACGTGGCTCATGCATCATTATTTTAGTTTTAGAAGTTGCTTTTGTCTTTGGTTTTGCAGCTGTCGTCGGTTTGATATACAAATGTTGAGGTCTGAATATACCATCAGAAGCCGGTGCCTGCTCAGCGGCTCCAGACCCATCCGAGGGAGATACATCCGTCGGTCCAATACCTTGAGTATCTTGCGGCATGCCAGACTCCACATGGGTGTTGGTAGAGGCCTGCGACTCGAAGGTAGTGGGCATCAGGGGCTGCGAAAGCACCCCGCTGAGTACTGGCGAACCGGCGACTGGCTTAGGAGAAGCTTTGTCGGCGGTTTTGGATCTCGACTGCCTTTCTCTGTCCTTTTCTTTGCATTTTTTTTTTAAGTACTCCAGTAGTCTGATTGCTATCCAACGACATTTCTGGGTAGTTAAATCTGTTTCCAAAATACTTTGATGCAAAAATATACTGACGCTTAATAGTGCGTTGGTTAAATCTAGCACAAAACCGACAGCCAGGCACGTTGTGATCAGGGCCTAGGGCAAGGAATACAGTATAAATGGAAATCCTTGAGGTATTTGCTTCCCACAAGTAATGCAATTATTAACTTTTTCTGACATCGGTAAAAAGCAAGAAAAAAGTTTCCCCAAAGGGTACTTAACTTTAGTGAAGACTTCGGTTCTGAAACTCAAACTCGAATATTTCAGTAGTCGGCCGATCGGCACTTGCGAAATGCTTCTGCTTCGGGCACCGCTCTGCAAGAAATACTAAAGAAAATGGCGTCTGCTGCATATTTTATACCCCTGACGACTTGACGTCATGGAAGAGGAGACCGCAACCGACGCAGGACCCAAGACTTTGGAATTCAGGCCGACCGAGGGCAACTTGCCAGCAATTACCCAAATGAAATGACTGCAACAGTGAAACACAAAGAACATCATACCCATTGTGCTTTCAAGTTTCCAAAAACTTCTCCCAGCCCATATCCGAGGAGTCTGTGAACATCTGGCAGAAGTTGCAAGGGGAGACCTGGGGTTGATTGACACTTGTTGGATCCATCACTGTAGTTCCCCCCCTCAGACCGGGAATGAGAGGAATAAGAAACTCCAGAGGATGGGATTGCTACATCCAAACTGACTTTAGGAATCACTGGAGTTTTCTCATGTGAAGTTTGGCCCGAAGTAGCACTGGAATGGTGGATGCCATGAAGCTCCAAAGCACTTGAGGAACTCTCTGGTTGAAATGTGGTGAACAGGTAGAAGGTTTTGGAAGTAGGTGGTGAGATCCTGCATCTTCTGAGGGGGACGAGAGACCTTCATGAGATCTGTGTGTATCCTGCATCCCATGAAGATGTGATCCTGGGGAGATAATGGATTTTTTGTGGTTTATGGTGAATCCTAGACTTTGTAGAAGAGAAATGGCAAAGAGGGTGTTTTGCTCCAGGATCATTTGGAGGTTGCCAGAAAGAGGAGATCATCCAGGTACGAAAAAATGTGGATGCTCTGAAGCCTGCAGTAGGCAATCATCAGAGCTAGACATTTTGTAAATACCCCTGGTGCAGCAGTAAGTCCAAAGGGCAAGGTAGACTGAAAACACCAGGAAGCCACAGAAAAATGTAAAAACTTCTTGCAGTTGGGGTGGATGGGAGTGTGTAATATGCATCTGACATCCCGGGATGCCAAGTAGGCTTGCAGCAGAATAAGGGGGAATGACGTCTGAAGAGACAACATACGGAAGGTGGGTACCTTCAGGAAGGCGTTGAGATGAGACAAATCAAAATGGGTCTCCAAGGACCATCCTTTCTGGGCACTAAGAACATTCTGGAGTAGAAACCCCTTCCTTTTTAATCTTGAGGTACCTCCTGAATGGTTCCTCGTCTCTGCAGGTCTTTCAGTACCTCTCTAAAAAAGGGTAGTGGTTCCCCTGGTGGTTGAGGGATGCTTCTGAAGGCAGGTAGGGAGTCCCATACCAGAAAATATCCCTTTTGAATGACAAAGAACCGAAGAGTCTTGAGTTACGCTTTCCCAGACTGGCAGAGACAGAGAGGCTGGGAAAGAGGAATATGGGTGAGGTGGTCTGGGCAGTCAGAGGGATCCAGGCTCGTCAGGGAAGGGCTGCTTCTAAACTGGAGTTACAGGGGAAACCCTGGTCTGCTGAGGCCTCCTACCATCCTTCTTTGTTTTAGGTGGCGGAGCACGGCAGTGTCTACGTACAAAGGCAGTTTTAGCTGGGTAATTTTGTTGAAATTTGGGCACTAGATGTGCTTTCCTGCAATTCCTTACCTTTTTCCTGCAGAGATTTAAGTTATCTGCTGCAAGGCCAAACAATGCAGAGTTGTCCAAAGGGGCATCCATAAGTTTAGATTTAATATCCTCTGGTAATGGCTGGACTCTTAACCAGGAGAATCTCCTTAACACAAGAGCTTGAGGCAGCTGCCCTGGCAGAAGCCTCTGCAGCATCATAGCTGCATTTGATGGAGAGATGGGCTACATGTAAGGATGTGCCAAAGCAAGGATGCAACCAAGGTCTTATTCTCTGAATTGGGCAAATTAGAAATGACCCGAGAAAGTTGTGACATAAGCTCTAGGGCAAATTTGGTCATGTGCATTTGGTAGTTAATGGCTCTAAATGCTAGGGTGGCTGAAATGTACACTTTTTTGCCAAGCCTTTCCAGGATTCTGTAGTCCTTATCTGAAGGAAGGACAGTAACATGGATGGTTTGCCTGAAGCCAGTGAAATAAAGTACAGCTGTGTACACTTACCATAAATGTAGATGTTAGAGTATATTCACTGTTGCAGTCTTCACATTTGGGTCATCTGCTTGAAGGAAGCCCTCAGTCGGCCCGATTATCAAAGTCTTGGGTCCTGCGTCGGTTGCTGTCTCATCTTCCATGTAGTCAGGGGTATAAAGCATGCAGCCAACGCCATTACATCAGTTTTTCTTGCCCCAGATGTCAGGTGCCCCAATAATGGGAAGCAATTAATACAAGGTTACACCTCCAACAAAAAAAACAAATACAACAAAAAGCTTAAAGCATAGTAAACAAGAATAAGTATAGTTAATAGAAGTCAGGGGGCTGGAGGGAGGGTAACCAGGACTGCAACAGTGAATACACTTGAACATCTACATTTATGGTAAGTGTACACAACTGTACTATGTTCTTCGTGTTTCACTACTACAGTCATCACATTTTGGTAGATTCCCAAAGCTAAGGATGGGAGGAGGTAATTAGCATTAGGACCAGCTATAAGGCCCTGCAAGACTGCAGTTGCAAAGCCAGCTCTGGATTTAGAAAACATTGGCAAGTGGTAATGCTTGGTGAAAGTATGTACAGAATTCCAGGTAGCAGCTTCTAGGATGTCCCTGGTAGGGACGACTCTGAGAAAGGCTGTAGAGGTAGATGTAGCTCTGGTTGAATGTGGTCTTATCCCCTGTGAGGTAGGTTTTTCCATGGTGCTTATAGCAGAAATGAATGCAATGGCCTATCCACTTAGAAATGGTTTGCTTTGAAATGGCCTTCTCCTCTGCCCCTGCAGCAAATGCCACCAGTAGCTGTTCAGATTTCCTGAAAGGCTTAGTCCTGTCCAAGTAAAATCTTTGGCATAAAGGCCTGGCAAGTGGGACAGGATTTGTGGCTGCGGGTGTGCCCTAGGCAGAACAAACACTGGAGATTTTTATCTTTAGGTGGAATTTGTCTTTCACATTGGCATTTGCCTTTTTGGATGACATGAGCCCCATCACAAAATAGTAGCAAAAGAAAAGTACAGTTGTGTACACTTGCCATAAATGTAGATGTTCGAGTGCATTCACTGTTGCAGTCATCACACTTGGGGTTATCTGCCTGCAGGTAGCCCACAGTCGGCCCAAATACCAGAGACTAAGTATTTCTGCATCGGTTGCTGTCGCTCCAGGACTGACGTCAGGTCATCAGGGATATAAAAACAGGCAGCCTACGCCATTACATCAATTTTTCTTGCACCAAATGTCAGGAGCCCCCCAATAGGGAGCTAAGTTATGGTGGGGAAAATCACCACCAGTAAAAAGTAAATACCAATACCAACACCCCTGAAGGGGATGAGTAATAGCCATAGTGAGAACAGAGAGAGAGACAAGGGGGCTGGAGGGAGGGAAACCAGGACTGCAACACTGAACATCTACATTTATAGTAAGTGTACATAACTGTACTATGTTCTTCGTGTTTCACTGTTGCAGTCATCACACTTGGGTTGATTCCCAAAGCTGACGAAAGGGTAGAGGCAGTCAAGTATTGGGGCTGGCTAATATGCCTTGCAGGATTGCTGTTGCAAAACCCACCCTGGATATGGAAAAAAATAGGCAGGTGGTAATGTTTGGTGAAGGTGTGTACAGAGCTCCAGGTAGCGGATTGCCCTGGTCGGGACTCCAATGAGGAATGCTGTAAAGGTAGAAGTTGCCCTAGTGGAATGTGTTCTCACGCCCTGAGGGGTTGGTTTCCCATGGTGCTTGCAGCAGACATGGATGCAGTGTGCTATCCATTTGGAAACTGATGGTTTTGAAATGGACTTGCCCTCTGCCCCTGGTGCAAAGCTGACTAGTAACTGGTCATACTTCCTGAAGGGCTTAGTCCTATCAAGGTTGAATCTCAGCTGTCTGTGCATGTCCAAGGAGTGCAGGATCCTTTCCCCTTTATTTTGAGGATTAGGAAAGGAGGTTGGCAAATGGATAGATTGGTTGAGAGCCACAATGGACACCACTTTAGGCATAAAGGAAGGGTTAGTCCTGAGGGACACCCTGTCAGCATGGAAAATAATGAAGGGTTCTACAGCCATAAGGGCTTGTAGCTCACACACTTTCAGCTGAAGTGATGTCCAGAAGCAAGGCTGTTTTCCAAGAGAACAATTTTAACTCTGCTGATGCTGCAGGCTCAAAGGGGGGTAAGTGTGAGCTTTTCCAGTACAAATTTAAGGTCCCAAGCAGGGGTGGGTTTCTCTCCTTGGTGGCCTTAAGTTGTTTGCCCCTCTCAGAAACTGTTTAAGAGGGTGAGAGAAGAGAGGTGGCTCAGTTTTGCAATGAGCAGAGATGGCAGAGGCATGGATCTTAATGGAGGAGAAAGATACACCACTGTGGAGAAGGTCTGCTAGGTAATCCAGGATGAGAGGTATGGATGGCAGTGCTGTGTCCTCTCCTTCAGAGCGAGTACAGGAACAATACCTTTTCCACTTATCAGCATAGGTTTTTCCTTGTACTGGGTCTTCTGGCTTCAAGAATTATGCTCAGCACCTGCTTGCTTAGGCTGGTCACTGGGGGAGAATTTAAGGAATAAGCCAGGCTGCAAGATTCATGGTTTGCAGTTGTGGCTGCAAGATCTGCCCCGCTGCTGAGTGAGGAGGTTTGGGATCTGGGGTACGTGCTAGGATGGCACCAGTGACAGGCTGCGCAGTAGTGGATACCAGTGCTGGCGTGGCCAGTCCAGGGCAATAAAGATTATCCTTGGTCTGTCCTGTCTTATCTTGAGCAATATTCTTGAGTGAAGAGGCAGAAGGGGGAATGCATAGATTGAGAGGTTTTCCCACTGGAAAGATAGGGCCATCCACTTTCCAGGCCCTGCTGCGAGGTGTCCTGGTGCAGAATTTGCTGAGCTGGTGATTGCAGGAGAGGCAAAGAGGTCCACCTCTGGTGTCCCCCATTTCTTGGTTAGAATACTGAAGGTGCTGGTGTCTAACTGCCACTCGTGTGGGTCTAGGAGATTTCTGCTTAAGTCATCTGCCAGAGGGTTTTGTCTGCCTGGCAGGAACTGAGCTTGCAGATGAACCTGCATGTCCAAGGCCGTGTTCCACAGGGCCATGACTAACCCGCAGAGTGGGTAACAGTGGGATCCCCCCTGCTTGTTGATGTACCACATAACTGTGTTGTTGTCTGTTTTCATTAGCAAAGGTCCTGGTGAGAGCAGGGACCTGAAAGCGGTCAGGGCGTGCTGAACAGCTAGCATCTCTTTTTGGTTGATGTGCAGATTAGTTTGACTTGGGCTCCAGTGGCCCTGAATGCACTTTGTCCAGGTGTGCCCCTCTGATGCGTGTGTGGTTAGGGTCTGGGCGGTGTGGGGTTGAATAAAGGAAAGTCCCTTGTGGTTGCATGCTGCTGCCCATTAAAGAAGCTGTCCTTAAACAAGGTATGACATGTATGACAGTTTCCAGGTCTTGAGAATGTTGGCACCAAAGACTTTTTAAGTACCATTCAAGTTTCCTCATATGCAGTCTGGCATATGGAATTAGTAGGATGCAAGCAACCATGAACCCTAGGGCCTACAGGATTTTCCTTGAGGATAGCTGGGTTCTGGTGGCCATTTGAGCGAAGTAGCCTGTCAGGCTTGTTTTTTTTGGAGTAAGGAATGCCATCTGGGATGCTGTGTCCAAGCTTGCTCCTGTCCCAGGAATACAATCTTTCGATTGGGGACTAGTTTTATTTATTATTTTATTTATTTACATTTGTTGACCGGGAGAGTTTTTTTTTTTTTTTTTTTTTATTTACTTTCGTTGATGGTGTACTCCAGGGAGGTTAGAAGGTTCTTCACAAATGTCAGGTGCTGCAACAGCTGTTCCTGTCTGTCTGCCTGAATCAGGCAATTGTCCAAGTGCAGGCAGATTTGAATTTTTCTCTGTCTGCAATAAGCAATGGCTGGAGCCAGGCATTTTGTGAATACGCTGGGAGCAGTGAATAAGCCAAAGGAAAGTGCAGAGAACTGATGATGAATAGATCCTGCCCTGAAACGTAGGCACTTCCTGCACGAGTCCCTGATAGGGACGTGCAGATAGGCTTCTTTTAGGTCTGGGGTGGCTAACCAGGCATCTTTGGACAACATAGGAAGAAGCTGCTGAAGGGTGAGCATTTTGAATTTTGGTACCACCAGGAAGGTGCTTAGAGTGGAAAGATCTAGGATTGGGTGCCAAGTGCCCTCTTTTCTGTGTACCAGGAAAACTCTGGAATAGAGCCCTTGTTCTGCAGGAACAGGCTGGATTGCTCTTATGGAGAGCAGGGATTGAACTTCGTTTTGTGCCTCTGCCCAATGATTTGGAGGAGGGTCTGGGAACCCTTTTGGCGTTGGCAGTGACTGAAGTAAAATCTGCACCCCTGGGATACAATGTTGAAGACCCATCTGTCTCTGGTGATGAAGATACAGTTTTAAGCATGATGAGCAAGTTTTCCTCCTACGGGCACGAGCAGTTGGTCAGAGGTGAGCTGTGGAATAGAGACGTCATTATGAATTCTTTCCGTAAGGGAGTGGCGGCACTCTATTGTTTAGATCTCTGCATACCCTGACACTGTAGTCTGGGGGGGGTCGGTTTTCCCTGCGTCTAGTTTGAGATGACCTTGAGGAGGCTGGAAAAGACCAATGTTTCGAGGAGCAATGCCTACTGAATCTAGGAGGCTGCACCTGCAAGAAATCTAGACTGTCTGCATAAATTTACCTTTTTCTTCCATCTTTTTTAGAACCTCTTCTGCTTTGGTGCCAAACAGATTGTCCTTGTTCAAAGGGGTGTCTAGTAATTTTGATTTGACATGGTCTGGGCAAGGTCTGCTCCTTAAGCCAAGCGTGCCGTCTCAGTACAGAACCAGTGACTGCTGCCCTGTAAGATGCTTCTAGGGGGTCAAAGCTACAATGCAAAGTATGCTTGCTGATTTGGCTTGCAGAATGCATAAGCTCTAGTAATTCTTTATTTTCTGCACAGTCTGTAAAGGTAGCTAATTTTTGCTCAACAAGCTCCAAAATATGTTGTTGGTATTTCAGCATGTGAAACTGGCAATTCAATGCTCTTATAGCAAAAAATAGCAGAGGTGTATATTTTTTTACCCCATCTGTCTAAAGCTCGGGAATCCCTGTGCGAAGGGGTGGGATTTTAGCTGTAGTTGCTTTTATACCTTTAGGCCCCTGGGAAATTACCTTTGGGTCACAGCAGTAGGATTTTTAAAAAAGGACTTTGTGAGAGTCAGGGACTGTAGTACCGGTCTGGTTTCCTTGGAGCAGTGGGTAAAGTATCAGGAGTTAGGCTGGATTTCATAAAAACATCATCCACAACATCCAAAACTGAGGTCTATGTTGTGGCAAGTCTAGAAATTCTCTGAGTCTCTTTTTGGACCAAGGATAGTCTTGGCATTCCCAGTGGAAATGGTCTCAAAGTATGTTGGGTTTCACCAAAAGAAAAATTCTCTGGAGGGGAGGCAGAGGGAATGGATTCCTCTGCATCAGAATCCTCAAACAGATAAAGGCATGTCTTCATATTCAGAAACCACAGAGTCGGACTCCTGGTTAGTTAAAGCTGCGGGACAGGTCTCTTTCTCTTGGCAGGAGAAGGCTGGTTTCCCCTAATCAGCATAATCAGGTCTTCTGTCATTTTAAGCATTTGATGTTGTGGCAAGGAAGCAGGTGCTGGAGTTTGGGTCGTTTTTTCAGGCGCAGCTCGTACTCTTGGTCTTAGAAACTCTGTAGTTTTAGACAGAACTGAAGACGCGAAAAGTCATTGGTTTGTGTCAAATATCGGTAGTGTGAAGAACTTCCTCAGAAGCTGGTGCCGGCACAGTGGCTCTGGACCCATCCAAGGTAGAGACATCCTCAGGATCCATAGTCCATGAGTCTCGCTGCATACCAGACTCCGCTGCATACCAGACTCCGAACGGGTCTCAGTAGTGGCCTGAGAATCCATTGAAGCGGGCATCAGGGGCTGTTAAAGCACCTCACTGAGTACTGGCAACTAGCTTAATGGAAGCGTCGTCGGCAGTTTTAGACCTGTGCAGTCTGTGTCTTTATCCTTACATTTTTTTCAGAAGATCGGTAGTCAGATGGCTTACTGAGGCCATTTCAGAATACGAAGTTTGAGAGCGCAAGTATTTAGCGACAATAAGGGCCCGACGACAAATAGCTCGGGCATTGAACAAAGCACAAAAAGTACAGTTTTGTACCTACCATAAATGTAGATGTTCGAGTGTATACACTGCTGCAGTCATTACACTTGGATTATCCTGCTGTCAGGCGGTCCCTCAGTCGGCCTGAGTTCCAAAGACTTGGTCCGGCGTCTGTTGCCGTCGCTTCTTCCCTAACGTCAGTGCGACAGGGATATACAAGATGCAGCCGACACCATTTTCTTCAGTTTTTCTTGCCCCAGATGTCAGGTGCCCCCAAAAAGGTAGGCCATGCAAATTGCTAATAAAACATACATATGAAAAGCAATCAAAACCTTTCAGTTACCAGCAAATACTCCTCATAGGTAGTAAAGGGTAGAAGACATAGGTACGTACCAGCAAGTAAGAGGGGAAGGAGGGAGGGTAACCTGGACTGCAGCAGTGTATACACTCGAACATCTACATTTGTGGTAGGTACAAAACTGTACTATGTTCATCGTGTTGCACTGCTGCAGTTCATTACACTTGGGTAGAATCCCAAAGCTGAGATAGGGTGGCTGGTTCTATAAGGCATTAGGGGTGGCTATAAGGCCCTGCAGCACTGCAGTGGCAAAGCCAGCTCTGGATTTAGAGTAAAGAGGCAGATGGTAATGCTTGGTGAAGGTATGCACAGAACTCCAAGTTGCTGCTTCCAAAATGTCCTTGGTAGGTACTCCTCTGAGGTAGGCAGTTGAAGTGGCTGTTGCCCTGGTGGAATGAGACCTAATTCTGTTAGGTACAGTTTTGCCATGGTGTGTATGGCAGAAATGTATACAGTGTCCTATCCATTTTGAAATGGTCTGTTTTGAAATGGCTTTTCCCTGTGCTACTGCAGCATATGCTACCAACAATTGCTCAGTTTTTCTGAAAGCTTTGGTTTTGTCCAAGTAGAAGCATACCTGCCTGTGTATGTCCAAAGAATGCAGAAGTCTCTCCCCTTTATTCTGTGGGTTTGGATAAAAAGTTGGCAAGTGAATAGTTTGGTTTAGAGCCACACTTGATACCACCTTTGGCATAAAAGTAGGGTTTGTTCTTAAAGACACCCTGTCTTGGTGGAAAATTATGAAAGATTCCACTGCCATTAGTGCCTGTAATTCTGAAACTCTTCGTGCTGAGGTTATTGCCAGGAGCAGAGCAGTTTTCCAAGAGACATATTTTAAATCTGCTGAGTTAGCTGGCTCAAAAGGAGGTAAAGTTAATTTTTCCAACACAAAGTTGAGGTCCCAAGCTGGAGTTGTTGCTCTACGGGGCGGTCTAATGTTTTTAGCCCCTCTGATGTACTGTTTTAGCAAAGGATTAGAAAAAATAGGTGGGTCCGTGTTGTAATGAGCAGAGATGGCAGAAGTGTGGATCCTGATGGATGAAAAGGAGAGGCCTTTGTCCAGCATCTCAGTTAAATATTGTAGTATATGAGGAAAATTTGGGGCAAGAGGGTCAAGGCTGTGAGACTGCTTCCAGGCACAGAATCTCTTCCATTTATCCGAATAGTCTTTCCTGGTGCTAGGCCTTCTGGCCTCCAGAATTACACCCATAACAGCTTTGGAGATGGACACTGCTTGCTTGACTAAGGAATCCGCCATGCAGCCAGGTTTAAAGTCTTTAGTTGGCTGTGAAGTATCTTGATTGTTGTGCTGAGTCAGATGATGTGGGATTTGAGGCAAGATCCATGGTGGACCTTCTGCCAAGTTCTTTAAGATTGGGTACCAGTGCTGGAATGGCCAGTCTGGGGCAATCAGGATCATCTTTAGCTTTTCTTGCCTGGCTTTTATGAGTACCTTTGGAAGGAGAGGCAGTGGTGGGAAAGCATATACTTGTAGGTTCTTCGAGCTGAAGGAGAGGGCATCCACTTTCCATGCTTGTGGGTGGTAAGTCCTTGTGCAGAATTTCTGCAGCAGGCAGTTCATTGGGGATGCAAACAGATCTATGTCCGGGCTCCACCATTTTTGTGTTATCATTCTGAATATTTGTGGATGTAATTTCCACTCGTGGGGATCCATGATGTTTCTGCTTAAGTCGTCTGCCAGTGTGTTCTCTCCTGGCAGGAATTGTGCTTGCAGATGAACTTGATAGGTTAGAGCTGTGTTCCACAAGGTCATGGCTTGTCTGCAGAGGGGATAAGAATGAGTGCACCCTTGCTTGTTTATATACCACATAACTGTGGTGTTGTCTGTCTTTAGTAGTAGTTGTCCTGAATGCAGAAGGTCCTTGAAAGCTGTAAGGGCATTTTGTACAGCTAGCATCTCTTTTTGATTTATGTGAAGATGCCTTTGTTCTGCAGGCCACTTGCCCTGAATACATTTTCCTGCCATGTGTGCTCCCCAGGCTTAATCTGATGCATCTGTTGTCAGTGTTTGCCTGGCTGTGGGTTGAGTGAAAGGCTGTCCTTTGTTGAGGTGACATGCTTGAGCCCACCATCGAAACTCCTGTTGAAGGCAAGGAATTAGTGGTATTACCGTTTCCAAACATTGACAGTGTTGAGACCAGACACTCTTTAGGTACCATTGTAGTTTCCTCATATGCAGTCTGGCATATGGAATTAGTAGTATGCAAGATGCCATGTAACCCAAGGCCTGCAGAATTTTTCTTGCAGGGAGCTGGGTCTTTGTTGCCATCAATTGAAAACATTGAGTCAGTTGTCCTTGCTTGTCTGGCGTGAGATAAGCCATCTGGGCCGTTGTATTTAAGCTGGCACCCAGGAATATTATCTCTTGTGAGGGCACTAGTTTTGACTTCTTTTCGTTTACTGTGTACCCTAGGCAACTTAACTTTTTTACAAACGCCAGATGCTTTAGAAGAATGTCTTTGCTCTCTGCTTGAATCAGGCAGTCGTCCAGGTACGGATAAATTTGAATTCCTTTCTGTCTGCAAAATGGAATTACTGGTGCCAGGCACTTTGTGAAGACCCTGGGCACAGTAGATAAGCCAAAGGGCAGTGCAGAGAATTGGTAGTGCATTGAACCAGCTATGAATCTGAGGTATCTTCTGCAGTTTTGTCTGATAGGGACATGCAGGTATGCCTCCTTGAGGTCCAAAGTTACAAGCCAAGCTTTCTTGCCCAGCATGGGAAGAAGCAGCTGTAGTGTCAACATTTTGAATTTTGGAACATCCAGGTAAGTGTTTAGAGAAGAAAGATTCAGAATGGGCCTCCAGGTTTTGTCCTTTCTGGGAACCAGAAAGAGTCTTGAGTAAAATCGTTGTCCTTGCTCCTGTGTTGGTACCTTTTGAATAGCTCTCATGGCCATGAGTGCTGTAATTTGTCTTTGAGCCTCTGCCCATTGATTTGGTGGCAGATTTGGCATTCCTTTTAACCTTGGCAGAGTGTGAAAGTGGAACCTGTAACCTTGAGATACAATGTTGAGAACCCATTTGTCTTTGGTGATCATATGCCAATTGTGACAAAGTGCCAGTTTTCCTCCCAAGGGGGCTGCCAAGAGAGAACTGTTTGGCAGCTGTTGTGGGAAGTCATTGGGGCTGTCTTTTTATAAGGTTGAGGTCTGTCTTCCCCTTCTTTCTGGGTTGATGCACCCCACTGTCGAGGCCTGCAAGGACCTTGTGGTTGACCTCTTCCTCTTGGACATCTGTATCTGCCCCCTTTGAGGTTTGTTTGTAACTGGAAAGGACCATTTTTTTGTTGGCCAATTTCTGCTAAATCGAGGAGGCTGAACCTGTAAGAAATCCTTCATCGTTTGCATAGATTTTGCCTTATCTTCCATTTTCTTTAATACCTCTTCTGCCTTAACTCCAAACAAAACATCCTGCTGCAAAGGTGCATCCAATAATTTTGCTTTAACGTGATCTGGTAACGTCTGTTCTTTTAACCAAGCATTTCTTCTAATGACAGATCCTGTAACTGCTACTCTACAGGAGGCCTTTAATAGGTTCATAGGTTCATACTCGGCTATCTGCCCAAGGGCATTTATAAGCCTAGCCCATAGTTATTTGGCTTTCGCCACCCCTTTAGTTTGAATAAAACTATGCCTATTATTTTGCTGTGCCTCTGTGAAGCAGTGACACTGAAGTAATCCCTGGGGTATATCTGCGATCCCCCATCCATTGGTCAAGATTCCTCTTGAACAAGGCCAGCGAGGTGCTCTGCCTCACATGTACCGGGATTTTGTTCCACAGCATAGGGAGTCTCTGGGTGATGAATCTGTCCCTCCAGCACGTTCTATTAATAACCATGTCAAGGTTTAAGTCTCCCGCCCTTGTGGTTCTGAGGGATCTAGATTTTTTGAGATGAAGCATATTCATCAAATCAGGGTTTGACATGGCCTTAATATGTCAGGCACAGGTCACCTCTGAGCAAGCGGTATGAGACTGAATAGAGCTGGAGTTCTTTCAGTCGGGCAGCATAAGACATATTTTTGAGACCCTTTATCCTTTTGGTGAGGAACTTTTGGGGCCTTTCCAGCTGCTGCAGGTGTCGGGTAAGATACATTCTGAATGGGGCATTGTACTCAATCATAGGTCTAATGAGTGATGAGTACAGGGGGATGATGACCTCCCTTGATCTACATGTGAATCCCTTCATGATGGTGGGCAATGTAGAAGGTTTTCCTAACTACTTTAGCAACATGAGTGTCAAACGAAAGGCTACTGTCAACCTGGGTCCCCAGATCCCTGATGACTTCTTCTGTGCTCAGTGGATTGCCACCTATATGGTAGCTAGGGGTAACCTTGTTTTTCCCGAAGGGTATGACTATGCATTTCTTGGCATTTAACTTTAGGCCATGGCTCTGGCACCAGTTATCCGTTTCTGTGAGGCCCTTCTGAAGGATATCTGTGTCAGATGTGTTTTCGACTATGGCGCCCAGTTTGCAGTCATCTGCAAACTTTGTCAGCCATAACCCTCCTGTGTTTGCTTGTACTTCAGAAAAGTAGATGCCGAACAAGAGAGGACCCAGGACTGAGCCCTGTGGGACACCACTTGTGACAGGCTTTGAGTCTGACATGGCTCCAGCAACTCTGACCCTGTGGGTTCTGTCACTTAGCCAGTTTGCAACCCATCTTGTGATGTATGGGTTTACATTCAAGCTGATGAGTTTTCTGATGACACCTGAGTGGGGTATTGTGTCGAAGGCCTTTGCCAGGTCAAGGTAGGCTGTATGAACTGCCTTTCCCTCATCAATGGCCTTGGTGACTGTCTCGAAAAAGTCAACCAAGTTTAAAAGGCATGATCTGCCTTTGACAAAGCCAAACTGGGTTGGATCCAAAGTCTGCAAGTTCCCTATGTCTTTATTTATGAGTTCCATTATGATCCTCTCCATGGCTTTGCAGATAAGGCTTGTCAAGCTAATGGGAGGTAATTTCCAGGGTCGGTGGAGGCACCGCCTTGTGAAGTGGGACCACAGTCGCCGTGCGCCACTCCTTGATGCGTATCCTGAGGTGAGGCTAAGATTAAACAGCTGTCCTAACTGCGGGTTTAATTCCTCATTGAGTTTGTGGAGCACACAGCTGGGGACACCATCCGGTCCCATGGATGCTGTGTTTTTTGCTTTGGAGAGAGCAGTTCTCACCTGGGTGTTGGAGATGTTTGGGGGGCTACAATCCTCTGGTATAGATATCTCTCCTTTTGGGGGGGAGGGGGGGAGAAGTTTGCACTGAACCTGTCAGCCAGTATGTTGGCAATGTGTGTAGGTTCAGTAATCTTCACATCATTTTGAACTAATTCTGAGCATATCTGGGAGTTTCCTCCTAGGTTTCTAACATAGCTATGTCAGTTTTGGGCCTCTGATGCCTGTCCTTGTCTTTGCACTTTTTGTGTATTCCGGTCGTCGGTAGTTCTGACGGCATGGTGTAACTGAATTTTCTGCCAAAATAATTTTGGGCAAAATCAAACAGACGTTTAATAGCGCGCTTGTTAAACCTAGCACAAAACCGACAACCTGTGACATTGTGGTCTGGGCCTAGGCATGGGATACAATAAGAATGGAAATCCTTATGAGGTATTTGCTTCCCACAAGAAATACAGTTATTAACTTTTACTGACATCGGTCTGAGGCAAGAAAAAGTTTCCCCAATGGTGTACTTAGTTTTGTAGAAGACTTCGGTTCTGGATTCGGAATGAAAATCTCAGGAGTTGGCCGACCGGCACTTGCGAACTGCTTTTGCTTTGGGCACCAAGTGGCAAGAAAGACTGAAGAAAATGGAGTCGGCTGCATCTTATATACCCCTGTCGCACTGACGTCAGGGAAGAAGCGACAGCAACCGACGCCGGACCAAGACTTTGGAACTCAGGCCGACTGAGGGACCGCCTGACGGCAGGATAACCCAAGTGTAATGACTGCAGCAGTGTAACACAATGAACATCTGACAGCAAGGTAAGCTGTGGTCTGGGCCTAAACAGGTGACGCAGTAAGAATGGAAATCTCGGTGTGGTATTTGTTTTCCACAGGCAAGACAATTGTTAACTTTTTCTGACATCGGTTAGAGCAAGAAAAAAGGATCCCCAATGGGGTACTCAGCTTTAGAAAAGTTCAGGACGACTCAATTCGGAAACAAAAACTCAGGTAGCGGCCGACAGGCACTTGCGCGAGCTGCTTCTGCTTCGGGATCCTCATCAAGAAAGACTGGTGTAATGACGTTGGCTGCCTGTTTTTATACCCTTGACGACTTGACATCAGTCCTGGAGTGACAACAACCGACGCAGAAATACTAAGTCTCTGGTATTCGGGCCGACTAAGGGCTATCTGCAGTCAGATAACCCCAAGTGTGCTGACTGCAACAGTGAAACACGAAGAGCATCAAGAATTCCCAAACGGGGCACTTATCTGAGAAAATACAGGAATACAGGTAATGACTCCGAGCAGACTGATGTTCGATAGTGGAGTTCGGAGTGGTGGCAGAGAAGTTCTGAGGTCGGGGTGTGTGTGCTTCACTTTTATGGCTAACGTACGATAGCAGCCTATGTGTGATGTACCATGCACCCTACAGTACTGAAAGACTTTTGTATACTAGCCGATGGGCTGTCTATGGTGGATAACGCCCTCATGTACAGAATACTGCAACAGATGAAAAGAAAGACATCAGAAGGGTACAAAAGAAAGTTGCATGGAACAAAGGATCATTTGCTGTTATACTCATAATGGAGAATTGTAAAGAAGGGAAGATTCTAAGTATGGCCTAGACAGATTACAAAAAAGTACCTGACGAAGTCCCACATTCTTGGATAAAGGAATGCTTACAGTTGTACAAGATACACACTACATTGATCAGTTACATTACAGTGACCCTGAAACAGTGGCAAACCACTTAGTAGCCAAAGCCATTATAATGACAAAATTTTACCCCAGGGATAAAAATTCAAAGGGGGATATTCCAGGGCGACCATCACTGCTGCTCTTTTGTCTTGCCTTTAACCCATTAAGCTGTCTACTTAACATATTAGGTCATGGTTACAAGCTAGGTCCCAAAAGACTTGCTTCTTTTAGTGGATGATTTAGAACTGTACATTTCTTCAGCTGAGGAGCTGAAAACACAACTGCAAGCGATTAAAAGCTTCTCAGATCATACATTACTTGGTCTTGATAAACATGTAAAAACATTTGGGACAGGAATGTGATATAATGGAACTTGGGCAGCAGGGAGTGTAGAAGTAGTCGGAATTGAAAAAGGATCAACAATAAAACATGAACAAATATAAAGAAAACTCTAACATTTTAGAAGACTAAAATTAATAACTGAAAATAGCCTTGACATCTATGAACAAAGTCCAAGCTATAAACCAATTTGCTCTTTCTGTTCTAAATTACAGTTTTGGGGTGACTGACTGGCTCCAAAAAGTATTGGAATAGCTGGACAGGACAATAAAAATGTTTCATGCTTATTATCAAATGATATATAAACATCTGTGCATACAAACATATTCCTCGTTCTGAAACAGGTATGGGCCTCCTTGAAATTGAATACATGTATAGATCTGCAATCGAAGGAATGCATATACGATAACTTCACTAGATCCAAACATAGTACGTTTGGAAACAGGATGAGAAGTCATCTAAGACTACTTCCTTGGTTAGTTTAGCAGAAGCATACTGGTGACACGCTAGAATAGAAATCAAACCAGAAGTAGACAAAAATTAGGTGGCACCTGAATGTACCACAAAATAAACGAATGACTACAAGGAGAAGGATTGGATGAGAGGGCAAGAAATGTAGAAGATATAAACACAGTTGCAAGTACAGAAAACTCCTGAAACAACCTCATGTCAATTGGGATCTGATGCAGGAATTGTTAGAGAGAGAGGTGAATTTAAACCAAAATCAGACAAAAGCAGGTTCTGTAAAACAAAAACGGAAAGAGTCTTACATCTTGTTGTTGGGTGTGATAATGACAGAAGGCCTGTTTACTGAAATACAATGTGGCAAGAATGTTGCACTGAGATTGTCCAAATGTTACACTACATTATACAAAGACATGTGTCTGGAGGGTTTCTCCCAGGCCTACACTGAAAATTGGCTTCGTCCAAGTCAGACATTCCTGGTAAACAAATGTTAAATAAATAAATATTGAAGTAACTGAAGCATTGGAAATGTACACCACAAAGCATTATAGAGAATGAAGTTTGTATCACATGGGATCACTTACTACTAACAAGAAATGAAAATAAAAAAACAGATACAGTAGTCCATGAAAAGACAAAAGTAGCACTGATCACCAAAATTATTACACGCAGTGATTACAGTGTCTTAGGTACAGAGAGCAACAGAGTCATAAAATACAAGGATTTGCAGGGAGAAATGAGGGTAATATGGAAGAAGGATAGCCAGACAGTCCCAATAGTAACAGCAGCAATGACTCATAAAAAAAAGAAATTAGTCATATTTAGATATGCTATACATACATGTAAACTCCATATGAAGTACAGGAGGAGTCAGTTCTGGGCACACTGTAGGTGCTGCGAAGGGTACTTTTGGCTAACATCAAAGACTGAAACAATACTAATTTCAAGAATTTCAATCATAAGTAGGGTTTCATGCCAGGAAACAGCACTCCAGATGCGATGATGAACTGTCATATTGACAACAAACACCTTAGAGTTGATGCAGTAGTCAGGGACTTAGACACACATAAATAGTAATCTAGCCTTTGACCATCACATGTCTACACTGGTGAGGTAATTACTCTATGTTGTGCAACATATAAACAAAGGTATGGTATCCAAGTCCAAGGAAGTCATTGTTCCACTGTATACGGCATTCATCAGACCTATCATTGAGTACAATGCACCCTTTTATATACACCTAACCAGGCATATCCAACAACTGGAATGTCCACAGAGGTTCCTCACTAAAAGAATAAAGGGCATAAGTAAAATGCCCTGTGCAGACTGCCTCAATGCCCTATCCCTGTATTCTGTATCTTACAGATTTTTGAGGACAGATCTATGCCTGGCATACAGGGCATTGCCAGACCCCGCTCTGATGGGCCTCTTGCATATCCACAAAGCAAACAGTAGCAGAATTACCCATTCTAAAGACTTACACCTTGCCTGTGATATAAATAGAACCCTGCTGGAGAAATAGGTATGTATCCCAGAGACTATCCCTTCTATGGAACAGGCTTCCCCATCCATGTGAAGCATAGTTCCTCCCTAACCCAATTCAAGTACAACTTGGACAATTGGATGGGGAACCGGAAATTCATCCCTGGTTTGGCCTATGCCTCTAATCCAAATAGGTAACATGTAAATGGTTCATCTCCCGGGCCCATGCTTACACTTATCAAGGGTATCAGAACTTGTCAGAGATTTGGGATGCATGGCAAGGCTTACAAAGGCACTTGTGGTCGTTAGCCTAGTAAACACCTATGAACCTATACATTGACTTGGGAATGGGATCCATTCCGGTCATTGTACTAGAAACCCCAAAGCCTTGGAGAAATTAAACTGGGCAAAATCATGACGACACATGGGTAGGACTTTGCCCATATTCCTCTTCCTCTAGAACTCAAGGCCAGCAGGACAAGACATAGAGTCCCATTTGTGGATGATACCAACCAAAAAAAAAATGAAATCTCAAGAACGAAACAAGGCAAGTTGCAACTGTAAGACCAGAGCCAAAGGTCCCCAAAAAACTCCAAACTGCGAAAGTGAGAAGGACCCTCAATACCTTGGTCTTCTAGCAAGGAGCAGAGATTAGAGAAAGTAACACCAACTAAAAAGAGAAGGGAAAATGCTAAGACAGACCAGGATGCCATATCCCACTGTCCAAAGGTCCCTGAAAATCAACACCAGAATTTGACTACAGACTAAGGTCTGAAAAATGGTAGAGAGAGGACATATGGAATACAAGAAATATTCCCTAGAAGGGTCTGGGATAGTGACACAGAATCAATGATGGCTGACTTCAGGACAAATGCTGATGCTATAGAAAATATGCCAGAGAATATGTGAAGCCAGACTATCCTCCAAGATAAGAGTCACTTCCCCCCAGTATCCGAGATGGAAGAGGCTGTAAGGGCCATGGCCAGAATAAGAACTATAACAGGAGACCAAAAATACACAGCAGTCACCTGGGCCCAGACTGTGACAGAGCTAGAACATGACTTTGTCTAAACAAATTTTGAAACAGTCACATGACACAGCCATATTCCTTACAAACCTAAATGCAAACTGAAGGAAAATGATAAAGACAGCAGCTTAAACCCATCCAGAACTCCACTGTGAATAAGATCACCCTGATCCTAGAATTGAGGAAGCAAGAACCTAAACCTGACTCAGGAGAGGTGAAGTTAGTAGTCATGAGGATAACTCCACTAACAACTGGCTGGACTGAAGAAATGGAAGCTATTCCTGTCTTGGCAGAGTAATGGTACTCAAAAAAAAAAACTCCTTCCTGTGCTTTCCAGTCAGGGCAATTGGATGGATAAAAAGGTGTGAAATGACCGCCAGAAGATTTCCATAACAAAAAAGTGTTCCAAGGGTCTCTGAGAATCACTAAGTGGGAAGTCTGCCTTAAAGGAGCATGCTGTGGTAAAATCAGCTCTAGCCCTGGAAAAGTTATCCTGTTTACAGCATCTATAAAATGTACAGATGAAGTACCACGCAGCTGCTTCTAAGATAGCCTGTGCAGCCTCCCTTGAGGAAGGCCATAGTGCTGGCTGTACTTCTAGTGCTGGTAGCTCCAACAGTTCCCTTTATTTTATATTTTTGGAAGCACATCAAAACATAAGGCAATGCAGCAGTGATTTGCAAACTGTTTGGATGTGTCCCTACAATTTTTCTCTGTTGCAAAAGACAAGAAAAACTGACTGGAGACTCTAGTATCCTTGGCACTGTATAAATAATCTCAGATGTCAGTGTAAACTCACGGAATGTAATATCCATTACCTTCCCTCACCCTTCCCCTTTTGAGAACAGAGAAAATGGACTGGCAGTCTAACCGGTTGCTTGAAGGTAAGTTCTGTGAATACTGTGAGAAAAAGGAGGGATTTGTTCTTATACTGACTTAGCCCTTGTGGAAGGCTAAAATGCTTCTATACACATCAAGGCTTTAAGTTTTTTACTCTTCTTGAAAAGGGGACTGCTACCAACACATCCATCTTCCAAGTTAGAAATTTGAGAGAAAAGTACAATTGTGTACACTTACATAAATGTAGATGTTCAAGTGTATTCACTGTTGCAGTCATCACCTGTGGGTTATCCCTGCTGTGGTAGCCCTCAGCCGGCCCAAATATCAGAGTCAATGTTTTTCTGCCTCGGCTGCAGTCACCTGTAGTCTGACATCAGGTCATCAGTGCTACAAAGCAAGACAGCTGACCTCATTACATCAGTTTTTCTTGCCCTAACCCATCAGAAGCACAAGAAAATAGGGTAAAGTGGTCCTGGTGGCTAAAACCCACCATGGTAAGCTTATGTCCACCTAGGGGAAGAGGATATAAGAGGGATGGAGGGAGGGAGGGAAACCAGGACTGCAACAGTGAATACACTCTAACATCTACATTTATGGTAAGTGTACACAACTGTGCTATGTTCTTCACATTTAACTGCTGCAGTCATCACCTGTGGGAAGATTCCCAAAGCTGAGGAGAGGGGTGGAAGGATAGGTTACAGCCCTAGGCATGGGTCAGCAAGCTCTGCAGGAAGTACAGTTGTGTACACTTACCATAAATGTAGATTGAGTGTATTCACTGTTGCAGTCATCACACTTGGGTTATCTGCCTGCAGGTAGCCCTCAGTCAGCCCGAATACCAGAGTCTTGGGATTTCTATCTCGGATGCTGTCGCTTCTTCCATAACGTCAGGGGTATAAAACATGCAGCCGACGCCATTACACAAGTTTTTCTTGCCCCACGTTAGGAACCCCCAAAATAGGAAGCAATTACATGGTGTGGAACACCGCCTGCAAAAAGCAACTACCATTGCCATAAAATATGGCCAAAAAAAAAGGATAGGTAGAATGTATAGAAAAGTCAGGGGGCTGGAGGGAGGGTAACCAGGACTGCAACAGTGCATACACTCGAACATCTACATTTATGGTAAGTGTACACAACTGTACTATGTTCTTCGTGTTTCACTGTTGCAGTCATCACACTTGGGTAGATCCCCAAAGCTGAGGAAGGGTGGAGGCAGTCAAGAAGTATTAGGGCTGGCTAGCAGGCCTTGTAAGACTGCTGTAGCAAATCCAGCTCTAGATTTAGAAAAGATAAGCAAGTGGTAATGCTTGGTGTGTACAGAACTCCAGGTTGCAGCTTCCAGGATGTCCCTGGGTGGGACTCCCCTGAGAAATGCTGTAGAGGTTGAGGTAGCCCTAGTGGAATGGGTTCTGATCCCTTATGGGGTAGGTTTCCCATGGTGTTTGTAGCAGAAATGGATGCAGTGTGCTATCCATTTGGAGATGGTTTGCTTTGAAATGGCCTTGCCCTCTGCCCCTGTAGCAAAGCTGACTAGCAGCTGGTCAGATTTTCTGAAAGGTTTAGTCCTGTCAAGGTAGAACCTGAGCTGTCTGTGCACGTCCAAGGAGTGTAGGATCATTTCCCCTTTATTCTGTGGATTAGGGAAGAAGGTTGGCAAATGGATTGGTTTACAGCCACACTGGACACCACCTTAGGCATAAAGGACAAGTTAGTCCTGAGGGAAACCCTGTCAGCATGGAAAATAATGAAGGGTTCCACAGCCATTAGCACCTACACTCTTCTTGCTGAAGTTACGGCTAAAAGAAAGGCCGTTTTCCAAGAGAGGAATTTAACTCTGCTGAACCAGCAGGTTTCAAAAGGGGGAAGTGTGAGCTTTTCCAGTACAAAAGTTAAGGTCCCAGGCAGGGGTGGGTGCTCTCCTAGGGGGCCTTAAGTTGTTAGCCCCTCTCAGGAACTGTTTGAGAAAAAAAGAGGTGGCTCAGTATTATAATGAGCTGAGATGGCAGAGGCATGAATCTTAATGGAGGAGAAGGATAGGCCTCTGTGGAGTAGCTTTGCTAGGTAATCCAGGATTATCGGTAAGGAGGGCACTGTTGTGTCATTTCCTTGAGACTGGTTTCAAGAACAATATTTTTTCCACTTTTCAGCTTAGGACTTCCTAGTACAAGGCCTTCTGGCTTCAAGAATGACGTCCAGCACCTGTTTGCGGAGGGCTGCTGGTGGTGTATTTAGGGGATAAGCTAGGCTGCAAGGTTTAGGGTTTGCAACTGTGGATGCAAAATCTGTCCCTCCTGCTGAGACAGCAGGGTAGGAGTTTGGTGAAGCTGACAGGGTGGCACTGTTGTCAGACTGCATAAGAGTGGGTACCAGTGCTGGCATGGCCAGTCTGAGGCAATAAGAATTGCCCTTGGCCTGCCCTGTTTGATATTGAATAGTACCTTTGAGAGGAGGGGCACAGGGGGAAAGGCATACATTGAGAGGTTTTCCCATTGGAAGGATAAGGCATCCACCTTCCTGGCCCTGCTGCGAGTTTCTGGTGCAGAATATACTTAACTGGGGGTTCTCGGGGAAGGCAAAGAGGTCCACCTCTGATGTCCCCCACCTCTAGATTAGAAGGTTGAAGGTGTTATGCTCCAATTTCCACTCATGTGGGTCTAGAAGATTTCTACTCAAGTTGTCAGCCAGTGAATTTTGTTGGCCTGGCAGGAACTGAGCTTGTATACGCACTTGGTTGCTCAAGGCTGTGTTCCACAGGGCCATGGCTAACCTGCAGAGTGGGTAAGAATAGGTTCCCCCCCTGCTTGTTTATGTACCACATAACTGTGGTGTTGTCTGTTTTTATCAGCAGCTGTCCTGGAAGGATTAAGTATTTGAAGGCGGTCAGAACATTCTGTACAGCTAGCATCTTGTTTTGATTGACGTGCATGACAATTTGGCCTGTGATCCAGTGGCCCTGAATGCATTTGCCTGCCATGTGAGCCCTCCCATGCATAGTCTGATGCGTCTGTAGTCAGGGTTTGGGTGGCTAGGGGTTGAGTGAAAGGCAGTCCCTTGTGGTTGCATGCTTCTGGCCACCAAAGGAACTCTGCCCTTAGACAAGGTATGACTGGAATGATTGTTTCCAGGTCCTGAGAATGTTGGCACCAGACTTTTTAAGTACCACTGAAGTTTCCTCATATGTAGTCTTGCATATGGAATTAGCAGAATACAGGAGGCCATGAACCCTAGGGCTTGCAGCATTTTCCTTGCAGATAGCTGGGTTCTGGTGGCCAGTTGTTTGAAATAGTTGGTCAGACAGACCTGTTTTCCTGGAGTGAGAAATGCCATCTGGGAAGTTGTATCCAAGCTTGCTCCCAGGAATACAATATTTTGACTGGACACCAGTTGTGATTTCTTTTCATTGATGGTGTACCCCAATGAAGTGAGGAGGCTTTTTACAAATGCCAGGAGCTAAAGCAGCAATTCCTGACTGTCCGCCTGAATCAGGCAATCGTCCAAGTATGGGAAAATTTGGATATTTCTCTGCCTGCAATAAGCAATGGCTGGAGCCAGGCATTTTGTGAATACTCTGGGCACAGTAGATAAGCCAAAGGGAAGTGCAGAGAACTGACAGTGCAATAGAGCCTGCCCTGAAGCATTGATATTTCCTGCATGACTTCCCTTATGGGGATGTGCAGATAAGCTTCTTTTAAGTCTAGAGTGACTAACCAGGCATCCTTGGCTAGCATAGGGAGAAGCTGCTGCAGGTTAAGCATCTTGAATTTTGGGACCACCAGAAAGGTATTGAGAACTGATAGATCCAGGACTGGACGCCAAGAGCCCTCTTTTCTGGGCACCAGGAAAAGTCTGGAGTAAAAACCCTGCCCCCTTTGTTTTAATGGAACAGGTTGAATAGCTCTGATCTTGAGCAGGGAAAAACACCTGTTTTTGAGCCTCTGCCCACTGGTTTAGAGAAAAGTCTGGAAACCCACTTGGGGTTGGCAGTGAGTGGAAGTAGAACTTGTAACCCTGGGATACAATGTTTAAGATCCATCGGTCCTGAGTAATGGACATCCAGTTTTTTGCATGAAGGGCAAGTTTTCCTCCTAGGTGCACAAGTAATTGGGCAGGGCTGGGAAGGATAACTGAAAAGTCATTGTGAACTTTTTCCATAAGGGATAGCTTACCATTCCCTGTTTTTGAGGTGGGAGCACTCCATTTTTCAGATCTCTGCATTCCCTGAGACTTTAGTCTGGGTGGACTGTTTCCGTCGGGTTTGGACTGAAGGCCTGGAAGGGGCTGGAAACTGCCAGTTTTGAGAAGGCCAGTGCCTACTGAATCTAGGTGCCTGTATTTGTAAGAATTAACAGTTTGCATAGATTTAGCTTTTTCTTCCATCTTAGCAACGTCTGCTTTGGTACCAAACAAATGGTCCTGATTTAAAGGAGCGTCTAGTAATTTTGATTTGACATGATCTGGTAAGGTTTATTCTTTCAGCCAAGCATGCCTTCTCAGTACAGACCTCATGACTACAGCCCTGCAAGATGCTTCTAGGGCATCAAAGCCACACTGCAAAGTACGCTTACTAACTTGGTTTTGGAATGCATTAACTCTGTAAATCTTTATTTTCTGCACAATCTGGAAGTAACACCATTTTTTGTTTAGTTAGTTCCATAATATGTTGCTGTTACTTCAACATGTGAAACTGGCAACTCAATGCCCTGATGGCAAGAGTTGCAGAGGTATATACCTTCATACCCCATCTGTCTAAAGCTCTGGAATCCCTGTCTGAAGGGGTAGGGTTTTTGGCTGTAGTAGTCTTAATGCCTTTAGGTCCCTGGGAAATGGTCTCTGGATCCACAGTAGGATTCTTAAAGAGAAATTTGTGAAAATCAGGTACTCTGTGGTAGCTGTCAGGTTTTCTAGGGTCCGGTGGTAAAGTGTCTGGAGTAAGACTGGATTCCATGAAGACATCATCTACAATATCCAGGACAGGGGGTATAGCTAGAGGCCTGTGCTGAGGCAACTCTAAAAAAATTCTCTGAGTCTCTTTTTGGACTGAGGGTAGTCCTGGCATTCCCAGCGGAAATGCTCTCAAAATATGCAAGGTTTCACCAAAAGAAAAATCCTCTGGAGGGGGGAGGCAGAGGGAATGGATTCCTCTGCATCTGAATTCTTATAGGTTGATAAGAGTATGTCCTGGTAATCAGAAGAGTCAGAGTCATCAAACTCCTGGTCTGTAGAATCAGAATGAAACAATTCTTTGTCTTTTAGCAGGGGAAGGCTGGCTTCCCCTAATTAGGGTAATAAGGTCTTCAGCCATTCTAAGCATTTGTTTTTGTGGCATGGGAGCTTGAGCATGCGCGTTGGTCGTTGGTTTTCTAGGTGTAGTGCGTACTCTGGGCCCGAGAAACTCGGTAGTTTTAGCTAAAAACAAAGTTGTTGGTTTAATGCCAACATTTGTAGGTTGGAATAAACCCTTAGAAGCTGGTGCCTACACAGCGGCTCCAGACCCATCCAAGGTAGAGACATCCGCAAGTTCCATAGTCGAAGAAGCATCCCACTGCATATCGGACTCTGAATGGGTCTCATCAGAGGCCAGCAAATATGTAGAAGCAGGTATCAGCGGCTGCAAAGGCACCTCACTGAGTACCGGCGAATTGGCGACTAGCTTAATGGAAGCGTCTGTGGCGGTTTTGAACCTCTGTGGTCTTGTCTTTGTCTAATTTTTTTCAGAAGATCAGTAGTCGGATGTCTTATCAAAGCCATTTCGGAATACAAAGAACGAGAGCGAAAGAATTTAGCGACAAAGATAGCCTGACGACAAATGGTTTGGGTGTTGAACAAGGCACAAAATCAACAGCGAGGGACGTTGTGGTCTGGGCCTAAACAGGTGACGCAGTAAGAATGAAAATCTCTGTGAGGTATTTGCTTTCCACAGGCAAGACAATTTTCTGACATCGGTTAGAGCAAGAAAAAAGAATCCCCAACGGGTTACTTAGCTTTAGAAGACTTCAGGTTTGAAACTCGAAAAACGAAAATTTCAGGTAGTGGCCGACCAGCACTTGCTAACTGCTTCTGCTTCGGGCTCCTTCTTGGCAAGAAAGACTGGTGTAATGGTGTCAGCTGCCTGTTTTATACCAGACGACCTGACGTCATGGAAGAAGCAACAGCATCCAACGCAGAAATCCCAAGACTCTGGTATTCGGGCTGACTGAGGGCTACCTGCAGGCAGATAACCCAAATGTGATGACTGCAACAGCGAAACACGAAGAACATCTATAAGAAACATCAGGAACTTTAACCTTGACAACTTCCAAAAAGAACTCAAAGCATGTAACTGGAATGTCTTGAAACAACTCCCATTACAAGAAGCAGTTGAGTACTTCAATACCAGACTTCTGGCTATCCTTAACCACCATGCGCCTACCCATACCTTCCATGTAAAACCCATCGTTACACAGTGGCTATATAAAGAAAAAAAAAAACAAAATTAAAGTAAGAAACAACACCTGGGCCAGGTGGCATGTTACCAAAGTCCCTACAGACCAAGTAAGATACCGGCAGCCAAGGAACCAGACCAAAAAATCTGTCATTCTAGACAAAAAAAAAAAAAAATCACTAAACCCTCCTACAACAAAAATATCAGCTAAAACCTCAAAAGTTCTGGGCTGCTATTAACAATCTTCTCCACCCAGGCCGTTCCACCACTCCTACCCCATCAGCTGCCCTTGATAAATACCCTGTAGAAACTGCAAACAGCTTCAGCTCCTCCTTTACTGAAACTATCCAGTCTCTAGCTACCCATCTCACTCCAATGGACACAAACACCCCTTACCTTTCAAACCATACCTACCAACCTGATCCGGACCTTACTCAAAAAGCTAAAACCTACTGCACCTAGCTGCTGACCACTTCCCAGCTGAATATCTTCAAAAAGCAGCTGATGCCATAGCACTTCCCATTTCTATTCTGATCAACAGATCCATCTCAGAAGGATCCATCCCAGCAATATGGAAAATATTACGTTATACCGCTCCATAAAGGAGGAAGTTCCACAGAATTATCTAACTTTAGACCTGTAGCCATTCTTTCACCACTAGCTAAAATCATGGAAAGATGCATACACAAACAAATCATGCACTTTCTTATTCAAAATGGAAAGCTCGCAGACTCTTAGCATGGCTTTAGGCCATTCCACAGTACCACCACAGCTCTTCTATTTTTCCTCTAATGTCATCAATCTTCATCATAACCATCTTCAGCACTCTTTTCTCAAAAGCTTTTGATATGGTCAACCATCAGCTACTGCTCAATACACTACAAACCATCGGTTTAGACCAACACGCAATACAATGGTTTCACTCCTACATAAACGGTAGACATCAGGCTGTCCTATGGCAGAGCAAGCTGTCATCCCAACTTCCTCTAACCCTAGGTGTCCCACAAGGGTCCATACTAGGTCCCCTTCTTTTCTCTATCTTTATCAATAATCTGCACACCACCATCCCAGGAGCCACCTGCATCCAATATGCAGATGACTTAACACTAACACTAATATGCTCCGCCTCCTCTCCTACACAACTTATAATCCTTACCCAGACCACTTTCAGCACGATAGAAACATTGCTAGCTAATCGCAGCATGCTAAATCCTAACAAAACCAAGCTACTACTATTCTCTCCTAACCGTAGAATTTCTCCTCCTTCCTTCAACATCAAACCAAGCAACAACACCATTACCGTCACTGATGACCATACAAAGCTTCTAGGCGTAATAGACAACAACCTTAAAATTTGATAAACATGTCGATCACACTATTAAGTCAGTCAACAAAAAACTTGGCTCCCTGTACAGAGCCAAACCTTCTCTCACCCCGCTAGCTCCTTCTCTCACCCCGCTAGCTAGGGTACAGAGCCAAACCTTTTCTCCCCCCGCTAGCTAGAGTAGCTATTGCAAGACTACACTTCTCCTCTACCCTTATGTATGCCTCCCCTGTACTCACAAACCTATCCAAAACTGATCTCAACAAATTATCAGGATGTTACAATCATATAGCCAGATTCGCTACTGGCATGGCTTTTAGGACCCACCATTGCCAGAACCTCAAAGCACTGGGATGGCTAGAGTATCCTATCCTCCTACAGTTCAACCAGCTTATAGTAGCACATAAAATACTCCATCAACCTGATAACACCCCTGCCCTCAAAAATATTCTCACCCCCTCATATTGTCCCCCAGGTCATTACACTCAGCTGATAAACTAATGATACTGACCCAAAAATCCAACAACTCTGCAGGCAATGTTATATTTGCCAACTCAACCGGTAAAATCTGGAATCTACTCCCTACAACCGTTACCAAGGAAACCTCACTACCCATATTTAAAAGAAAACTCAAATAATACCTCATCTCATTGGTTGTGCTCTTGTTCTAAACCTGACTAACAACGTCTCTAATAAATGTCTTGATACCCAACCTGCTGTTTATCCAAGTATCTATGCTTCATAGCATTTGAATGTCTAAGCATTGTAAATTATGAGATCTGATTGCACTCTATGTTCACATTTTGATACATCTTTGCCAATCAGATGCAAGTTTGCACATTGTGTGTATACAGATATCCGTCTGTAATCTTTGTCTATATTTTTCTAAACAAGTCTACCTGAGTTTATCACTCAGTGATGTACGTACTGCCTCTTTTTTGGTATGTAGAGCTTTTCTCCCCGGGCCTCTGCTGAAAATGGACATATATCCAGCTGGACTATCCCAGTCAATAAATGTAAAATAAAATAAATAAAATAAATATGCTGAAATCTGCTTTTATTTTACTTCAGTACACTGATCAATGTGGAACCCATTTCAGACAAAGTCAAGATGCTAAGTACATGCATATTAACATATGGCTAGTTACAGAACATACGAAACACAAAGTCAAACAAAAGAGAAAAAGTGGATAACTGAGAAGAGAGCCTGGTTGTGTGTAAATACCAAGGAGGGGCCGTGCATGTGTATAACGGCAAGTAAGTTGAAAAAACATTACTGGGAATACTGCTTCTGTATTTCTTTCAAATGTTCTCAGCCTGACATCACATCTATACCCAGCCAAAAAACGGTTTCCTTAGAGGTTTAAAAAAAAAAAAAAAAAGGTAGTCTGTGTGCAAGACTGACTGACCACTGATTTGCCTTTTTTGAATGGCATAGTTAAGTTTAAGCCCTGTGTCTGCATGCATATTTGACTGCTATGTTGTTTACTAACAGTACTTCCATGTGCCTTTTTTAGTCACTACTTGTACAGTCTTTGGCTCAGAGTAATAATCATCTTAGGCCCTTGAACCATCAGAGTTTGAAACCACCACACTGAGCAGACCAGACAGCCATAATGTCCAAAGCAGGGGAAAAACAGAGGGAAAGAGAAAGACAGAGACCCCAGCACTTAATCACAAAGGCAATAAACCTGGGGACAGATTTGCAGGTCTTCTAATTAGCGGTAAATTGTGTGATTTTAATCTCTTGCGATTGAAGAAAACAGATGCTGTCTGACTTGTGGACTTAAAAAAGGTAACTTTGACCACTGCTTGGTTTCATGCTCCCTTATCAACTTTGATTCATGGGCTCTTCCTGCTAATTCAATCACTTATCACCTTCCAATGAAGCTATCCAGAGAAATTACATCTCAAATTTTGTGCTTTCTTCTCTCTGTAGATGGGTAGGATCGATAATAGCATGTGTGACCTGCATTCAATTTTGTGCTCTTCTCTCGAGTAGACTACTGACTCCAGTTTCTTCAGCACAGAAAATGAAACTTTCTCAATGGACATAATTGCGATACGAGCTGTGCAAATGGCAACAGTGTGGGAAGCAGCAGACGAATTTCTTAAGCACAAAGTGGGAATTTTCCTGCAATCTTGAGCACAAAGTGGGATCTTTCCTGCAATGAACATTAGCATCATGACACCAACTGGGCATGTGACAATAGTGTGGAAATGTTGAGACGTATGTTCCAGCAGAAGGCACACTCTCCTGAGCATAGAAACGCAAAGAATTTGTGCCAAGACAGGGTACAAAAGGAGAGAAAAACCTCCCAGCATACACTGCAAAACACTTAGTAAACTAAGGGTTAATTACTCCATAAACCTGTATTAGCAGTTATCCCAGCAAGTGAAGTACCAAAGGAAACAAAACATACATTTACTATCATACAGGACATAGCTAGCAATTACTTTACTCTGAATTAAGCAGCAATAGCCAAACAAAATAACTGCCTTGCACTAAAATAGATGAGCTCTAATCTGCAGATGTAAAAACTCAAAGTATATTCGGTATAAATGCAATACTCTAATGTGTTATTCAAAAGGAATGAGAAGGCTGAGAGAGCAAGTTAACATTTTACTTAAGACAAGAAATGAAAATTCAAAATAGCCCCCTCCCAATTTATAAAAGCATAGCACAGATGTATTTGAAGCAAGATGATCTACTTTAAGAAATGGATGTCAGAATAAATAGAGGGTAAGCAATTCTGGCATAAAGTTTATGTTCACTATTACCAGGTTTAAGCTACAATAAGGACTATCTGAACCCAAAAATGGAATCTGTTGAGAAAGACTCAAGTCTCCGCCTAAAAAGCTGCTACTTCTCCCCCAATTTGTAAATATTCACACACAGGAAAGTACAGTTGTGTACACTTACCATAAATGCAGATGTTAGAGTGTCTTCACTGTTGCAGTCATGCCTGTAGGGTTCTCCCCTGCCGGCAGGCAGTCCTCGGTCGGCCAGAATCCCAAAGTATGGGTCCGGTGTCGGCTGTTCAGCCATGCTCCCTGACGTCACAGCACCAGGAGTACAAAGCTGACAGCCGACGCCATGTTCTCCCGTCTTTCTTGCCCCAGATGTCAGGTGCTCCAAAATGAGTAAGATCCCATACCCTTTGCAAATATACCTCAAAAGAAGGGTGAAGAAGGGAACCACACAAAAGAAAAAATAAGAGGGTACAGGAGGGAGGGAAACCCAGACTGCAACAGTGAAGACACTCGAACATCTACATTTATGGTAAGTGTACACCAACTGTACTATGTTCATCGTGTTTCACTGTTGCATTCATGACTGTAGGGTTGAATCCCAAAGCAGAATAAAAGGGAGGTGGTCATAAAGAAGAGGGGGCGGCTAAAAGGCCCTGCAAGACAGCAGAAGCAAAGCCTGCCCTAGACTTAAAGAGGTAGATTGTAGTGCTTGGAAAAAGTATGCACTGAACTCCAAGTTGCAGCTTCCAAAATATCTTTGGTAGGAACTCCTCTGAGGAAGGCAGCCGAAGTGGCAGCAGCTCTGGTAGAGTGAGTCCTTATACTCCCTGGGATTTGCTTTCCATGATGTGAATAACAAAATCTGATTCCATGAGCAATCCATTTAGAAATGGTCTGTTTTGAAATGGCTTTACCTTGGGAGCTTGCATGCATAAGAAAAACAATTGTTCTCATTTCCTGATGTCCCTGGTTCTGTCCAGGTAAAAACGTAGTTGTCTGTGTACATCCAAGGAATGCAAGATCCTTTCCCCCTTATTTTGAGGACTGGGGAAAAAAGTTGGCAAGTGAATAGTTTGATTTAAAGCCACTTTGGAAATCACCCTAGGCATGAAAGAAGGATTAGTCCTTAAAGACACCCTGTCTTGATGAAAAATAATATAAGGTTCCACAGCCATGAGAGCTTGCAACTCCGAAACTCTCCTGGCACAGGTCAGAGCTAACAGAATGGTGGTCTTCCAAGATAAAAACTTGATGTCAGAAGTGGCAGCAGGCTCAAAAGGAGGTAAGGTGAGTTTTTCCAAAACATAGTTGAGATCCCAAGCAGGAATGGGAGGAGATCTAGGGGGCCTTGGCTCCTCTGAGAAACTGTCTCATGAGCTGATGGGAAAAGATAGGAGGGTCTGTATTATAAGCAGAAATAGCAGAAGCATGGATGTTTATGGAAGAGAAAGAGAGACCCTTATGTAAGAGGTCTGTCAGGTAAAGTAAAATCAGAGGAATGTTAGGTATAAGAGGATTTGAATCCTGAACCTGCATCCAGGTGCAAAATCTTTTCCATTTTCCTGCATAAGATTTTCTAGTGCTAGGACGTCTGGCTTCTAAAATGACATCCATAACCTGCTTGGGAATCAAGGACCCTGGATTAACCAGGCTGCCAGGCTGAGAGTTTTGACATGGGAGTGCAGAACCTGACCCTGGTGCTGGGACAGAAGGTTTGGAGTTTGTGGTAATACCCAAGGGGGCTCCAGACAAAGGTTTTTCAGAGTTGGGTACCAAAATTGTCGAGGCCAATTCGGGGCCAGCAAAATTATTATCTTGGGCTTGTCCTGTTTGATCTTTAATAACACCCGTGGAAGAAGAGGAAGAGGCGGGAAGGCATACCCCCGAGAGGTTTCTCCAACTGAATGATAGCGCATCCACTTTCCAAGCTAGTTTGTGGAAAGTCCTGGTGCAAAAAATCTGTAGTTGATGATTGAGATGGGATGCAAAGAGGTCTATGTGAGGACATCCCCAGACTGCTGTAATCATCCTGAATATTTTGGTGTCCAGCATCCATTCGTGTGGATCCGACAGGTTTCTGCTCAGATTGTCTGCCAGGAACTTTTTCTTCCCTGGTAGAAATTGAGCTTGAAGGTCCAGTTTGCAAGCTAGAGCTGTGCTCCATAGATTCATGGCTAGTCTGCAAAGGGGATAGGAATGAGATCCCCCTTGCTTATGTACTACATAACTGTGGTGTTGTCTGTCCGTATTAGTAGCTGTCCTGGTTGCAGAAGACTCCTGAAAGCCAATAGAGCGTTCTGTACGGCTAACATTTCCTTTAAATTGATATGCAGGAGTTTCTGATCCTTTGTCCAAAGGCCCTGCAGACAGCTGCCCTGAAAATGGGCTCCCTGCATAATCTGAAGCGTCCGTGGTTAATATCTGAGTGGCTGGAAGCAGACTGAAGGGTTTTCCTATGTTTAGAGTACATGCCTTGGACCACCAAAGGAATTCCTTTTGGAGACAAGGCAGGACGGTGATCTGTATGTCTAAACTGTGGCAATGTTGAGACCATACACTTTTTAGGTACCACTGAATTTTCCTCATATGTAGTCTGGCATATGGTACGAGAAGGATGCAGGAGGCCATGTAACCCAAAGCCTGCAGGAATTTCCTTGCAGAAAGCTGAGTTAAAGTTGCCAAGGTTTTGAAAGTTGAAGCCAGCTGTAATTGTTTTTCGGATGTCAGAAATGCCATCTGGGTTGTGGTGTTTAGAAGAGCACCCAGAAAAGTCATCTGTTGTGAAGGTGTCAAATTTGACTTTTTTATGTTTACAGAGAATCCCAGGAACTTGAGAAGGTTCTGAAAAAATTCTAGATGCTGGAGTAAGACATCCTTGCTGTCTGCCTGAATTAGACAATCATCCAGATAAGAGTAAATTTGAATTCCCTTGAGTCTGCAATAAGCTACTACTGGAGCCAGACATTTGGTGAAGACCCTGGGTGCAGCAGACAATCCAAAGGGCAGCGCAGAGAACTGATAGTGCCTCGATCAGGCCCTGAACCGGAGGTATTTTCTGCATTCCTGCCTGATGGAAATGTGCAGATATGCCTCCTTTAAATCCAAAGTTACCATCCATGCATTTTTGATCAGCACTGGAAGTAGCTGCTGTAGAGTAAGCATCTTGAATTTTGGTATCTCGAGAAAAGTGTTCAAGACTGACAGATCCAGAATGGGTCTCCATGAATTTTGCTTTCTGGGGACTAGAAAGAGCATTGAGTAAAAACCTTGTCCCATCTCTGAAAGTGGAACCAGTTCTATGGCTTTCATAGCCAAGAGAGCCTCCACCTGGTTTAAGGCCTCTAACCATTGGTGTTTTGGAAGATCCGGCCATCCGCTTGGTCTTGGTAGGGTATGAAAATGGAATGTGTAACCTCTTGAAACCACATCCAGAACCCACTTGTCTTGTGTTATACCAGTCCAATTTAGGTGAAAGAGTGAAAGTTTTCCTCCGAGTGGGGCTTCCAGGCAAGAAGTTCCTGCAGCCCAACAGAGGGAGTCATTGAGCCTGTTTTCTACGAGCTTGCGACCTGTCCTCTCCTCCCCTTGGGGTGGAAGCAGTCCACTGTCTTGGTCTATAAGAGGCTTGCGTTTGAGGCCTTCCTCGGGAGCGTCTGTATCTACCCCTCTGAGGCCTATCTGAATTGGGAAAGGACCAATTTTTTGCAGGCCAATTCCTACTAAATCTGTGTGGCTGTACTTGTAAGAAATCTTTAACCGTTTGCATGGATTTTGTCTTGTCCTCCATCTTCATCACGTCTTCAGCCTTAGGTCCAAACAAAACATTATGCTCGACAGGAGCATCCAATAACTTAGCTTTTACTTGACCTGGCAAGTTTTGTTCCTTTAACCAAGCATGCCTTCTAATGACTGTACCAGAGGCAGCAGCCCTACAAGAAGCCTCCAAGGCATCAAATCCACAGTGTAAACCATGCTTCCCAACTTGTTCAGTGGCATGCATTAAGTCATGTAATTCCTTATCATCTGCACAGGCAGAAATGGAAGTTAGCTTTTGTTTCAAAACAGACAGAAGAAATTGCTGGTATTTCAGCATATGAAATTGACAGTTTAAAGCCCTAATAGATAAAGTAGCAGAAGTGTACACTTTTTTGCCCCATCTTTCTAAAGATCTGGAATCCTTCTCAGTGGGAATGGGATTTTTAGCAGTAGCGGTCATAACCCCCTTAGGACCCTGAGAAATGGTTTCAGGATCAGCAGTAGGATTCTTGTACAAAAACTGGTGGGAATCAGGAACCCTATAATATCTGTCTGGCTTGGCAGGAGCTGGAGGAAAAGAGTCCGGAGTTAAGTTAGCCTCCGAAAAAGCATCATCCACAATATCCAAAATAGGAGGGATAGCCAGGGGTCTATGTTGGGGAAGAAGAAGAAAATCCCTAAGTCTTTTCTTAGATTCTGAGTACTCCTGTCCTTCCCAGTGAAAATGTTCCCTCATTTCATGTAAAGTTTCCCCAAAAGAGAAATCCTCAGGGGGAGAAGCTGAAGGAATGGATTCCTCAGCATCAAAATCCTCATAAGGAGGGAAAGAATATTCCTGGTCAGAAGAAGAAACTGAAGAAACATAAGCCTGATCAGAGGAGTCATAATACACTTCCTGCCTTGGCCTTTTATCTGGAGGGGGATGTGAACCCCTAATCATAGTAATTAAGTCCTCCACTATCTTAAGTAACTGTTTCTGAGACTTGGGTGCCGGATCTGAAGAGGCCTGAGCTGTAGTCTTTGATTTGGAAGGAGTATTTGCCTTTGTCTTTGCCTTTATTAGAAGCTGAGTAGGCCTGAAACCCCCTTCGGAAGCCGGTACCTGCACAGCGGCTCCGGGCCCATCCGAAGGAGCATTGTCCGAAGTTGGCTCCTCGTGGGAGTCCGTTTCGGCCATGGGTTCCGAAATGGCCGATGACAGGGGCTGCAAAAGCACCTCACTGATGATGGCTGAACCTGAAGCTGGCTTTGCTTGTACAATATCGTCCGATTTGGACCTCGGAGGCCTGTCTTTATCCTTGCGTCATTTGTGAACTCCGGTAGCCGAACCAAATCCGACATTTTGTAATTAAAGCACCTACCGAAGTAATGAAATGCAAAATCGTACCTTCATTTAATCGTACGTTGATTGAATCTAGCACAAAACCGACAACTAGCTACGTCGTGGTCAGAGCCTAAGCAAGGAAAACAGTAAGAATGAAAATCCTTATGAGGCATTTGCTTCCCACATGAAATACAATTATTAACTTTTTCTGACATCGGACTGGAGCAAGAAAAAAGTTTCCCCAACGGGGTACTTAGCTTTGAGTAGAAGAAAGTCTTCGGACTGAAGTACGTTTAGCAAAAATTGTCAGGAGTCAGCCGACCGGCAAATGCGAACTGCTATCACCGCACGGCAAGAAAGACTGGAGAACATGGCGTCGGCTGTCAGCTTTGTACTCCTGGCGCTCTGACGTCAGGGAGCATGGCTGAACAGCCGACGCCGGACCCAGACTTTGGGATTCTGGCCGACCAAGGACTGCCTGCCGGCATGGGAGAACCCTACAGTCATGACTGCAATAGTGAAACACAATGAACATCTGCAACAGCAAGTTTTTTGTTTGTTTCTGTTAATCAGGTAATCTCACTAGTTACACGTGCCTCTTTCAAGGGGTGACTCAGAAGCACCATTTTGGTTAAAAGGCATGCTGAGAGTCACACAGTTTACAAGAGAAAACTGAAGTGACAGACCCAGGACTACAGGATAAAGCTTGTTAGGAGCTTATATCCCTAACCCTCTGAGCTACACAGTTATGAAGTGTCACCTCTAACCTTCAGCTGCTTAAGTGTTATAAAAAGCATGTTAGCATTTAATCAAAATGGAAGTTAAGGTGGCCTGATTTCATGTCCAGATAAAATGTTGGTCATATCACATTGTGCATGCAACATATACTCCCACGATCTCCACTGCTACCCTGTTTTTCCTCTGGGTGAACAGGCTGGCAAAATTCTTACTCCCCCACAGCTGACTCCTCACAAATCATGTCCTTTAGTCAAACTTAGATTACCTGGGTCACAGTCAAAAATCCATCCCTTTGCTCCATGAAGCAAGCCCAAAGTAGCATCAGTATTACCTACTAAATAGGTTAAAAAAAAAACAAAAGACTTACAGTGCTGCAAAAATAAAGTTAAAATAGTGAAAAAAGCATAACAATACCTAAAAGAAGCACTCCTATGTAAGAAGTTAAAAACTTTCATGTACAGCAGTTTAATGTTTCAGGATGAACACAGTGCTTTCTTCAGCATTTTTCAAACTCAATTTATGGCATTGTGGCATTAGTTGATGGCAATACTGAGGCAGGTGTCAAAACTAGCAAGTCTGTTCCAAATAAACCAAGGAGATGAAATACGGTTAAACACACCCACACTACAGGTCAAAAAGTGATCTAAGGTATCCTGCAGACACTATTTTATGCAATACGTACAGTGACTGCAATGCTACTCACCTGTGGCATCTGTTCAAGGTCACGGAGGAAAATCTGTTGGTTTCGAGAGACTGAAGTAGTCCTGTGATAATCCACAAGTTCATTTAAAGAGTTGAACTTTACCACCCACAAGAAATACTTGCCAGCACCATCACGAAGGACTTTAAAATGCTGTACGTCATTTCCAAACCTTAACAAAAGAACAAAAACATTTAAAACACCTTTTTGTACAACTTACAGAACATATTTCACAATGGCAGCAAATTCACTTTTAAAAACAATTTACATAGTTTGAAGGAACAGGCATAACGCACAAAAGAAAGGAATACAAGAAAATGTTCAAATATCACACAGCACTTCAATAGTCAACATTATATCTGAACTTCTGTCACAATCAAAGCAAGGCTACATTTGTGGAATATAAAAGGGTATTTTTCCTTTGCCTGACTAGGAAGAAAAGGAGATAACTTTTTGCTTATTCCACTTACTGGTCTCTCATTCAGATAGTGTAAAGGCAGCGGTCTCCAACCTTTTTTCTACCTAGGACCAGTTTCATACAAGACTGTTTTCCACGGACCAGCCATCGCTAGCACATAAAAATAAAGCATAAATTGCATAATAAATGCAACTCACCATAACACAGAATCAATGGCAGCCCTGATCTTGTTTCCCTGCAATGAGACGGTCCCATGTAGGGGTGATGGGAGACAATGACACCCGAAGTGTATTCCTTATGTCCAGTCTGCTCCATAATTTCACTTGGTTGCTGTCACTGCAAAAA
This sequence comes from Protopterus annectens, assembly GCF_019279795.1. Lineage (NCBI taxonomy): Eukaryota > Metazoa > Chordata > Ceratodontiformes > Protopteridae > Protopterus > Protopterus annectens. Next base: position 73,891 of record NW_025048860.1, on the reverse strand, counting down.
ACCCCGCTTCACAAAGATAGGATGTTGGAAATGGAAGCAGGCTTTTCAGTGCTTATTATAGCAACTTTCTAAGTTCATAAGAGGAATATTTAAAATCCTTCCCTATTTGAAGCTCTGTCCAGATTTATTGTACAAGAGGTTGAGACGTACGGTCGAGAGGTACACAAACCTAATGGCAACCTTTTTCTGAATCTAGCAACTTTCTAAGTTTACAAGAATATTTAAAATCTGTCCCCATTTTGGGGTTTGTTTTCCCATTATTTCTGGCTTTGTCCACATTTGTTGTGCTAAGAGGTTGAGAAGTATGCTACACGCACCTGGATTAGATCCAAAAGGCACTAACAATGATACTGAAATACATTAACAAGTTTATCTGACATTTCAGGTTCTGAAGTACCCCATTTCCAGTTGTTTCAGGGAGAGGCATGTAAAAAGTAATAAAACAAAAGCTTCCGGAAAAAGAAAAAAAACATTTGTGAATGGTCTACTGGCATACCTGTCAGTAACAACTTCCAACCACATTTAAAACTTACTTACCCGGACCAGTCAGTCGGAGCTGGAGCTGCCAGCTTTCTCTCCTAAGTGAGCAGATGGGAGAAGGGGAAGCAACTGGGCATCCTCCAGGACCATTTTTGTATCATTGCTTGCAGCACCAGTCAGCAGCACATTTTCAGCCATTCAAAACTTTTATCAGTTTGACCATATTGCAGTAGTGCGAAAACTGCCAGTATGCAATTGGATGAACTGTGGTGCTTGTCACTGGCTCCTTTTGCCTCAGGAGTGGTTATTTGATTGGTTAGTATACCATGATTCACACTGGCTGTAACTGCAGTATACGAACCAATCAAAACTTGTGCAGTGGAGCTAACACTGTTCAATGCGGAACAGAGGAACACTGGACAATTTCAATGTTCAAAGCAGAACGTTCTGCATGATCCTGAGCACTTGGCTGCTCAGCTTGCATTCTATCAACTTTCTAAGTTTATAGGAGCAATATTTAAAATGTATCCCTATTTTTGGGGCTCTCTCCCTATCATTATTGGCCTTGTCCATGTTTTTTTTGTGCCTAGAGGTTGAGAGCTATGGGTTCTGTCCAGATTTATTGTGTGAGAGGTTGAGAGGTACACAAAACTCTTAAATTCATGCTGCTGCTGCTAGGAATCTCTCTTGCTCTCTCTCAGTCTCTCATGCATACCACACACAGAGTCTCAGTTTGGTTTTAATGCACGCATTCACTCACACATGCAGACAGAAAAATGCACACACATGCATGCACTTTTCAATTTTACTTATTTTTATTTCACACTCGCTAAACAGTAAAATTGCTGCTTATCGAGTTTGAGTGTAAAATGGCTCGATCTCACTGCTCACACACACACACACACACACACACACACCTGCTTTCACAGACACACACACAGATTCTGCGTTGATGCACGCATTCACTCTCACATGCAGATGGAAACACAAGACACACTGACTTTTTGTTTCACTCCTTTCTGTGTGGTCTGGTAATAAATGACCCATCGCCCGGTACTGGTCCACAGCCTAGTGGTTGGGGACTGCTGAAGTAAGGAAAGAAGCAAACCAAAACTTGGCTTGGACATCATACTAGCAGTTATTTCTGCTGAAGGAGAGAAAAATCCCAGCAGATAAATGGGATTTCTGAGGTACACTACATAGGGAATGCAAAGACCCATTTCGATTTCAGTATTGCAGAATTATAAAATGGCAATGGAAAATCATTTAAAACACTGAATGCATGAAATGCAGTTGCTTCTGATAAAGCACAAAAAGTACAGTTTTGTACCTACCATAAATGTAGATGTCCGAACAGGATAGCATCTGCAGTCCTAACAAATGGGTTGTCCTGTCGTCAGGCAGCCCTTCGGTCGGCCGGATTCCAAAGTCTGGGTCTGGCCTCGGCTGGTGTCGCACTTCACCCGACGTCATCTCTGCTGGTCTTCGGGTATAAAGGCATCAGCAGACGCCATTTTCCTCAGTGTTTCTTGCCCCAGATGCCAGTTGCCCTCTTGGAAAACTAAATTTTGGGTAAATGCCAATGTTTCCAAAAAAGATAGTAGGCAAACACAAAAATAAGCATGTATGTACATATATACAAACAAATACACCATAAGAGATCCCCCCCCAGCTAGCTATTAGGAGGGTAAATACCCTAGGAGTACCACAGAGGGGAAGAAGGGTGGGTAATCCTGACTGCAGATGCTATCCTGTTCGGACATCTACATTTATGGTAGGTACAAAACTGTACTATGTCCTTCAAGGATGCATCTGCAGTCCTAACAAATGGGTAGAATACCATAGCCAAACTAGGGGAGGAGGAAGAAGAATTATGGTGTAGTTAGGATTCCTTGCAATACAGCAGTGGCAAACCCTGCTCGGGATCTAGAGTATAGAGGTAAGTTATAATGCTTGGCAAATGTATGCACGGAGGTCCAAGTAGCCGCCTCAATAATGTCCTTGGTAGCCACTCCTCGTAAGAAAGCTGTGGTAGTGGCTGTAGCCCTTGTAGAATGAGGTCTTATGTTCTGTGGAATTTGCTTTCCATGGTAGGAGTAACAGAATCTTATGCAATTTCCTATTCACTTGGAGATTGTCTGTTTGGAAATTGCTTTTCCTTCCCTTCCTGTTGCATAAGCTACTAGAAGCTGGTCAGTTTTTCTATTGCCCTTGGTTCTGTCCAGGTAGTAGCGCAACTGTCTATGTACATCCAAGGTATGCAGCAGTCTTTCCCCCTTGTTCTGTGGATTGGGAAAGAAGGTAGGTAGGTGGATTGCCTGGTTTAGAGACACTCTGGATACCACCTTAGGCATAAATGTAGGATTAGTTCTCATGGATACTCTATCTTGATGGAAGATTAGGAAGGGTTGTACTGCCATTAAGGCCTGTAGTTCCGAAACCCTTCTTGCTGAAGTAATTGCCAGTAGGAAAGCAGTTTTCCAGGGTAGGTGATGAAGATCTGCTGTTGCTGCTGGCTCGAATGGAGGGAGTGTCAATTTTTCTAGCACAAAGTTCAAGTCCCATGCTGGTAATGGTGGTTTCCTAGGAGGTTTTACATTCTTGAGTCCTCTGAGGAACTGCCTGAGTAGAGGATGTGAGAAGACAGGGGGATCGAAGCTGTATTCTGCAGAAATAGCTGATGCATGTATCTTGATGGAGGAATAGGACAGGCCTGTATGGAGAAGCTCTGCCAAATACTCCAGGATGTTGGCAATATCTACCTTTGACACATCTTTTCCTCTTTCAGTACTCCAAATGACAAACCTTTTCCATTTCCCTGCATAGTTCCTTCTTGTAGAAGGTCTGCGGGCCTCAAGGATAATGTCTTTAACCCTTTGGGTTAAATCTGGGTTAGTTGCTGTTATGTAATGTGCCAGGCAGTCAGTTGCAGAGTTTATAGGTTTGGATGCATGATTTTGTAGTCGTTCCGAGTTAACATCAAAGGCATCAGGGGTAGTGTCCACGTTCTCCCCCGAGACATGCTCCTCAGCAATGGATACCAGTGTTGTCTTGGCCAATTTGGAGCTATCAGAATTATCCTTGGACGCTCCTCTTTGATTTTCAGTAGTACCTTGTGCATCAAAGGAAGAGGTGGAAATGCATATGCTGTCAGGCCTTTCCAACTGAAGGATAGAGAGTCCACCTTCCATGCAAGTGGGTGGTATGTCCTTGTGCAGAATTTCTTGAGCTGGTGATTGAGTGGGGATGTGAATAGGTCTATTTGTGGTATTCCCCATTTCTTTGTGATGGCCTTGAAGATGTCCGGGTGTAGCATCCATTCGTGAGCATCCGAGGTAGTTCTGCTTAACATGTCTGCTAGGATGTTTTCTTTTCCCGGTACAAATATTGCCTGTAACTGAATGTTGTAGCTCAGAGCCATATTCCATAGGTCCAGAGTCATTCGGCATAGGGGGTATGAATGAGTGCCTCCCTGTTTGTTGATGTACCACATGACTGTGGTGTTGTCTGTCCTTATCATTAAATGGCCTTCTTTGAGGAATGGTCTGAAATTCTGGATTGCTAGTTTTACTGCCAGCATTTCTTTTTGATTTATGTGCAGGTGCAGCTGATCTGGAGTCCATAATCCTTGTATGCATTTGTCCAGCATGTGGGCCCCCCAACCTAGGTCTGAGGCGTCCGCTGTGATGGTTTGGCTTGCTTGAAAGTTGTGGAAGGGCAAGCCTGGGTTTGACTGGCATGCTTGAGCCCACCATAGGAACTCTTGTTTCAGGCATGGGATTAGTGGTATTTCGGTTTCTAAGCTGTGCCTGTGTTGAGACCATAAATTCTTTAGGTACCACTGTAGCTTTCTCATATGCAGTCTGGCATGGGGGACCAGGATTATGCATGATGCCATGAAGCCCAAGGCCTGCAGTACTTTCCTTGCTGTTAGTTTGTTCTGCTTTGTTAATGCCAAGAAGTAAAGAGGGAGTTGTTCTTGTTTTTCTGCAGTTAGGAATGCCATCTGTTTTACTGTGTCCAATTCTGCACCCAAGAATGTTCTTGTTTGGGATGGTATCAGTCTTGATTTTCTTAAATTGACTGTATATCCCAGGGCTTGTAGTAAGCAAATGACTCTTTGTAAGTCTTTTGTCAGCTTGCTTTTGTTGTCCGCTTGTATCAGGCAGTCGTCCAGGTATGGATAAATTTGGATTCCCTGTAGCCTGCAATGAGCGATTACTGATGCCAGGCATTTTGTGAATACTCTGGGCGCAGTAGATAAGCCAAAGGGCAATGCTGAGAATTGATAATGCTCTGATCCTGCAAGAAATCTGAGGTATCTTCTGCAATTTGGTCGTATGGGGACGTGCAGGTATGCCTCCTTGAGATCTAGAGTTACCAGCCAACACTCCTTGCCCAGCATGGGAAGAAGTTGCTGTAGGGTCAGCATTTTGAATTTTGGAACAATGATGAATGTGTTTAAAGCGGACAGGTCGAGAATAGGTCTCCAACTTTTCTCTTTTCTTGGTACTAGGAAGAGTCTGGAGTAGAATCCTTTGCCCTGTTCTGTAGGTGGTACCCTTTCCACAGCTCTCATCTTTGTTAATTGAGCTATCTGTTTTAGAGCTTCTGTTTTCTGACTTGGAGGTAGGTTTGGCATTCCTCTTTTTACTGGTAAGGTGTGGAAATGAAACCTGTAGCCTTGGTCTATAGTTTGCAAAATCCACTTGTCTCTCGTGATATAGTGCCACTTTTTTGAAAATAAGGCTAACTTTCCGCCTAAGGGTGCTGCTATTTGTTCCCTGGTAGGCGGTGTCAGAGCCAAGTCACTGATTGTCCTGTTGCAGTGGCTGTGGTTGTGTCTGTGCCTCGTTGGTTATTGCCTTGCCACTGGCATCCTCTGTAGGCACCTCCTCCGGATTGATTTCTGCCTCTGGAACGTCTATTCCTGCCTCTCTCAGATTTAGAGGAGTCTGGAAAGGACCAATTTTTGGAAGGCCAGTTCCTGCTAAACCTTGGGGGCTGAACCTGTAAGAAATCTTTAACTGTTTGTACAGATTTTGCCTTCTCTTCCATTTTCTTCATTACTTGCTGGGCAGGAGAACCAAATAGACTGACCTTATCCATAGGAGCATCTAATAACTTTGCTTTAACATGATCCGGCAGGACCTGTTCTTTCAACCATGCATGCCTTCTTATAACTGTGCCAGTCATGGCTGATCTAAATGAAGCCTCCAGTGCATCATAGCCACATTTTAAAGAATGGTTACTAACCTGTTGAATGTTATTCACCATTTCTAAAACATATTTCTTATCTAAGGAATCATCAGAGGACAGTTTCTTAGTTAACTGATCAAGCATAAACTCTTGGTATTGGATCATATGAAACTGACAGTTCAAAGCTCTAGCTGAGAGAGTAGCAGAGGTGTAAACTTTTTATCCCATCTCTAAGGACCTGGATTCCCTTTCAGAAGGGAGAGGGTTTTTGCTGAGGTCGGCTACTGCCTTAGGCCCCTGGGAGATAGTCTCAGGATCTGCAAGTGGAGCCTTGTATAGGTGGTGATGAGTGTCCGCACCCTGTAAAACCTATCGGGCTTGGCAGGGGCTGGAGGTAAAGTATCAGGAGCAGTGCAAACATCATTAAATGCATCATCCACAACAGGAAGAACTGGAGGTATAGCTAAGGGCCTATGTTGCGGTAAATGTAGAAAGGTCCTAAGCCTTTTTCTTGAATCTGAGAAATCTTGTCCCTGCCATTGGAATTGCTCTCTCATGGCATGTAAGTTTTCCCCAAAGGAAAATTCCTCTGGTGGAGAGGCAGAAGGAATAGATTCTTCAGCATCGGAATCTTCATAAGTAGAAAAAGGAGCCTCTGGATGGTCTGTAATGTCTGAATCATCAGAAGAATCATCTGAGGACACTGGCTCAGGGGGCTCTGCTCTAGGTCTCTTTTCTGGAGGCTGAGAGGCCCTGTCTGGGTGAGATTGGGATCCCCTTATTAAAGAGATGAGATCCTCTGCCAGAGTAAGCATTTGAGAACTGGAACTGGGCCTGTGTGAGGGGGGCTTAACAGGCACTGATTTAGCAGTTTTGGCTGCTTTAGCCCTGGCAAAGGCCTTTATAGACATGGCTGCAGGAGGCCTAGCAGCACCACGTGCTGGGGTAGAGACATCCAAAGGGATGGTGTCCGATAATTCTAGAGGAACCACAGTAGTAGGCAAAACTTCAGAGGCCGATTCAACTAGGGTAGTAGGAGCCTCGGTAGTAGTCATGGATTCGGCTGAAGATTGACCCGTTTGCTCGGTTTCGGCCGAAACCGAGACACTCGCGGTTTGCTTAACCGTGGTTTCAGCCGAAACCGCGGACCGCGAGTGTCGGTCTTTTTCTTTGCGTTTCTTAATTTGAGAAGTCAGAGGATCCGACGGCATAATGTACGCAAAATCTGAGCCGAAAAACTGTTCAGCAAACTCCGACCGACGCCTAAGCGTTCGTCGGTTGAAGGAAGCACAGGCTAAACAGGCAGCTACGTCGTGGTCTGGACCTAAACAAGGTAAGCAGTAAGAGTGGAAATCTTTATGAGGTATTTGTTTCCCACAAGTTACAGTTATTCACTTTTTCTGACATCGGCTGAGGCAAGAAAGAGTCCCCAATGGGGTACTTAGCTTTTTAGAAGTCTTCGAAGTAGTATTCAGTAGTAGTAATCTCTGGATCTGACCGACCGGCACTTGCGAACAGCTCCTGCTTCGGGCGCCACGTGGCAAGAAAGACTGAGGAAAATGGCGTCGGCTGATGCCTTTATACCCGAAGACCAGCAGAGATGACGTCGGGTGAAGTACGACACCAGCCGAGGCCAGACCCAGACTTTGGAATCCGGCCGACCGAAGGGCTGCCTGACGACAGGACAACCCATTTGTTAGGACTGCAGATGCATCCTTGAAGGACATCTACTCACTATTGAGGTCTACTCTGAAGCATAATTCACCAAATCACAAATGATAATTCATGCAGGTTGTATAAAAGATCAAGTATTAACAATGCTAGAAGACAAAGGAACGAGACTAAGCCAGCTCCACTGGAGTAGATGGATAAAGCCATGACGATCAAAGCGACACTGGTTCAGCTACAGTCTTTCTGGCATCAGCTGAAGTGAGTATAAGGAAGATGGGGGTGCCTGTCCTATATGGGACAGAATAGGGTCAATTCACTGCCATAACCCTTGCAGAAGTGATGATGAAAAAAAAGTTGCGTCTTACCAGAATGTTCCATCTGTATTATCGATCTTCATCAATCCTTGACAGTGGGATCGGTTTTGAACCTTGGAACAGAGATGTCCATTTACTTCAGCATGCGCTCTCCAAACTCTCGAGCCAGGCTCTGCCTATAATGCTCCCCACAGAGAGTACCTCAGATTGAGTTTGTAAAGGAGTGTCAGACGTGAAAGATCAAAAATACAGGATTGTTATATTAATTTAGGCCAAATATGAGTCCTTACGGGAAAGCTAGCCAAAGGGCTAAATTCAGGATGGGGGATGGAGGGTGGGGATGTCAAGGATTGAAGATCGACAGCACAGTTGGAATGTTATGGTAAGACATGACCTTTATCTGATGCCGATCTTCACTCAGTCCTTGACAGTGGGATAGAGTCCCCAGCTACTTTAGCCTCATGAGGTTTCACGGAAGAATATTCCTAAGCACGATACAATCCAAAGGATGCACATCCCCTTGAGACCTGATCTAATTTGTAATGAGTGATAAAGGTATGATGAGAAGTCCAAGTGGCTGCTGCACAAAAGTCATCTAAAGAAGCTATGGCATGAAAGACTGCAGACGTAGCTACTGCTCTTGTAGAATGGGCTTGAACTGTTTTGGGAGCTGGAGTCCTTCAGAATGATAAATGAATGTGATGCAGTCTCTAAGCCACTTGGTCAAGGTAACCTTAGAAACTGGGTTACCTAGATGGAGAGAAGAAAATACCACAAAAAGTTGGATTGATTTTCTAAATACTTTAGTCCTATGAAGATAAAAACACAGTTGTCTGTGCATGTCAAGTAAATGGAGAGCATATTCTCCCTTGTTTGAAAAATTTGGGAAAAAGACTGGTAGCTGTAAAGTCTGATTAATATTAGTCTCCGATACAACCTTGGGCAGAAAGGAAGGATTAGTTTGAAGCACAACTCTATCCTTATGAAAAAGGAAGTATGGATGTTGGCACGATAGGGCCTGAAGTTCTGCAGCTCTTCTGGCAGAAGGGATAGCCACCAATAAGGTTTTCCAAGACGGATATTTTAAATCACAAGTTGCCAATGGTTCAGAGGGGTTCTTAGTCAGGGCCTGAAGAACCACAAGTTAAATCCCAAAGGGGAAGAGGTTCTTTAAATGGAGGTCTTAGCATTAGAATACCTTTCAGGAATGCTTTACACATTTTGTGTGACAACAGAGGAGCACCCTCCAGTCCTATATGGAAGTTTAAAATTGCAGCTAGGTGCACTTTAATTGCTGAAGCAGAGGAATCTGACTAGTAAAGTGAAGCCAGAATATCCAATATTTTGTGTACAGGCCTGGAATAAGGATTTATCTCATTATCCAAAGCCCATCTATCAAATGTTTCCCATTTACTATGGTATAATCTCCTAGTAGACTATTTGTTTTGAGCGATAATTTGTTGGGCAGGTGAGGAAAGAGAAAGATGCTTGGCAATCATGGGAACTGGAGAAGTCACTCAGTGGGCTTGAAGTTTTGGAGATTTGGATGCACCATGCCCTCTGTATGAGACAGTAGATCTGGCACTGGGTCCAGAATGCATGGTTTCCAAATTAAATGAGTCCACAGAAAGGGAAACCAAACTTGTCGAGGCCAGAGGGGGGCAATGAGAATTACTGAATTTTCCGTCCTTTTGGCTTTCTTCAGGAATTGTGAAATGACAGGAATTGGGGGGAAGAGGCATAAAGCAGTCCGGGAGGCCAATTGTGGAGAACAGCATCTCTACGTGACTGCCCCCTGAGGGGGGATTAGGGCAAAGTAACTTCTGCACTAGTTGCTTAGAGGAGGCGCAAAAAGGTTGCAGCAAGGTTGGCCCCAGTGGTGAAAAATGTTGAGTCACCACTGTTGGATTGAGAGACCACTTATGAGGCAAGAGAACAGTTCTGCTCAATTTGTCCACTATCACATTAGAGTCCCTGGAATGTGCATTGCTGTGAGAAAGCAGTTAAAAGAAATTGCCCATTGCCAAACTGAGTGCTTCTTGACACAATGGGTAAGATTTGGTTCCCCTTGTTTATGTACCAGACTACTGACATGTCTGTCTGAATCGCTACTGTTCCTAGAGGGAGGACATCTTGGAATGCTTGCAACATTAACAGCACTGCCCTCATCTCTAGTACACTGATGTGCAAGTTGGCCTCCAATTGGGACCACATGCTTTGGACTGTCCTTCCCAGATAATGCCCCCCCCCCTTTCTGGGAAGCATCCTTGGTCACTGTGGCTTCGGGTTGGGGAAGAATGAAAGGACAACCCAAGAGAACCTGGCTGGAATGTAGCCACCAGAACAGGTCCTACTTGCAATGATTGGTAATCAGAATTAGCTGAGACATTGGTTGGTGCATGAGAGTACATTGGGACACTCACAGCCACTGCAATATTCGCATGCGATACCATGCCAAAGGAACTAGAGTGACTGCTGCTGCCATGAAGCCTAAGGTTTGAAGAACTAATTTTGCTAGGACCTTGTCGTTGTGCAGTAACTGACAGACCTGGGAACTTACGTTGTAGGCTTTCTGGAGAGAGAGATGGAATTCCCGAGGCAGTGTCTAAGTGAGCTCCAATGAAATCAAGTTTGAGTGGATTGAAGTGCGGACTTTTAAAGTTTACAGTTATTCCTAGAGATGCATAGAGATGTATGGTGTATTCTCTTGCCCATTCTAAGCGATGCCTGGTGGCAGTGGTGAGGAGTCAGTCATCGAGATATGAAATACTCAAAACCCTTGCAGTCTTAGATGAGCTGCTACCACTGCCATGTATTTGGTAAACAACCTGGAGGCTGTGGTGAGTCCCAAGGGCAGTGCTCTGAATTGGAAATTACTGGGTCCCAGCTGGAAGTGCAAAACCCCCCTGAACTCTTCCATTTTTATGTGGTAATAAGTATCTTGAAGGTCGAGAGAGCACATCCACTTGTCCTTTTTCCAAGAAAGGAAGTATCGACTGAACCGTGACCATCCATAATTTGGTTGAACTGCCTTGTTGAATTGGCTGAGATCCAAGGTTGGTCTCCAGTCCCATGTTTTCTTGGGCACTAAAGAATCTTGAGTAAAATCTGGATCCTTTCTGGTCTGGTGGGAATTTCTGGATGACTCTTTTGCTTAGCAGTTTTTGAATTTTTAGAACTGCTGATTCCCTGAGAGTGGGTTGTATACGTGTCTGGGAGTTTTTTCTGGGGTTTTGGATAGAGGAATCGGGTAACCTGCACCCATTTGTCTGTTAAAATTTGGCAGACTGGTACAGAGAAAGCAGTCCCTTGACTGCCTCCAGAAGCGAGCAATCGGACACCCAGTCAGGGGGGCTGGCAGAAAGCTCCACAGAAGGTCTCTTTGGATCCCTGGTTTTGCAGACCATTTCTGCCTCTAAGGTGGCGTCTTCCATTGTTTCCCCCCTCTGCACTGGGATAAGAGTCTTTGCCTCGTGACTTCTGGAAAGGCCCTTTGGATTTTTTAAACAGTCTCCCACTCCTCTGGTTCCTAGAGTGCAGTCTCTGAGAAGTGGAGAAATGTATGCCAATGGCAGAAAGGGTCTTACTATCTTTTTCACATCTGCTAGAGTATCTTATACCTTGGGACAAAACAGGGAAGATCAGTCAAACGAGTACTGATAAATGACTCTTTAAATGGCTCCACAAATTCACACAAGGACATCCAGGAATGTCTTAATGGCTATGCCTGAACCTGCTACCCTAGTCATCCCTTCAGCTGCATGGGCAACAAGCCTCATGGACGAGTTAGAAATTGCTTCTAGGGTTGCAACCTGAGAAGTAACTATCTCATACCCCTTCAGCAACTGTTCCTTCAAGGGTATCTGAAAGTTCCTTGATCAGATCCCTCTGTAATCTTGTAAAGTGCGCTATACACTCAAAGGACCACAGAGCAAAGATCGAAGCAAAAACACTTCCCAAATGACTGAAGGTTTCCAAAGCTCTACCAAGCAATAAGCCATATTGATTTAGGGTAAATATAATCAGCTATGTGTAATATCACACAATTCTCTTTTTCTTAACTAGCCACGACCCACAAACTTCTAGAACACTGCTCCTTCCTAAACCAAATTCTCTCTGTATTCCACAAGCAGACCACTCTGCTGCAACAAACTGCTCCTCATCTCCTAACAACTTAAATAGCTCTGCACAGAACTCATCATACTCCCCATTTCCAGAGATTATGAAACTTCTTAATGCTATATCTCAAACAAATAATAAATTCTTTAAACTACAACTCGTACAATATCTGATGGATTCCAGGCTATGCGCCTGTTATACACCAGTGTGAGCTTGTGTCGAATGCATGCTGTAGACTTTTCCCTCCCTCACCACATTTTTTCAGTTATCTTTACTGATATACCAATGTAATATTTATTATACTGTACTTTCAGAAAAGGGAGCATAATAAAAATGCCAAATTGAGATGTGACTGGTGTGTGCTATGTAAAAAACTATGAAATATAAATATTAATGCAATGTGATATTACATACCAGTGTAAAAATATAGTGTCACCATAAGTCTAAGCAAGAAAAGTGTCATACAGTAGCATTATCTAGGAGGCTGTTTGGAACTCTCTGGGAATTATTCAAAAATGCAAAAGCCTCAGAGTGCAGGTATACAAGACACCATGGCACTATAAGAGTGTTGTATTTAAATGAAGAAGGTCTCTATGGTGCTAAAAGCATGCCAACAATATGACAAAAAAACAGCAATGGGTATCTTTACAGTCAATCTTTTTTGCACAATTTGCAGTAATGTGCATGTACATATTTAAGGTATACTTTAAATCTTAGAGAAGTATCTATTAGCAAAACAGTGACATTATCTGCAAAAATATCTCTCCTCACTCAGAGTTCTTAAGGATTGTACCTGATGAAACAGCCTTAAAACTGGCATCCATTGCATCACAATCAAACTTAATAATGTGGGTACCAAGCTGCTGCTCATCTCTTCTGATTTTGAATATGCAATTTAATATGTAGGCAGTCTTACACTACTGCAATGCTTCTTACCAATGCCCTCCTGTTTTGATTATATATATGTTTTTCCTATGGCAGCAGCAACACGAACAGAACATCTTGTAGTTAAAATTCCAAGTGCAGGCAGAAAGGAAGAACAGGATGTTTGAGACAATGAACACAGAAACATGACGCGACAGGCGTGTGCAACCAGACCATTCTTAAAGAATGCCCTTAAAAACAAAAAAGTACAGTTGTGTACACTTACCATAAATGTAGATGTTAAAGTGTATTCACTGTTGCAGTCATCACATTTGGGTTATCCCTGCTAGGGTAGCCCTCAGTTGGCCTGAATACCAGAGGTTTAGTATTTCTGCATCGGTTGCCGTCTCTCCAGGACTGACGTCAGGTCATCAGTGGTGTAAAATAAGGCAGCCAATGCCATTACACCAGTTTTTCTTGCCCCCAAGAGGGAGCTAGGTTATGGTGGAAGAACACCACCAGTAGAAAGTAATACCAAAAACTCCTTGTGAGAGAGAGAGAGAGAGAAATGTGAGAAAATGAGAGAGAGACAAGGGGGATGGAGGGAGGGAAACCAGGTCTGCAACAGTGAATGCACTCGAACATCTACATTTATGATAAGTGTACACAATTATACTATGTTATTAGTGTTTCACTGTTGCAGTGATCACATTTGGGTTGATTCCTAAAGCTGAAGAAAAGGGTGGTGGCAGTCGAGAAGACTGGGGGCTGGCTAGGATTCCCTTCAAGACTGCGGTGGCAAAGCCTGCACTGGATTTGGAGAAGATGGGCAAGGTGGTAATGCCTGGTGAAGGTATGAACAGATGCCCATGTTGCAGCCTCCAGGATGTCCCAGGCGGGGACCCCTCTGAGGAAAGCTGCAGAGGTGGAGGTTGCTCCGGTAGTGTGTGTCCTGACCCCCTTGGAGGGAGGTTTCCTGTGCTGCTTGTAGCAGAAATGGATGCAGTGTGCTATCGATTTGGAAATGGTTTGTTTTGATATGGCCTTGCACTCTGCTTCTGCAGCAAAGTTGACTAACAATTGAGCAGTCTTTCTAAATGATTTAGCCCTGTCTAGGTAGAATATGAGCTGTCTGTGCCCATACAGAGTGTGCAGAATCCTTTCCCCCTTGTTTTGTGGGTTAGGGAAAAAGGTGGGTAAATGAATGGATTGAGAGAGCCACACTGGACACCACTTTTAGCATGAAGGATGGGTTAAGTCCTGAGGGAGGCCCTCAGCATGGAAGATGATGAAGGGCTCTACGGCTATAAGTGCTTGTAGCTTGGATACTCTTCTAGCTGAAGTGATGGCCAGAACCAAGGCTGTCTTCCAAGAGAAAAACTAACTCTGCTGATTCAAAGTGGGCAGGGTGATCTTTTCCAACACAAACTTCAAGTCCCAAGCTGGGGTAGGTGCTCTTCTGTGTGGCCTCAAGTTGTTAGCCCCTCTTAGAAACTGTGATGAGGGTGGGAGAAAAGAGGTGGCTCTGTGCTGAAATGAGCAGAGATGGCAAAGGCATGAATTTTAATAGAAGAGAAGGATAGACCTCTGTGTAATAGGTCAGCCAGGTAGTCCAGGATGAGAGGTAGGGAGGGCTGTGCCGTTCCGGCTCCCTTAACCTAGATCCAGGTGCAAAACCTTTTCCACCTTTCAGCATAAGACATTCTAGTGTTAGGTCATCTAGCCTCACGTATCTCATCTAGAACTTGTTTGCGTAGATTGGCAGCTTGTGAAGTGGTCAGGGAATAAGCCAGGCTGCCAGGTTGAGGGTCTGCAATTGGGGATGCATGAATTCTCCATTTCTCTGGGTCAGGAGTGTTGGGATCTGAGGAAGATGTCATGGTGGCAGGGGTGACAGGTTGCGCAGCAGTGGGTACCAGTGCTGGTGAGGCCAGTCTGAGGCAATCAGGATTGTCCTCTGTTTTTCCTCCCTTATTTTGAGTAGATCCCTTGAAGTGAGCAGTAGAGGGGGAAATGCATAGACAGATAGGTTAACTCACTGGAAGGATAGAGCATCCACTTTCCAGGCCTTGCTATGAGGTGCCCTAGTGCAGAATTTGCTGAGCTGATGGTTGGAGTGGGAGGCAAAGAGATCGACCTTCAGAGAGCCCCATTTCTGAGTTACAAGGGTGAAGGTTCTTTGGTCTAGCTGCTACTCATGTGGGTCCAGAAGATTTCTGCTTACATTGTCTGCCAGAGAGTTTAGAGAGCCTGGCAGGAATTGTGTTAACAGGTGTAATTGCATGGCTGAGGCCATGTGGCAAATGGTCATGGTGAGCCTGCACAGAGGGTATGAGTAAGTCCCTCCCTGCTCGCTGATGTACCACATCACAGTGGTGGTGTCTCGTTTTGATCAGTAAAGGCCCTGGGGAGAATAGGGGTCTGAAGGCTGTCAGTGTTAACAGCCAACATCTCTTTTTGGTTGATGCACAGATGTATTTGATTTGGGTTCCATTGGCCCTGAATGCACCTAACATCCAGGTGTGCACCCCAGGCATAGTCTGATGCGTCTGTGGCGAGGGTCTGGGCGGCTTGGGGAAGTCCCTTGTTGTGGCAGCATGCTGCTGCCCACTAAAGAAAATCTTTTCTTAAACAAGGTATCATTGGTATAAGAGTTTCCAGGTCTTGGGAGAGCTGACACCAAATGCTATTTAGGTACCACTGAAGTTGCCTCATCTGCACATGGAATGAGTAGAATGCAAGAAGCCATGAACCCCAGAGCTTGCAGGATTTTCCTTGCGGATAACTGGGGTCTGGTGGCTAGTTGAGAGAAGTAAGCTGTCAGGTAGGTTTGTTTTTCTGGTGTAAGGAATGCCATCTGGGATGTGTCCAGGCTTGCTCCCAGGAATACAAATTTTTTTTGGGTACTAGTTTGGATCTCTTTTCGTTGATGGTATACCCCAGGGAGGTCAGTAGGTCCATTACAAAGGTCAAGTGCTTTAGCAGCTTTTCCTGTCTGCCTGAATCAGACACTCGTCTAAGTATGGGTAAATCTGAATATTTGTCTTCAAAAAGCAATGGCAGGAGCCAGACATTTTGTGAAAACTCTGGGGAGCAGTGGATAAGCCAAAGGGAAGCACAGAAAACTGAAAGTGCAGTGATTCTGCCCTGAAACACAGGTATTTCCTGCATGATTCCCTGATTGGGATGTGTAGGTAGGCCTCTTTTAGGTCTAGGGTGGCTAACCAAGCATCCTTGGAGAGCATAGGTAGGAGTTGCTGGAGGGTGAGCATTTTGAATTGTGGTATCACCAGAAAGGTGTTTAGAATGGATAGATCGAGGATGGGGCGCCACGTGCCAGGAAGAGTCTGGAGTAGAAATCTTGGCCTATTTGTTCTGCAGGAACATGCTCCATTACTCTCCTGGAGAGCAGTGAAGGGACTTGCTTTTTGGCCTCTGCCCACTGGTTTGGGGGTAGATCTCGGAACCCTTTTGGGGTTGGTATAGTGTGGAATTAAAATTTGTATCCCTGGGACACTGCTGAGGACCCAGTGGTCATTGGTAATGGTGGCCCAGGTGCTTGCATGGAAGGAGAGTTTTCCTCCTAGGGGCAAGGCAACAGCAGGTGGGCAGAGGGAAGGGGTGGAAGTGTAAAGTCTTTTTGAGTTCTTACAATGAGGGGGTGGCTTAGCACTCCCTAGTTTTGATGAGGAGGAACTCCATTGCTTAGACCTCTGCATTCCCTGGGACTGTTGTCTGAGGGGCCTGTTTCCCTGGGGTCTGGGCTGAGCTGACCTGGAGGGTGCAGGAAAGGACAAGTGCTTGGAGGGGCAATGCCTACCTGAACCTCGGTGGCTGGACCTGCAAGAAGTCTGTCTGCATAGATTTAGCTTTTTCTTCTTTTTTTAATACCTCTTCTGCCTTAGTGCCAAATAAGATGTCTTTGTGCAAGGGTGCGTCCAATAATTTGGATTTGACATGGTCTGGCAAGGGCTTTTCCTAAAGCCAAGCATGCCGTCTAAGGACAGAACCAGTGACTGCTGCCCTGCAAGATGCTTCTAGGGCATCAAAAACACATTGTAAAGTGTGCTTAGTTACTTGACTTGCAGAATACATGAACTCTTGTAACTCTATTTTCTGCACAAGCAGGAAAAGAAGAGTTTTTTGTTTGAGGAGTTCCATGGTATGTTGCGGATTTCAGTATTAAGAACTGACAATTAAGTGCTCTAATAGCAAGAGTAGCACAGGTGTATACTTTTTTACCCCATCTGTCTAATGCTCGGGAATCTCTATCTAAGGGGGTGGGATTTTTAGCAAAAGTTGCTTTAATTCCTTAAGGTCCTTGAGAGACAATCTCAGGGTCAGTAGTAGGATTTTTGAAAAGAAATTTGTGAGAGTCAGGAACTCTATAGTACCTGTCAGGTTTTCTGGGAGCAGGAGGGAGGGTGTCAGGAGTCAAACTGGATTCCATAAAAACATCATCCACAACATCCAGGACAGCAGGAATGGCCAGGCGTCTGTGCTGTGGAAGATCTAAGAATTCCCTGAGTCTCTTTTTTGACTGAGGGTAGTCCTGACATTCCCATTGGAAATGCTCCCTTAAAATATGTAGGGTTTCCCCAAAGGAAAAGTCCTCAGGTGGAGAGGCTAAAGGGATGGAATTCTCTGCATCAGAATCCTCATAAGCAGAGAGGGGTTGCATATCTTCATATTCAGATGCATCTGAGTCATTGGACTCCTGTTCAGATAAAACTACTGGGGACAACTCTCTTTTGGAAGAGGTAGCCTTGATTCCCCTGATGAGCATTATAAGGTCTTCCGCCATTTTAAGCATTTGAGACTGAGGTAAGGAAGCAGGTGCCAGCTCGGGCTGTCATTTTTTGGGTGCGGTTCGTACTCTGGGCCTTAGAAACTCTGTAGTTTTTGAAAGAACGGGAGATGCGAAAAAGTCGGTCTGTGTCGATAATCGGTAGTGCAAAGTACTTCCTTGGAAGCCAGTGCCTGGTCAGCAGCTCCGGACCCATCCAAGGTAGAGACATCTGCAGGTTCCTTAGTCGAGGAGTCTCATGGCATACACGACTCCAAAAGGGTCTCAGTAGCAGCAAATCCACGGAAGCAGGCATCAGGGGTTGCGAAAGCGCCTCACTGAGGACTGGAGAACTGATGACTAGCTTAACAGAAGAGTCATCGGCAGTTTTGGACCTGTGTGATCTGTCTCTGTCTTTATCCTTATATTTTTTCGGAATATCTACTGTCAGATGGCTTACTGAAGCCATATCGGAAGTTGAGGACTGACAGCGAAAATATCTAGCTGCAATAAGGGCCCAACGACATAGTTCTGGCATTGAACAAAGCACAAAAGCGACAGAGAGGGACGTCATGGTCTGGGCCTAAGCAAGTAACACATTAAGAATGAAAGGGTCAGTGTGGTATTTGCTTTCCACAGGCAAGACAATTGTTAACTTTTTCTGACATCGGTTAGAGCAAGAAAAAAGGATCCCCAGCGGGGTACTTAGCTTTGGAAGACTTCACCTTCAATCTGGAAATGGAATACTCAGGCCGGCAATCGTGCAAACTGCTTCTGCTTCGGGCTCCTCGGCAAGAAAGACTGATGTAATGGCGTCGGCTGCCTTATTTTATACCACTGACGACCTGACGTCAGTCCTGGAGCGATGGCAACCGACACAAATACTAAGCCTCTGGAATTTGGGCTGACTGAGGGCTACCCTGGCAGGGATAACCCAAATGTGATGAGTGCAACAGTGAAATACGAAGAAAGTACAGTTTTGTACCTACCATAAATGTAGATGTTCGAGTGCTCATACAGCTGCAGTCATTACATATGGGTTATCCTGCCGTCAGGCGGGTCCTTGGTCGGCCGAATTCCAAAGTCTAGGTCTGGCGTCGGTTGTCATCGCTTCTTCCCTGACGTCAGTGCGGCAGGGGTATAAAAGAGGCAGCCGACGCCATTTTCTTCAGTTTTTCTTGCCCCAGAGGTCAGGTGCCTCTAGAAGGAAGGCAAAACATATTATGCAAACATGCAATGTAGATAAATCAAAAACAGTAGTTGCAAGCAAATACACCATAAAAGAATACCCCAAAAAGGGTGTATGATGAAGGTGTTTGTCATAAGGCCTGTCCTAAGAGGGGATGGAGGGAGGGTAACCTGGACTGCAGCTGTATGAGCACTCGAACATCTACATTTATGGTAGGTAAAAACTGTACTATGTTCATCGTGCATACAGCTGCAGTCATTACAGATGGGTAGAATCCCAAAGCTAAGTAAGGGTGGTAGGCACTAAGTGGAACTAGGAGGGGCGAGGATGCCCTGCAGGACTACTGTGGCAAAGACCGCTCCAGATTTGGAGTATAGTGGAAGGTGGTAGTGCTTGGAGAAATTGTGCACTGAACTCCAAGTAGTTGCTTCCAAAATGTCCTTGGTAGGGACCCCCCCTGAGGAAAGCTGCAGAGGTAGCTGTAGCCCTGGTGGAGTGGGATCTGATGTATACAGGCACAGATTTTCCATGAAATGAATAACAAAAGCGTATGCTGTGGGCTATCCATTTTGAAATGGTCTGTTTGGAAATAGCCTTTCCTTGAGCACCTGGAGCATAGGACACAAAGAGCTGCTCAGATTTCCTGAATGGCTTTGTTCTGTTCAAGTAATAACGAAGTTGTCTGTGAATTTCCAAGGAATGTAGTAGTCTCTCCCCTTTGTTCTGTGGATTTGGATAAAAGGTAGGTAAATGAAGAGTCTGATTCAAAGCTACACTGGATACTACCTTTGGCATGAAGGTAGGGTTGGGTTCGTAAGGAAACTCTGTCCTGATGGAAAATGATGAATGGTTGCACAGCCATGTAGTTCCGAAACCCTGCGTGCTGAGGTAATAGCCAGAAGGAAGGATGTTTTCCACGACAAGTATTGTAGCTCTGTTGAAGAAGCAGGCTCAAAGGGAGGCAGGGTCAGCTTTTCCAATACGAAGTAAATAATATTGCTAGCTGTGTGGGAGATGAAAAGCACAAAGGTAATAGCGTAATCAATAGTTTAATATCTGCTTTCGTCAGTGGACTTCATCAGAATACAAAAGCAACACAGTTTAAAACATTTAAATACTCCAACAGTTGACGTACAAATTAATCAATCAGACCTTAATTAATTAAATTGTTTAAAACAAATAAGACAAAAAACCTTGTTCATTTTAAGGTAAAAAAATCCAAGGAAACAAGTCCCTTGTTAACCTGTAATTTCCTATGCTTTAAAAAACATTTAATGTTAATATAATCATTTAAGCCAGGAGACTTATCTGCGTTGAGTTTTATTTGCCACATAGTTTCACGCTGCTCTAAAAAGTTCTTGTAATCTCCTGCTCTAAGGTCAGAGTGTACCACTTCTAAGACAGAAAATAAAAATTTTTTGTATAAACTACAGACCTTTGTGTGTTTGTAAAGAGCGTTGTTCTCGTCCTTGGTCCTGATACTATAAAGGTGCTCCCTAATCCTAATGTTCAAACAACGGGTGGTCATGCCAATGTAAAAGGCAAAACAACCCGAACATTGACTGATGTAAACCACCCCCTTTGTTTTACAGTTAACATACCCAGGAACCTTAAAGGTATGATCAATGGTTTCTATTTTAATATATGGTCCCTCTGAAATAAATCGGCACATGTTGCAACTGTGGCAGCAGTGCATCCCAGTCTTCTTAATATTAGTATTCAAAGCTGACATGGTTTTGCTTTCCAAAATCCCTTTCAAGTTATTATGGTTCCTGAAAACAAACGAGGGACCACCGCCCAAAGTCTTTTTCATCTCTTCATTACCCTCAATAATTTTCCAGTTGTCAATAATTACTTGTCTAATCAATGAACTGTCAGAGCTAGTCTCAAGAGAACACATAAGATGTGTTTTAACATCATTCTCACGGTCTCCCTCCTTGACGTTTCCCGTAATAGAAGTTGGAAAGTCCATGATTGATCTAAAAATGCTTGGGTGTTTCCGTAAAATTTCATTCATTGTCAAACACAACTTATTGATTTCATACCCCCTCTCACAAAATAAGGAAACAATAATATTGAATTCCTCAAGTAAATCGTTCTGTTTAGATGTCATCCTGCTTGCCCTTATAAACTGTCCACGCGGAACGTTTCTAATAACATGCCGGGGATGATTACTAGAATGGTGTAAATACCCATTTGTGAAGGTCTCCTTACGGTAGATCTTACTGTGTAACAGTCTATCGTCATCATCCCAATATAATAGGACATCCAAAAAATTCACCCTCGTTCCCACACCACCCATGGTAAACGTCAAAAAATCAGAGGAATTGTTAATGTCTACAAACAACTCATTGACTGTGGATGGATCACCTTCAATTACAAAAAATAAATTGTCAATGAATCGGCAAAAAAACTTGATGTTAAATTTTTGCTTCAGTGTGGGTATCACCTCATGCTCCCACCAGGCCATGACTAAATTTGCAAAAGCAGGGGCGGCCGAAGACCCCATGGCCACCCCTTTCTTCTGCCTGTAATATTGTTTATCAAAAAGAAAAACATTGTTTTCTAAAATTAGTTCCAAAAACAACCTGATGGTAGAAACAAAACTAGCTGTAAATCTACCACCCTTTCTTGTCAAGAGTTCACAAACTAGTTCTATTCCTTCATAATGAGGAATACAGGTGTACAAAGAAATGACGTCAACAGTAAAAATAATGTGTTCTGATAGATCAAAACCTTGTTCCTGTATATAGCTCCCAAACTTACTAAGAAAATGCCAAGAATCCTTGACGTAAGATGGTTCCTCACCTAAAATTGGACCCAAAATGACATTATCACCAAGGAAATACCTTCCGTGACTGAATGAGGACTGGAAACTATGGGTCTTAATGGGGGGTCTTCTGTGTTCTTGTGGGTTTTGGGTATCCCAAAAATTACCCCTATACGTGGCTCCACCACTACACAGAAATCATAAACTTCACGTGTTATTTCCCCTGTCATAAATAAACCATATAGTTCAGAATGTATGAAACGTACTCTTCTTTTGCAATCACAAAGACTAATTGTTTCATATTCTTCTTGATTATTTCTAACATTTTAATTTGATAAGCCTTTTGACTCATTATCACAATGTTTCCCCCTTTGTCACTCTTCATGAACCTGAAGTCGTGATTCATTGACTTAGGTTCCTCAATGCTTGTCTTTCCTCCTTAGTGAGATTGTCAGTAATGTACCTATGGTTACTCAAAACCTTGCTAACGTCCGCTATACATTGTTCCTCAAATGTCCTAATAGTGTGGTGTAAGTGAGGAGTAAAAATTGAGGGTTTTATCAAAGACTTGTTCTGTTGGTTCTGTTTGGTTAAAAAATCTAACACATGAGTTACATTGAGTTTTCTAGAGAACTTCTTGATGTCAACAATGGTATTGGAGACATTTGCCCTAAAAGTAGGAATAAAATTTAAACCATATTTAAGTACATTGATTTCATGATCAGAAAAACAATGGTCTGTAAGATTAATAATTTTAAATTGGTCAAATGTCCTTTCTAGGTCTCGTCCCCCGAAGAATTGGACCCTAGGAAGGTCCGACTGCGGGTTAAAACAGTGTTCTTGCTGCTTTGATTCCCTTTTTTGTTTAAAAAAGTGGATGCAGAAGTTGAACCACATGTAACCTTCCCTCCAATGTTGTTACCAGTCTTTACTTTGGGTCGAACTGACCCGTCAGAGTTAGTACAATGTCCGTTAATCTCTGTGTCATTACTATCAAAGTCAATGACTCCTTTCCCTCCAGTACCATCTTTGTCCTCGATAGTAATAGTGGTGGACTCTTTGTTTAGACCCCTGTTGAACCCATTGTTAATCAATCGGCTTTCCGTTTGTTTGGCTTTGCCACCCTTAGCCTCACCTGCCTCAACCAACATAGGTTCGTTGGACCCGTTGGTAGTGTCAGTGTGAGTCCCGGTACCCCACTGATTAAAGACTTTTCGGCGATTCATATCGCCTTTCTGTTCCATATAGTTACTTCTGTTGGCAAAATTATTGTAAGCAGTACCATTGTCGTAAGCCGTTGTGTCACGGGTTAATTTAGCCGTTACCTCAGCCGTATGTTGTTCCAACTCGTCATACAATGTTGAAAATAATTCCCCTGATTTATGTGAACCTAACAGATCTTTTAGTTCACTTTCCACCTGTGTTATTTCACCCTTTAATTCACTCATTTTTTCTGTGTTATTTTCAATGAGTAAATTTAAAAAGTTGATTCCAGCTGTGTTGAAAAAATTAACTAATGTCCTGAAAAAAGGTGAAGTAACAGTGACCCCATTGGGACATTTAAAAAATCTAAGTCCCTTTGGGACTATACCATTATTGCCGGGTTGCGGCGTCTGTTTCACGGGAGAAGTCTGCTTCGGATCATTTTTCTGGTTGTAAATCAGTACAAACATTTTTGGATGGAGTGCGAAATCCTTTCGGACGGGCAGGTAAAGAACTTCAAGGATTTAATCACAATGAGGTCAACAATAAACGTAATTTCCTTGTGAGGCTCTTGAAAAGACATCGCTCTCTAGATTTAGAGAATTGTTATTTCAAACATTGTATTGATTTGGGTATAGTCCCAAAGGGACTTAGATTTTTTAAATGTCCCAATGGGGTCACTGTTACTTCACCTTTTTTCAGGACATTAGTTAATTTTTTCAACACAGCTGGAATCAACTTTTTAAATTTACTCATTGAAAATAACACAGAAAAAATGAGTGAATTAAAGGGTGAAATAACACAGGTGGAAAGTGAACTAAAAGATCTGTTAGGTTCACATAAATCAGGGGAATTATTTTCAACATTGTATGACGAGTTGGAACAACATACGGCTGAGGTAACGAGTAAAACGGGCTAAATTAACCCGTGACACAGGCTACGACAATGGTACTGCTTACAATAATTTTGCCAACAGAAGTAACTATATGGAACAGAAAGGCGATATGAATCACTAAAAGTCTTTAATCAGTGGGACTCACACTGACACTGGGTCCAACGAACCTATGTTGGTTGAGGCAGGTGAGGCTAAGGGTGGCAAAGCCAAACAAACGGAAAGCTGATTGATTAACAATGGGTTCAACAGGGGTCTAAACAAAGAGTCCACCACTATTACTATCGAGGACAAAGATGGTACTGGAGAGAAAGGAGTCATTGACTTTGATAGTAATGACACAGATTAACGGACATTGTACTAACTCTGACGGGTCAGTTCGACCCAAAGTAAAGACTGGTAACAACATTGGAGGGAAGGTTACATGTGGTTCAACTTCTGCATCCACTTTTTTAAACAAAAAAGGGAATCAAAGCAGCAAGAACACTGTTTTAACCCGCAGTCGGACCTTCCTAGGGTCCAATTCAGACCTAGAAAGGACATTTGACCAATTCAAAATTATTAATCTTACAGACCATTGTTTTTCTGATCATGAAATCAATGTACTAAAATATGGTTTAAATTTTATTCCTACTTTTAGGGCAAATGTCTCCAATACCATTGTTGACATCAAGAAGTTCTCTAGAAAACTCAATGTAACTCATGTGTTAGATTTTTTAACCAAACAGAACCAACAGAACAAGTCTTTGATAAAACCCTCAATTTTTACTCCTCACTTACACCACACTATTAGGACATTTGAGGAACAATGTATAGCGGACGTTAGCAAGGTTTTGAGTAACCATAGGTACATTACTGACAATCTCACTAAGGAGGAAAGACAAGCATTGAGGAACCTAAAGTCAATGAATCACGACTTCAGGTTCATGAAGAGTGACAAAGGGGGAAACATTGTGATAATGAGTCAAAAGGCTTATCAAATTAAAATGTTAGAAATAATCAATAATCAAGACGAATATGAAACAATTAGTCTTTGTGATTTCAAAAGAAGAGTACGTTTCATACATTCTGAACTATATGGTTTATTTATGACAGGGGAAATAACACGTGAAGTTTATGATTTCTGTGTAGTGGTGGAGCCAGATAGGGTAATTTTTGGGATACCCAAAACCCACAAGAACACAGAAGACCCCCCATTAAGACCCATAGTTTCCAGTCCTCATTCAGTCACGGAAGGTATTTCCTTGGTGATAGATGTCATTTTGGGTCCAATTTTAGGTGAGGAACCATCTTACGTCAAGGATTCTTGGCATTTTCTTAGTAAATTTGGGAGCTATATACAGGAACAAGGTCTTGATCTATCAGAACACATTATTTTTACTGTTGACGTCATTTCTTTGTACACCTGTATTCCTCATTATGAAGGAATAGAACTAGTTTGTGAACTCTTGACAAGAAAGGGTGGTAGATTTACAGCTAGTTTTGTTTCTACCATCAGGTTGTTTTTGGAACTAATTTTAGAAAACAATGTTTTTCTTTTTGATAAACAATATTACAGGCAGAAGAAAGGGGTGGCCATGGGGTCTTCGGCCTGCTTTTGCAAATTTAGTCATGGCCTGGTGGGAGCATGAGGTGATACCCACACTGAAGCAAAAATTTAACATCAATTTTTTTTGCCGATTCATTGACGATTTAATTTTTGTAATTGAAGGTGATCCATCCACAGTCAATGAGTTGTTTGTAGACATTAACAATTCCTCTGATTTTTTGAAGTTTACCATGGGTGGTGGGAAGGGTGAATTTTTGGATGTCCTATTATATTGGGATGATGACGATAGCGGTTACAGTAAGATCTACCATAAGAGACCTTCACAAATGGGTATTTACACCATTCTAGTAATCATCCCATGTTATTAGAAATGTTCCGCGTGGACAGTTTATAAGGGCAAGCAGGATGACATCTAAACAGAACAATTTACTTGAGGAATTCAATATTATTGTTTCCTTATTTTGTGAGAGGGGGTATGAAATCAATAAGTTGTGTTTGACAATGAATGAAATTTTGGACCCAAGCATTTTAGATCAATCATGGACTTTCCAACTTCTATTACGGGAAACGTCAAGGAGGGAGACAGTGAGAATGATGTTAAAACACATCTTGTGTTCTCTTGAGACTAGCTCTGACAGTTCATTGATTAGACAAGTAATTATTGACAACTGGAAAATTATTGAGGGTAATGAAGAGATGAAAAAGACTTTGGGCGGTGGTCCTCGTTGTTTTCAGGAACCATAATAACTTGAAAGGATTTTGGAAAGCAAAACCATGTCAGCTTTGAATACTAATATTAAGAAGACTGGGATGCACTGCTGCCACAGTTGCAACATGTGCCGATTTATTTCAGAGTAGCCAAATATTAAAATAGAAACCATTGATCTAACTTTTAAGGTTCCTGGGTATGTTAACTGTAAAACAAAGGGGTGGTTTACATCAGTCAATGTTCGGTTGTTTGCCTTTACATTGGCATGACCACCCGTTGTTTGAGCATTAGGATTAGGGAGCACCTTTATAGTATCAGGACCAGGACGAACAACGCTCTTCAAACACACAAGGTCTGTAGTTTATACAAAAATTTTATTTTCTGTCTTAGAAGTGGTACACTCTGACCTTAGAGCAGGAGATTACAAGAACTTTTCAGAGCAGCGTGAAACTATGTGGCAAATAAAACTCAACGCAGATAAGTCTCCTGGCTTAAATGATTATATTAACATTAAATGTTTTTAAAGCATAGGAAATTACAGGTTAACAAGGTACTTGTTTCTGGATTTTACCTTAAAATGAACAAGGTTTTTTGTCTTTTATTTGTTTTAAACAATTTAATTAATTAAGGTCTGATTGATTAATTTGTACGTCAACTGTTGGAGTATTTAAATGTTTTAAACTGTGTTGCTTTTGTATTCTGATGAAGTCCACTGACGAAAGCGGATATTAAACTATTGATTTTTTATTACCTTTTGTTTTTTCATCTCCCACACAGCTAGCAATATTATTTACTTGGTTCATTTGGTTTTTGTGCTTCGTATTTTGTTGGTTTTTTCCAATACGAAGTTGAGGTCCCAAGCTGAGACTGGTGGTTTCCGTGGGGGTTTTATATTTTTTGCCCCTCTGAGGAACTGCCTTAATAGAGGATGTGAGAATAAAGGAGGATCTGTATTGTATTGTGCAGGAATGGCTGAAGCGTGGATCTTGATGGAGAAGGAAAGGCCACTGTTGAACATCTCAGCTAGGTACTGTAAAATTTGAGGTATATTTATTACCCAAGGATTCTGTCCCTTTTTTGATTCCAGGAACAAAATCATTTCCATTTGGCGGAATAGGCTTTTCTAGTAGAGGGTCTTCTAGCCTCCAAGATGACATCCTGCACCTCCTTGGAGAGGAGAGTCTGTTGGGGGATTAAGGTATTCTCCATGCAGCTAGATTTAGGGTTTTGAGCTGGCTGTAAAGGGTTTTGTAGTTGTGCTGGGACAACAGAAGAGGAACTTGAGGTAGGATCCATGGTGGTGAGTGTGTCAGGCTCTTTAGGAGAGGATACCAGTGCTGTCGTGGCCAGTCTGGAGCAATGACAATCATTTGTGGCCTCTCTGCTCTGGCTTTTAATAAAACTTTGGTCAGTAGAGGAAGAGGCGGGAAGGCATAAACTGTTAATGTTGTCCAATTGAAAGAGTGTGCGCCCACTTTCCAGGCCTGTGGATGATAGGTCCTTGAACAAAATTTTTCCAACTGGTAATTTCTGTGGGTAGCAAATAGATCTGTGTCTGGCTGTCCCCATGCCCGAGTTACCTTTGAGAAGACTTGAGGATGCAACTTCCATTTGCGTGGGTCTGTCATATTTCTGCTTAAGTTGTCTGCCAGTGTGTTTTCCTTCCCTGGCAGGAATTGTGACTGTAGTTGAATTTGTAATTCCAGGACTGTGTTCCACAGGGTCATGGCTTGCCTGCACAGGGGGGTATGAATGAGTTCCCCCCTGTTTGTTTATGTACCACATGACTGTGGTGTTGTCTGTCCTTATCAATAGCTGGCCTGGATGCAGTAGGTCTTTGAAGGTCATAAGAGCATTTTGCACGGCTAGCATCTCCTTTTGGTTGATGTGTAGGTGCTTCTCTTTTTGGGACCATTTTCCCTGAATGCACTGATCTGCCATGTGTGCTCCCCAGGCATAGTCTGGGGCGTCCGTTGTGATGATTTGAGTTGCTTGAGGTAAACAGAAAGGGAGACCTGTGTTTCTTTGGCATGCTTGAGCCCACCATAAAAATTCCTTTTGAAGGCATGGAATGAGTGGTATAATTGTTTCCAAGCTGTGGCTGTGTTGAGACCATAAGTTTTTTAGGTACCATTGTAGTTTCCTCATATGCAGCTTTGCACATGGTATTAGTAGGATGCAAGATGCCATGAATCCCAGAGCCTGCAGGACTTTCCTTGCAGTTAGTCTGGTGAAAGTTGCCACTTTGTTGAAGTATTAAGACAGTTGTCCTTGTTTGTCTGGCATGAGGTAGGCCATCTGGGTGGTTGTACTTAAGCTGGCACCCAGGAAAATTATCTGTTGAGAAGGTATTAGTTTTGATTTCTTTTTGTTCACTGTGTAGCCCAGGTAGTTTAACACAGTTTTATTACAAACGCCAGATGCTGCAATAGAATGTCCTTGCTGTCCGCTTGGATCAGGCAGTCTTCCAGATATGGGTAGATTTGTATTCCTTGTTGTCTGCAGAAGGTAATTACTGATTCCAGGCATTTCGTAAACAGTCTGGGTGCAGTAGATAAGAAAAAGGGCAATGCAGAGAATTGGTAATGGGTTGAACCTGCAAGAAATCTGAGGTATCTTCTGCAATCTTGTCTGATAGGGACATGCAGGTATGCCTCCTTGAGGTCCAATGTTACCAGCCAAGACTCCTTGCCCAGCATGGGAAGAAGCTGCTGTAATATGAGCATCTTGAATTTTGGCACCTGTAGATATGTGTTTAGGATGGATAGGTCTAAGAAGGATCTCCAATCTTTGTCCTTCCTTGGTACCAGGAATAGTCTGGAATAAAAACCTTGACCTTGTTCTTTTGCAGGTACATCTTGAATCGCTTTCATATCCATGAGAGCGGAAATTTGTCTTTGTGCTGCTGCCCTTTGATTTTGTGGCAGGTTTGGCAAGCCTCTCATTTTTGGAAGGTGGAACCTGTAGCCTCTGTCTATAATGTCCAGAATCCATTTGTCTTTTGTAACAATGTGCCAGTTTTTTGAAAATAATGCCAGTTTTCCGCCCAAAGGTGCTGCCATTATAGCTTTGCTTGGCAGGCATAGGGGGAAGTCATTGTGACTGTTTTCTGAATGACTGTGCTCCATCTTCTCCACCTCTTGGGGTTGGTGGTTGCCACTGTCTAGCTCTGTAAGATCCTTGAGGTTGCCCTCTACCCCTTGGGCGTCTGTATCTGCCCCTTTGAGGTCTGTCCGTGGCTGGAAAGGACTAATTTTTTGAAGGCCAGTTTCTGCTGAAGCGTGGAGGTTGCACCTGCAAGAAATCTTTCACTGTTTGCATAGATTTCGCTTTTTCCTCCATTTTCTTTAGTACCTCCTCAGCTTTAACACGAAACAATACATCTTTTTGAAGTGGTGCATCTAATAACTTAGCTTTGACATGATCTGGTAAGGTTTGCTCTGAGCCAAGCATGCCTATGTATGACAGACCCCGTGACAGCAGCTCTACATGAGGCCTCTAAAGCATCAAAACCACACTGCAAGGTATGTTTACCCACTTGCTCTGCTCCATGCAAGAAATCCTGCAACTCTTTCAAATCTGGTTGTTCTGTTTGTGTCATTTTGCTTTGCAGCTGAGATAACAAAAACTGTTGTAAGTGGTAGATGTATACACCTTTTTCCCCCACCTTTCTGAAGGTAAAGGGAGTTTAGCAGTAGAGGCCTTTATTCCCTTGGGACCCTGTGAAATTGTTTCTCGGTCAGCAGTATGGCTTTTATAAAGAAACTGGTGAGAATCAGGAACCCGGTAATACCGGTCTGGTTTAACAGGGGCTGGGGGTAAAGAATCTGGATTAAGACTGGCTTCTGCGTACACATCATCCAAAATATCTAAAACAGGAGGGATAGCCAGGGGCCTATGCTGGGGGAGCAGCAGAAATTCCCTGAGCCTTTTCTTGGAATCTGAGTAATCTTGGCCTTCCCAGTGAAAGTGCTCCCTCAATGTATGCAGTGTTTCCCCAAAAGAGTAGTACTCAGCGGGGGGAGACCGAGGGAATAGACTCCTCAGCATCAGAGTCTTCAAAAGGGGAATAGGCATAATCCTGGTCCTCAGAATGGTCTGAGGTAATAGAGGCCTGGTCTGAGGAAGGGTAATCTTCCTCCAACCTGGGTCTTTTGTCAGAGGGGGGTTGAGAATACCTGATGAGAGTTATCAAATCCTCAGCCATTTTAAGCATCTGTTTTTTAGGCATGGGGCCTTGAGAGGAGGTCTGAGGACCCTGTTTTTTAGTTTTCATGGCAGCTTTAGATTTAGTGAAGGATTTAATAGAGAAGGTGGAAGGCCTGAAGACGCCTTCAGAAATGGCAGGATCACTAAATTTTCAGTTTCCCTGATAAAGAGTGGCGTCGGAATCTGCAGTGGGAATGGAGACCGAGGAGCCTGCGACCTCGGGTACTGAAGTCACCGGTAAAATAGTTCCATCGGTAGTCAGGGGCTGTGTAGGCACCTCACTGAGAACCGGAGAACCGGTAGTCGGCCGAAGCGTGGTCTCAGTACTCGGTGCAGACCTCGGATGTCAGTCCTTGTCTTTGCGTCTTTTGCTTAAAACGAGCGTCGGTGTATCCGACGACATGATATAATTACATTTTTTGCCAAAATAATGAAGGGCGAACTCCGCCCGGTGCTTAATAGTGCGCTTGTTGAGCCTAGCACAAAAACGGCAGGCCGAGACGTCGTGGTCTGGCCCTAAGCAAGGTATACAGAAAGAGTGAAAATCCTTATGTGGTACTTGCTTCCCGCAAGAAATGCAATTATTAACTTTGTCTGACATCGGTCTGAGGCAAGAAAAGTTTCCCCAACGGGGTACTTAGCTTTAAAGAAGACTTCGGCTGAAATACTTTCGTAAATCTCAGGAGCTGGCTGACCGGCACTTGCGAACTGCTTCTGCTTCCGGCACCACGCGGCAAGAAAGAATGAAGAAAATCGTGTCGGCTGCCTCTTTTATACCCCTGCCGCTCTGACGTCAGGGAAGAAGCTACGACAACCGACGCCGGACCTAGACTTTGGAATTCGGCCGACCGAGGACCCACCTGACGGCAGGATAACCCATCTGTAATGACTGCAGCTGTATGCACGATGAACATCATCAGTATATATATATATATATATATTTTTTGTTAATTAAAAAGTAAATGTGACAGTCCCTCAAGCAAGTGAATATTTTTTTCCCGACAATACACAGTCTGGAAAAGGCAGTCTCCACTTTCCGGACACTGTCACAATTCCAGATGGTTGGCAATCCTAATACACATACGTAGCATGTCATCTACTTTCCATCTGTAAGGGCAGCTTTTAAATGTCATCCCAAAAATACATCCACTAAAGAATTCTTGTTATGCCTTCAATTATCCTAGGAATTTTGTTCAGAGACTCTAATGCTGATGGTGGCCACATTCAAAGTCTTCATAAAACAGGCTTAACATATCAAATACTGTTAATGGATGCTGGCCACATATAAAGCCTTTATAAGAATTAGTTTAAAAAACAAATCAAATAATATAAATGGGTTAAAACCGGCTATGCAACTGAGTACTGGGTACACCATAACCCATTGCCATTTTGCATTTTACACAAATGAATCCTGGAATCTGTCTACTGCTAAAATGGTCTTCTGTTGCTATGTATACAACCAGGCTTTCTTTCATCACTGCAATGGCTATCCTATTACGTTCTTTTCACTTGCATAAACAGATGCGAGACTGGGACAGTTGACAATTTACTCTATGCGGCATAAAATGCAATGTTGCTGTCATTAAATGAGCATCACTAGTAATATCCTACTTTGAAACACACGTGTGTCATTGGCAAACTTGCTACATCCTCGACTCCAAAGAAGTGGACATTAATCTCCACCCTTCTAGCATTTCAACTAGAGCAGCAGGCAGTACATAGAATCCTTTCCACCTAACTAACCATCCAATAACAAAAGGCAAATTTCTGTATCTATTCTTCCAGTGGAACAGACTCCCTTGTTCAGCTCAGTTTAATTAGTGCAAATTTTCTACTAAAGCACATTAATTAATTTGACTAGTAAAAAAGCAGACCTAATTAAAACTAAAGTTTCTGTAAGTTGTGCCATCTTTGAACACATCATAAACAGCTAAAGGAAAAGGATGTCCTCTGTTCAGCAGATTTGTGGCAATGGGAGATAAAAAGCACTATAGTAATTTATTTCAAGTAAACTCCTGGTCTATCTCATGTCAACTTCCCAGCCATTATCCCAAATAAAAACACTAAGACTACCTCCACTACAACCCGCTCTTGATTCATCCTTCCATTCTCCTCTTCCTTCCCACACAATCTCTCTCATACCCAAGGGGTACACACTCCCACCTCCTTATCTAAATTTCTAGCAAATTTTACACAATCAATTATTTTCAGTCTCTCAAGACTAAACACATTCTAATTCAGGTCCTTGTTTATTCTCCAACACTTTCTACACTGCTTACCAAAACTACCAATCCTGTCCTATCATTAGTGCTAGCAGCACTAAAAACAAATTACCTTTCCTCAGTGCATACCTACCTGTCTAGTGCCCAAGACCTCAAAGCTATCACTGAATACTGGCTTTAAAAAGATGACCCCAGTCTCTCACTTCTTCCCAGAATATAATTACATTTAAATTCCAGACCAGGAAAAAGGAATCAAGATGGTACCTTTTGACTATTTAAATCATACCCTAGGTCTAATGCTAATAATCAAAGGTCAATTTTACCTCAATCAAATTCTTTCAAATCCAAACAATGTAATGCACCTAGTGGTAGATTATCTTCCCCCTCATTATTTAATAAATTCAAAACGACTGTACAAAATATTTCCACTGAGCCCTCAGTGCAATATTCCTATAATTCTAGGTGATTTCAAACTAAATTTCCTAAGACCACTTTCAAACACTGCAGAACACCTAGCAGATCTTAGCCTCACACAACTTATACAAGAACATACTCATCCAAACCTAAAATCTGGTATAAACTTACCAACCTTCTCATTACAAACATTCCCCACAAAAATCACTTACATCAATTCCTACCATCTTTCAGTGACCACTGTCAGAATAATCAGCATTTCTAACTTCATTGTTAAAATTTCAAAGGTTCATATGTAGATACTAGGCAATCAAATCTGCAAACTATTACAAGCCTAGCCAAAAACACCTATTCTAAGGTTTCCTCTAACTTCAAGGAGTTTAAGACAAACAGGGGAATTTGAGGCTGCCAATTGCCTAAGTTTACCTTGAAGAAGGCAAAGGTGCTACTCTGCTTGACGTGTAGTGGAAGTTTGTTCCACAGGTGAATGATATGTTAGGATATGAGTTTATCAAATCAACATGTCTTATCTGTTGATGAAGGTTTAGTTCCTTTAACTTGGTATCGGTGGTACCATTTGTTCTGTGAAAAGGCTAAATACAAATCGCCTTGGAGGAGCTTACAGGAGAGAAGAGAGGACTGTAATCCTAGTCTTACAATTAAGACGTGTGAGCCCACCGATCTTTTTAATTATGGATCTCTCAGGTCTCTCAAGTTGAGTGATAAACACATGCCAAAAGGTGCATTAAAATCAATAAGGGGTCTTATGAGATATAAATAAAGGTGAATAAGACTTCTTTGGATCCAGTGCAGATGCCTGCAAAGATTAGATGAGCCAATTAGAAGACTTTCCAAACTACTTGCGGAGATACGATCGTCAAATAAGGAATTATCAGAGTGCCTAGCTCCCTTACAAATGGGGTATATGTCCTGTACATAGTATGTGAAAATAAACAAAATGTTACATTTTTCGCATTTAACTTCAGACTGTCCTTACACAAACACCCATGTTTGAGCAATTGTTGAATCAGTGGAAGACTGAATAACATCACACAATTTAAATTAATCTGCATACTTAGATAACCAGAGGTCAGCAGTGACAACCTGAATGTCGGATACATAAATACCAAACAAGATGGGGCCTAACACAGACTCCTGCGGTACACCACTGGTAAAATTTTCTGCTTTCAGCAAAGGCCCCTCTGACTCTAGCCACACAGGTTGCCATAAGACTAGTTGGATTATCTACTGCACAATCTAAAGATTTATATTCAAATTTACAAGTCTGTCAATATAGCCTGCTTGAGGTGTAGTGTCAAAGGCCTTGGACCCGGTCCAGATATGCTTTATGCACTGCATAAAGTACAGTTGTGTACACTTATCATAAATGTAGATGTTCAAGTGTATTCACTGTTGCAGTCATTACATTTGGGTAATCTGCTGGCAGGTTGCCCTCAGCCGGCCTGATTAACAAAGTCTTGGGTTCTGCGTCGGTTGCTGTCCCTTCTTCCATGACGTCAGGTCATCACAGGTATAAAACATGCAGCCGATGCCACTACATCAGTTTTTCTTGCCCCAGATGTCAGGTGCCCCCCAAATGGGGTGCCAAATATATAAGTAATTAAAAACACAAAAATATACCTCCAAACAAAAGCAAATACACCAAAAAGGCTTTTAAGCATAGTAAAGGAAAGTAGAGGTATAGTAAGAGAAAAACAGGGGGGCTGGAGGGAGGGTAACCAGGACTGCAACAGTAAATACACTCAAGCATCTACATTTATGGTAAGTGTACACAGCTGTACTATGTTCTTCATGTTTCACTATTGCAGTCATTACATTTGGGTAGATTCCCAAAGCTATGGTTAGGAGGATGGATTTATACAGCATTAGGACCAGCTATAAGGCCCTGCAAAACAGTAGAGAAAATTGGTAAGTGATAATGCTTGGTGAAAGTATGAACTGAACTCCAGGTAGCAGTTTCGAGAATATCCCTGGTAGGAACACCTCTGAGAAAGGCTGTAGAAGTAAAAGCAGCCCTGGTGGAATGAGATCCGATACCCTGGGGGATAGGTTTTCCATGGTGCTTATAACAGAAATTAATGCAATGGCTTATCCATTTAGAAATGGTTCGTTTTTAAATAGCCTTCCCCTCTGACCCTGCAGCAAATGCTACCAGAAGTTGTTCAGATTTTCTTCGAGATTTAGTCCTGTCCAAGTAGAATCTAAGTTGTCTGGGTACATCCAATGAATGCAGAATCCGCTCCCCCTTGTTCTGTGGATTGGGAAAGAAAGTTGGCAAATGAATGGACTGATTAAGAGCCACACTGGATACCACCTTGGGCATGAAGGATGGATTTGTCCTGAGTGACACCCTGTCTGCATGAAAGATGATGAAAGGCTCCACTGCCATAAGGGCCTGTAATTCAGATATCCTTCTAGCTGAAGTGATTGCTAAAAGGAAGGCTGTTTTCCAGGAAATAAATTTTAAGTCTGCAGTAGCAGCTGGCTCAAAAGGAGGTAGAGAGAGCTTCTCCAATACAAAGTTAAGGTCCCAGGCAGGAGTTGGAGCTCTCCTGGGTGGTCTCAAGTTTTTGGCCCCTCTGAGATACTACTTTAGCAGAGGATGAGAGAAGAGGGAGGGGGGACTTCTGTGTTCTAATGAGTTGAAATGGCTGAGGCATGGATTTTTATGGAAGAAAAAGACAGGCCCTTGTGAAGCATCTCAGTTAAGTACTGCAAAATCTGAGGCAAATTGGGTGCTGCTGTGCTCATCCCTTGAGACTGATTCCAGGCACAGAATCTTTTCCATTTGTCAGCATAAGATTTTCTAGTACTAGATCTTCTCGCCTCCAAAATGACATACATCACAGGTTTGCTGAGGGGTGATAAGGGGGAATTTAAATGATTAACCAAGCTGCAAGATTCAATGTTTGGAGCTAAGGCTGCAGAATTTGGTTCTCCTGCTGAGACAGTCAGGAAGGTGTCTGAGGCAGGTGCCATGGAGAAATTTGACACACACTGCACAGGAGTGGGTACCAGTGTTGGCGAGGCCAGTCTCTGGAGCACTCAATCATGTTTGGTTTGTCCCGTTTGACTTTTAGTAGAACTTTGGAGAGCAGAGGCAGAGGAGGAAAGGCACAAACGGATAGGTTTTTCCAGCTGAAGGACAGAGCATCCACTTTCCAGGCTTTTTTGTGAGGTGTTCTTGTGCACAATTTGTCCAACTGGTAGTTCTGGGGTGAGGCAAAAAGATCTATGTCTGGGCTCCCTCATTTGCGTGTCAACATGTTGAAAATCTGTGGTTCCAGTTTCCATTCGTGTGAGTCCATGAGATTTCTGCTTAGTTCGTCTGCCAGAATATTCAGCTTTCCTGGAGGAATTGAGCTTGTAGTCGTACTTGGTAGCTCAAGGTCGTGCTCCACAATGCCATGGCTAGTCTGCAGAGATTACGTTGCAAATTAAAGTCAACTTGATGGGAACAAATGGAGGCTGGTAAAGAAGGGACCACTGAACCACCAGGATCCATTTTAGGACTCGCAAGAAAAAACTTGCTAAGGGAAATATAATAATGGCACCAGACAATGACCCCAGTGCTCAGAGTACTAATCCTGCCAGAGGAGCAGGGAGATCCAGTAAATACTGAACTTGTCTGAGACATTCGACGCAATGAAGTGGTAGTAAAGCTACTTGAATTGCAGTGCTTAGTTGCGTTCCTATAAATTCTAGATCTTGTACAGGTGTCAGATTTGATTTTGCATGATTTATCGTGATACCAAGGGATTTGAAGATCCAAACTACGTAATCCCTGGCTTGGATCAGTTGATAGCTTGTTGGGGCAATGAGGAGCCAATCGTTGAGACAGGGAAACACCTGGAATCTTTTTAGCCTCAGGTGAACTGCTACGACTGCTACACATTTCAGAAACACCTGCAGGGCTGTGGCGAGTCCAAAGGGCAGTGCTCTGTATTGGTAGTGACTGGCTCCCAGCTGAAAGCCCAAGTGTTTCCTGGAGCGTCTGTCTATTTTGAAATATTACGTGTCTTGGAGATCTATAGGGCACATCAAATCATCAATGTGCAGAAATGGCAGAATGGACTGGGCCATTACCATCCAGAACTTTGACATACCAATTTAAGTTGCTGAGATCCAAAATTTATCTTTGGTCCCCTATTTTCTTTGGCACTAAAAAGAAATGAAAACAAGTTCCAAAACCTATTTGTTCAGTCAGGACCCTTTGGATGACTCACTTTTTGCAATGGTTTTTGAACTTCCTGAATTGTGTACTCCCTCTGACTGGGTGGTATGTCAGGGAGTTTCTTCCTGGGACTTGAAAGTGAAGGGGAAAGGGAATGTAGTAGCCTCTGGATATGTTTAGCACCCAAGCACAGTTTATTACATTTGTCCAGGCATTTAGGGGCAGGGATAGATGACCTCTGACTACCTCCAGAGATGGACAGTCTGGCAGCACTTCAGGAACTCTGATGGGACTTATCAGGAAATGATTCCCTAAAGCCCT
Source organism: Protopterus annectens (assembly GCF_019279795.1). Taxonomy (NCBI): domain Eukaryota; kingdom Metazoa; phylum Chordata; order Ceratodontiformes; family Protopteridae; genus Protopterus; species Protopterus annectens. The sequence continues at coordinate 36,785 of NW_025048860.1, read as the reverse complement.
GATTTTGCAGACCCCTGCCCCACCTCTCGGGTGACGCCTACTGTTATAACTTCCACCTCTGCAGGAAGCATCTCTGTGCGGGTCTTGGGAAGGTCCCTGAGACTTCCTGAATCAAGTTGACTTCCCTTCTCGCTGGTTCCTAGAAAAGGTCCACCGAGGGACAGAAAACTATCCCTATGGCAGACAATATCTTTCCTTCTCGCTTGCTGCAGGTAAGCACATCTTTCACCAACGGTCCAAACAAGGAAAAACCATCAAAGGGGGCATTAATAAAGGATGCTTTGAAGGGTTCCACAAAGTCGCAAAGCTTCATCCAGGTAGGTCTCCCAACAGCTATGCCTGAACTGGCTGCTTGTGAGGCGCCTTCTGCAGTATGCAAAAATCAGTCACATCAAGGAATTGGCAATGGAAGAGAGTCACCAGTTGGGGAGAAAAATTCAAGTCCTCCTACGACATGATTTGTGCAAGATGGTTTGTTAGCTCTTTTACAAGGCCTCTCTGCAAAAGATTGAAATATGCCAAATAGATCAACAACCTCAGTGCAAAGGTAGTACAGGGGCAAACATGCTTTCCATGTCTAATGCTCTGGACTCCTCCTTTGATGGCTGGACAGTGGAGCTTTGCTCAGCTAACTCCTTTTGTGGCTGCTGACGCAACAATGCATCTGCCAGAATTCTCTTACTCCAGTGTAAATGGTTAGAAGGCAGACTAAGAAATCTATCAGGAAATTTAGGTATAGGCTCAACCATGTCCAGTTGCTTCCAAGACTGGAAGGAAACTAAATCCATAAGTTCATCCACCAGGGGGGGTAGGGGGAGATGAGGGTCATCCAAAACATAGATGGGCCTGCTTCAAAAGCCTTCAAGGCACATCAATTCTTCCAAACAAGGGGGTTGGGAAAACCAGCCACCTTTCTGTTTGAGTTCCAGGTTGTTTCCAAAGGAGATGTTGTGAGTTGGCAATTGGGGAGACCCTTCTCCCTCAAAATTGGCATCTTCCATGAGGGACTCTGTAGGGGAGTTTATGTGCTTCCTCTTGCACATTACCTTTTGAAGGACTTCCATTACGGGGTGTTCGGGGGAAGTATCAGAAGAAAAGTGAATTTCCTGAGGGGAAATGATCTGGAGGCTCCTCTGGGTAGGCTGACCTATGGCAGGAGTGATGGGCTCGGTGCTCAGACCAAATGAAGGATGGGAGGATCCAAGCTTTGAGAAGACTGCTCTCTGATCCTACAGAAAACCCTTTCTGCAACCTGGAAGGCTGACTAACCTGAAGAGACTACTTCCAACTCCCTCAGAGCTGAAACAGCCAGGGGGAAGAGAACAGAGCCAACAACAGATTCAAAGTCTCCAGAGAGAATTGGACCCGAGCTGTCGAGGGCAGAGGCCCTGAGAGTAAAGGACTGTGCCAACAAAGAAAGAGCCAAAATCAACCCTTGGGGACCAGATGTCAACATCCAGGAACACAGACCCGGTCTGATGAGATAAAAATGGAGCAGGGCTAGTCAGGGACATAGTCAGAGTCAAAGAAGGGACTATCCTGGGATCTGAGGATGACTCGCTCAAGCATCCAGTTTTCTGGGGTTCCAAAACTACTGGTCGGATCAGAGGAGTCTGTATGGCATGCAACAGAACACTCACAGATCCAAGGCGGGACGGAGTTGGCAAGACTCCCATCTGGATCTGAACCCCGGGAAACATCCCCATCATCCTGTCCAGATCAACCTTTGTCAAGCTGGGAGAAGACTTAGAAGAAGCTGAAGTAGAGATGGAGGATTTGGAAGGAGTCTGTAAAATCTTGGAAGGAGGTGAAGACACTGGCTTTACAAGATGCTCTTTACAGCTCTCTTAGCAGTCTGACATGATGTCTTAGGGACAGTAGTGGAAGTACAGGGCAGAGGAGAACTTGAAATCACAACACAATGGCTCCAGTCAGATCTGAAGAGGTCACAGGATCAGAAACCGTCTTAGGTTTGCTCGGATGCGGAGTAGTCAGAGGAGATGGGATCTAAGCAAATCCCTCCCTCTTTCAAGTTCAGATGCTTCGACCCTTCAAAGGAAGTTCCTCATTTCTTTTCTTTTTAGCGGTGTAGTAAATTCGGACGTAGAAGGCTGAAAGGTTGTACCAAAAACTGTGTATCCTTTAGTAACTTACACGCTGCTCCAAAAACCTGTGATAGGTGAACTTTAATATTTGGCTGACACCCAGTTACTAGATGCTTGAACGAAACTGGCATAGCCAAAGGCCCAAGAGCCACAGAAGCCAGTCTAAAATTGGGGGGGGGGGGGGGGGGGGATCACCATCTGAGGACACATCCACTGCAATACCGGGAAATTCCAGAGAATATGCTGGCTCCAATAATGGAGATCCTCCATAAACTCTTCAAAAAGCTGAAGTCTACCACTGCAACCATTTTTGTACTTTTAAACTACTTTCAGAATTCAGTACCTGCACTACCAGTGGAGAATTACTGCAACATTATTCAAACTTGTAAGACTCACTTAATTACTAGGTACATCCATTTCTTCTCTCAAACAAATGCATGGAGCATACCAAAGAATAGACAGTGCAGTCTGACTGCACAAATAATGTTCAACTGTCAGAAAAAAGCTTTTTACAGCTTTGCAGTTCAATGAAATTCTGAAAGCCCCATCTCTTCAATACGCGAGAAATGAGTGATACGGGGACTGATGCTTCCAATGGAAGACTACTGTAATACTGTGAGGCAGTGCTTGCATATTAAAAAACATGTGTGGGTGGGAAAAAGAAGTAACCTGAGGAATTTATGGATAGGATTTTAAAGATGAGGGATGATGCAAGGCTTTTTAAAGCTCTATTTATGCCCCCCCCCAAAAAAAAAAGTTTTGACAACTTCATATACTTAAACAGAAAATAAATCTTAACATGGCATGAATTTTTCTGACTGCTCAAATTTCCTGCAAAATTTTAATAGCATCTTCCAACGGGGAAAAAGTAGCTCAACTTCTGCCATTATGATTAAAGGAGGAAAAATGTACAATATGAAGCCTTACACTCAGACTGATCACAATGTAATGTTAAACTCAAATAATTTTAAATGCGTCTTTTTCCTTCACTGGTTCTCATTATGGCTACTTAACTATTTTCTTTCGACTGCAGCAATGGCTACTACGAATGTAATACTTACTTGACTGAGAGGGAAAAGTCTCCAGGTGCACTTTCACTTTCTCTTATGAGGAAAGCACCATCATGCCGCTGCTTCATAAGCATCTCTTCTGCCTTTGCCCTGGGAATTTTTCCAAAGAACCATCTGCAAAATTGCAAAAAGGACATAGAAAATGGGTAAATATAGAAACAGCATTATGACTCATTTAAAAAATATATTCAAAATTTATTTAACCATCCTTGACCCTACACAAAAAAAAAAAACCTTCTGCATACAATTTTGGATTCATCGTTATTAGTTCTACTGAAAGTATGATCAATGACTTGTCATTTGACAATTTAAATGCATGGTAGACTTAACATGAACATTAAAGATTCAGCAAGTAATTCAACTTCCTGCCAAGTCATAACAAAATACCTTCCTAATGAAAAAGTAGCAGTTTAACCAAACAGGGCCATTCTCCAAACAATATGCACCCAAAGCCAGAATGCCTTCCAAAATGCTGTCAAGTGTAGCCAACAAAAAGCATTTTTTGTATAGGTTACATGCCACTGCAGTCCTATGTGGGTGGGGGATGGAGCTTCACACCACTAAGTGCCACCACCATGGCTTCCAACAATGGGGAAGTCTAACTCCATATCTGCATATTCAGAAAAAACAGTTAATTTCCATATACCAAGTAGCAGAAGCTATGTAATTCCAGTTCCACACACAAACTGAAACTTCAGAAAATGCTTCTGTTCTACAAAATGACAGTAGCATTTGCCATTGAGACATTTCAACAGAGCAGTTCTGATCCACTGTAGCTCCTGAAATATTTCATGAAACATTTTAAAAATGGTTCTTTTGCATTACTGATCACTGCATCATAGTATTCAACAAAAGGTGCAAGTTCAAAGACATTTTCAGCCAAATACCCTTAAACCCCAAGTCAGCTTTTCATAGGAAAGCACGCCATTCCACACCACCAAAAAACCTTCTGCAGCAATCAATGCTGTGTTATTTAGTTTCTTAACCAGTGGCTGTGTTCAATGAAGAAATTCAAGTGTGGTTTTTTTTTTTTAAGTTATAGACCTCTCGTAAACAGAGTTTAACTTAAGGACATTTTAAATGAGCTTTTGAAACGGATCTTTTTCACGAGAAACCAAGCCTCCCAACATCACCATGGCACCTACTGTAACTACAGCTGAAGAGGACATCTCCCACTACACTGACCACCTAGACCTGGGGAAGACTTGACCAATTGCTCAAAAACTGCAATTCACAAACACTGTTGTCACTTATACATACAACTGATTAAAGTATCTCAAATCTACCTGATACAGTATTAGGCTGCAACCAGAGGTCACCATGACGGAGTGCAATCTTAACATGAATGAGGCCTTAACTAGGTTTGGATCAGTAATGTTTAGCCTGAATTCCATCACAGTCTGACACAGGTTCCACCAAACTATGTAGGAGTAAACATGTCCACAATTCAAATCCCAAGTTCAAGCAGCTAGATGCATGAATACATGCTGGGGCATATTATCCTTGTCAGACTAGCCATCTGTTAAAGTCTGGATGGTGTTCATGAAAGTGTAAACAAAATACAGCATTCACAGAGACGGACCTTTCAATGAGGTCATGTGGGGTTACCGTTGTTGAACACTCCATTAATACAAGACAGTCAAGAGTAGTACAGATCTGTAGTGGCTGTTAGATTTTATTTAGCCTGTGCTTTTGTCAATGCTGAAAACCCGTATCCTGTTACAAAAAGCCTCAAGTCACGAGTCAGGTGATTTTTTTTTTTTTTTTAATTTGTGGCAATTCTGATTCAGGCCCAAGAGACTGTTCCATGACTTGACATTTACTTCAGACAGTAAACTTGTGTTTGTATGTACTGACTGGGAGCACGATGGGGCACAGAGAATAAAGAATGTGTGCTTACAATGCAATGCAATGACCCTGATTTAACTTATTTACAGGCAGATAATGGAGGCAATAGACCAACTAAACTGGAAAGGGGAGCCAACTGAATCTGCAGAACTGGACCATGTATAAAGCAAAAAAAAAAAGTTATGTACTCACCATAATGTTCCATCTGTGCTGTCCATTTTCATTTATGCTTGACATATGGGTTTGGTTCCGACATTGGAACCAACTCGGTCATTACTAGAGCTCATGCCGACCAAATAACTCTGTCTTCCCCTATACTCATAATACCTGTCTCACAATTACCACAGATCGGTTTTGCAGATGATTGATAAAGAAGCCTTAATGAAGCCATATCTGCTATCCCTTAAAGATTACCATAAGAGATAAGTGCATTATCCTTTCCACCAAAGAGTCTTCAAAGGCTGGGGGACGGAGGGAGGGGAGTCCAGGATAAATGAAAATGGACAACACAGCTGGAACGTTATGGTAGTACATAACTTCTTTACCTGATGTCAATATTCATTTTATCCTTGACATATGGGGAAAAGTCCACAGCTACTTTAGACCCTGGGAGGACTTGTGGAAAGACATTCCTGAGTACCACTGAACCAAAGGATGCTCTTCCTCTAGAGACCAAATCCAATTTGCAATAAGTAATAAAGGTATGGGGAGAATCCCAAGTAGCTGCTGCACAGATATCCACTGAAGCTCTAGTCTGGAAAACTGCTGAAGTGGTGACAAATCTCACAGAATGTGCTTTAAAAGGCCTAGGCAAGGCAATTTTTCTCCTGTCGCAGATAAAGGAAATACAATCCTTGAGCCATCTGGCTAAGGTCCCCTTGGTGACTGGTTTACCAAACCTAGCACTTGAAAAAGAAACAAATAGTTGGTCAGACTTCCTCATGTCTTTTGTCCTGTGAAGCTAAAAGCACAACTGTCTGTGAACATCTAGCAAATGCAGACAGGATTCTCCTGTTTGAAAAATTTGGAAAGAATACTGGAAAATTAATAGTCTGACTGTTATTAGACTGACATTAATTTAGGTAGGAAGGTGGGATTTGTTCGTAAGCAGAGACTGTTCTAATGAAAGATCAGGTAAGGTGGCTTACATGATTAAGCCTGAATTTCTGAAATCCTTCTAGCAGAGGTTATTGCCACCAAAAATGTTTTCCATAACAAATTTCAGGTCCCAGTCTGCAGATTGTTCGAAGGGAGAATGTACAATAGTTTGCAACACTAAGTTTAGATCGCAAGATGGGGTAGGATCTTTGAAAGGGGTTTCAAGCAAAAGTGTCCATTTTAAAAATGCGTTGGAGTCTATGAGAAGCCAAGGAATGTTCCTCCAAGCCATTATGAAAATGTGAAATTGCGGCTAGCTGTATTCTAATTGTGGAAGCAGAAGCTCTTGCATTGAAGACAGGCTCAGAACTCAAATACCAATACAGGCAGAAAAGGGATCAATATCCATTTTGCGTGCCCAAATAGTGAATGTTTTCCACTTACTATTATACAGTCTCCATGTGGAAGGTTTATGAGAAGCTAGGATAATTTGTCATACTGCAGAAGAAAGGTTAAGACGCCTAGCTACTAGTGGAACTGGAGGAACCATGTTGCCAAGCTTGAGGTTCAGAATGCCTGGGTGAACTAGCCCATCAGGATGGGACAGAAGATCTGGAGTCTGGTCCAGAGTCCAAGGTGGTTGAATCAGATAAAGCCAAAGAAAAGGCAACCATATCTGTTGAGGCCAAAATGGAGCGATGAGGATTACTTTGCTCTTCAACCAGAGTGCTTTCTGTAAGAATTTTGGAATTGGATGTATTGGGGGAAAGGTGTACAGGCGACAAGAGGGCCAAGTGTGGAGAAGTGATTCTCCTGGTGACTTCCCCATTGGGGGAACCAAGGCAAGTAGTTGCTGCACTTTAGGGGAGAGGCAAACAGGACACAGCAAGGCTGGTCCCATCGATAGAAAATCTATTCTGTCACTTTTGGACCGAGACCACTTATGAGGCTGGTGAATACATCCGCTCAGCTTGTCTGCCATTACACTGGAACTCCCCAGAATATGCGTTGCTATCAGAAAGCAGTTGGAAGAGAAGGATGAACACAGGATAGCAGCAGATTTCTTCAGCTCCACCAATTTCATTACACTGACAGGAATTAATTACTTAAAAAATTAATTTTTGAAGTAATTTTCTTTCTAAATATGTTTGTTTTATATAGTTCTTGAACTATATCTAAAAAAGAAAGGAAATTTTAACAATATCCCTGTCAGAAATCACTTTGGAAATTTTCCTGTCAGTTTATGTCTGAAATGAGTTCCAGTAAGACAAATTCTCAAGACTCCAGCATCAAGAAAGAACTTCAGTCTCTGAGAACTATAATCCAGCAACTTACTGCTAAGATGGATAAAATGGATACTAAAATAGATACCTTCATAGAAAAAACTACAAAGCAAATAGACTTGTTACATATAGACCTGCAACAACAGAAGATCCAGATGACAAGCATAGAAGAAGCTGTGAATGACATGGAAAATAGAATCCAAGAGGAAATCAACATTGAGTTTCTGCTGAAACAAAATACACATTTACAAACAAAGCTGGATGACCTGGAAAATAGATCTAGGCGCAATAACATTAGGATTTTTGGACTGCCAGAAAATATTGAAGGTACAAATATTACTTCTTTTTTAACAACATGGCTCCCTAAAACTTTAGACTTACCAGAAGCATTCTCTTTTGGTATCGAAAGAGCACATAGATCTATAGCTAATACTAACTTTAACAAAAACTATCCTAGATCAGTTATAGTTAGATTTCTATCATCTTTTGATAAAGAGATGGTTCTTAAATCTGCTTGGGCTAAAGCTCCTGTTAAGATTAATGAGACAACTGTGCGTTTTGACAATGACTATTCTTCCTTGGTAATAGCTAAAAGAAAAGTTTTTCTGCCACTAATAAGGGAGCTTAAAAAAGCACAGTTTAAAACATACCTTCCGTTTCCTGCCAAGCTAAAAATCTTCCTTCCTGATGGTCCTAAAATTTTTGATAACTTAGACTCTGCTTTACTGTTTATCAAAAAAAATAAGATTTTGGATAAAATATAGGAAATAGAATGGGCTAGTCCTTCATTAAAGAGACTGGCAACTGAAAATTTGTGGAAGACTTCAGAGAAGAAGAAGAGACTAAAAAACAAATGATTTGTTCTATGTTTTTTTTTCTTTTTTTTCTCTCATCATTTTACTTCATTATTAATCTTCTTAAATATAGTTCCTGCATTTCCAGAAAGCCACAAATATTCTGAAAAAGATTTAATCAAAGTTATTCTCTGTGTGCAAAGAAATGTTTTGTTTCATAACCTGTCAAAATATCTGAGGAACTAATAACAAGCTATTATTCAATTTGTTTCTCTTTCTGAAAAAGAGAAGTAAGGTCAGTAATTTGATACATTTTTTCCTTTTTTTCTCCTTTTCTTTGTTCAAACAATGACATTTTATTTAGATTATGTAGTGGGTAAAGGGTGGGGGAGGGCAGGGAGAGAAGAGTAATGAAAATATGATAAATGGAATAATAACATATTTATTCCTTGTAAAAAGTTTATATGTTCTTCAAATGCTATTCCTAATTATACTTTCTTGATTATACTGCTTATGCTTGTTTGTAAATAATCTGTCATGCTTTAACTAATAATAATTAGAACTAAATAATAGTAAATATGTTTTATTTTTAACTCTATTAATATAAACAGTAAGTAATATTCCATTGTATATACTTCTTATAGCTTTCTCTTACATTTTTTTACTTCTGCTTTACACTCTTATTTTCTACTCTCTTTTTCTTTTCTTTATTCCTTCTCTATTTTTTTTTTTCATATTAATATATAGAAATGCTTTTGATCATATAGACACAGTAAATAAGATTTGCATAAAAATTGACTTGGGACAAAAATATTGAGTTTTATTACTTAATAACTTTGGGCTTAATTTCACTTACATAGAGGCTGTAATAACCTGTAAAATACATTGCGAAGGTTTTGTCATGTTTTGATGCATTTACACTGCTAAATGAATGTTTGTCACTAGTTTTTAACAAGCTTCCCGCCAAAATGTTAAGGGAGACAATCTGGGATGTGTGCTACCTCATGAACAGTGTCCTCGAGTTGTTTTAAAAGCTTCAACTCTCAGAATTCTCACAGAGAAGCTGAAAGCAGTCAATTTGACCTTTGATCCAGATATCACACTGACATCACAGATTCAGGAAGAACACTCTACCAGGAAGTAGAACTGATGCAAATGCGACTATGTGAAGGAAAATGAACTCTAACATTTAAATGCGAGTTATTTTATGTAATTACTTAAACATCTATGTTATAATTCATAAAATGTCAGTTATAATGATTTTAAATGATGCAGTTTCTTGTAGTAAGTAAATGTCTTATTTTAGAAGGCATAGAAAATGAAACATTTATTCAAGTGTTTTTGAAAATCTACTTGACTGCAGCATACTAATCTGTGTTAAAAACTTATGTTCCAAACATATACATTACTATAACTCATTTAATTCATCTGATTGACAAGCATAAATAACTTTATAACTCTATTCTGGAAGAAATTGTCATGTGATATATTTTAAAGCAGTAGTATAGACATACAAAATACAGATGGCTTTTTTTACAATAATGCAAGTGTTTCTGAGAATTTGCATAACTATGCAGTATGATTTATAACAATTTCTATAAATATAATATTTTATTCTATTGACAATAATGAGTATGAGTAAAATGCTCATATACAAGCAATTCAAGGGTTTTTTGGAAGCTGTTGACTGCATTTACATGACAGAAAATAGATGCATCTTAATATATGTAATGTCTGAACCATATTAGCCAAAGTTTTTGATTTAAATGAATGTTAGAAATTATTTTTACATACTTTGAATAAATTAATATGTAAATATGCCTTCCTTTTTTTTTCTCTCTCTCTCTTTCACTCTCTCTCCCTCTTTCACGTCTTTTATTTCTCTCTCTCCTCTTGGTTCCTAATATCAAGATTATTTGAATGCTATTTGAATACAAGTGTATTATATTACATAGATGTATATAGTAGTATGAATAGTTTAAAAAAAAAAAGGTTTATTTTAGTTTATATGATGCTGTTTTATCAAATGTGTAGTCTTGTCTTGCTAGATAATTGAATTGAAAGCTGTTAAATATAACCAGTATTAAATTGATAAGGTGGTAGCTGAGGTACTGCTGCTTAGGGTAGGGGGTTAACTTGAGTGGTAAATACTACTCTAAGTTGGAGTTTTTAACTCCAGGCTGGATGCAAGGTTTAATCCTTACATTATTTTCACTTGTTCATTGTTATATGTATATAGTTTTGACATCCACAATATATTTTGTACACTCATTGTCACTACAAACAAAATTGAATCCTATACAAAATCCCATAAGAGATTCAATAAATACATCTATATTTAAAGGTACACCTAAAGGAGGAGATGTAACATTACTTATGTTGTTATTTGTTATTTTGATCATAAGATTCTTAAGTTTTAAAGATGCCAAATGACATCTTTAAAAGGAATTTCTTTAAACATTAATGGATTGAATAATCCATGTAAAAGGGCAAGCCTAATAAGATACATTAATTTACATAAGGCCAACTTAGTCTTCCTGCAAGAAACCCATCTCTTGAAAAAAGATATTGATAAACTAGCCACAAACAAATATACAGTATTGGCTAGTTCAGAGCACACTCAGAAAAAAGAGGAGTGGCTATTTTATGGAATAAAAGTATGCCCATTCCTAAAACCATTAAGTCTTATCAGGATGACATAGGAATGTTTTGTATGGTTACAATACAAATTAATGGGAAGACTTGCACTTTAATGTATATTGGATACCTGGAATTGGTATTAATACAGTGAAACATCATCTTGATAAGATCATATCATTCTCTATAGGAGATATTATTTTAGCTGGTGACTTTAATTGTATACTACATGAAAGTGATACTACCACTATAGGAAAAAGAAGAATTACATCTAATGCAAAACATTTAAATGATTTTGCTAATTCTTATCATTTGAATGATATTAATAATCAGATAGATTCAAAATCATTACCATACACCTTTTTTTCTAACAGATACAAAACTTATTCAAAAATAGACAGGGTCTTTATTTCTAACCAGATGGTAACAGATTTAATTAATTCCAAAATCATTTCATGTCCTATATCTGATCATAATTCAATTGTTTTTGAATTCATGATAAAAAATACTCATAATGTTCAGATCAAAAGGACACCAGCATACTTAACTCAACTAAAAGGCTATAAAGAATATATACTTTCAGAAGTAAAACATTTTTAGACATAAATAATACTCCTGAAGTCTCCATTGGCTATGTTTGGGATGCCTTAAAATCATATCTATATGGACAAAGTATCAGATGGTATAATAATAAAAGGAAATCTTGGGATAAGGAATTGTTAGATATTCAAAGTAAATTAGACTCTTATAAACATAATAATAAAGAAAATATTATGGACAAGAAAGTTATTGAAGAAATAAACAAACTAAATGAGAAATACAAAGAAATTTTAACTCAAAGTTAAAATAACTTTAGAGAAATACAAGTTTTTGTCTTATTCAATAAGCCCCAAATACTTACATAGACTTAAAAATAAAACAAAAAGGTTGAATAAACAAAACCATATCAAAGAAATCTTTTCTCTAAGGAAAAAGAAGAATGTTTCTAGTATACCAGAATTACTAGATGAATTTAGAAATCACTTTCACAAAATTAACCATAACAACATTAACATGGAACCTAAAGATAAAATAAAGGAGTTTATAACCACAAACATGAATAAAAAGCTTAATAAACAACAGATTAAACTATTGGACAAAAGTATTTCATATACAGAGGTTATTACACAAATAAATAAGCTTAAATCAAACAAAGCACCGGGTAATGATGGTATTATGCCAGAGATATATAAAATCCTTTCTAAAAGTACATATTCATTAATACATAAGGTTTTTATTTTGGCCCAAACTGAGTTAATAACCCCCCCATCTTGGCAATATACATTTATTTCGCCAATTTTAAAACCTAATAAAGATTCAACTAGATGTACTTCATATCGGCCCATCTCATTACTTAATGTTGATTATAAAATGTTTGAGTATTTTTGCTGATAGATTGAAGACAATCATCCCCGGCATTATAGATATAGATCAGACAGGCTTCATTGTAAATAGAAATACTTTTGATAATATAAGAAGAACTTTAACATTAATTGATTTTGCAAATAGGAAAAAGAAAGATTTAACACTTATTAGTCTCAATACAAGTTCAGCATTTGATTCAGTAAGTTGGGACTATCTGTTTACCTTAATGAAGTGCACAAACTTCTCAGATGCATTTGTAAATCTAATTGAGCATTTATACAAAGGAACATTGGCTTATATTAAGGTAGGAACATATGTTTCACAAAAAATACCCATTTTAAAAGGTACAAAACAAGGATGTCCACTTTCTCCACTATTATTCACTTTAATAATGGAGCCTTGGGCTAATTTGATCAGAAACAGTACTGACAGAGGGTTTTGAAATAGATGAAAATACAACATCCAAAATTCAACTTTTTGCAGATGATGTTCTAATTACATCAGCAGGATCTAATTCTTCTATGCAGTCTCTATTTGATAAAATGATGAATTTTAAAAGTATTTCTAGTTTAATATTCAATGAAAAAAAAACTAAAATACTACCTATATATACACGAAAAAATATTCTCATTAGAGATTTTACTAAATATGTACCCAATTCAGGTCAGATAATTTATTTAGGTATAACACTATCTAAAGATATTAAATCTATTATATATAATAATTATAATACCAGTTTTCTTAATATACAAAATCTTTTTAATACCTGGAATAATACGTTTTTTTACTATGGAGGAGAGACTTACAATTATTAAAATGATAATATTCCCCAAGATTTTATACTTAATACAATCAATCAAGAAACTGAATACACTAATGTTAAATTTCCTATGGGCACCTAATAGACCTAGGATTGCATTAAAGAAACATACTAATAGCTGGTCTCAAGGGGGTATTTCTTTTCCAGACTAATTTATATACTATCTCTTCTATAGTAAAAGTTATTACTTTATTAATAGATCAGTCATATATCGCAAAATGGAAAGATTATTGGGAGCTAATTAGTATGCACTTCATGAAAATCTCCTTAACACATAAAAATATGATTGTAAATAACTCCATGTTATGGTTACTAAAGGAATTTTGTACTTCACCTATTACACCTAAACATATGGTTTGTTACCCATTAAATATTATTATTAGCTATCGTAACTTTATATTCATGCACCCTAAGTATAGGGAATGGAATTTTATTATATTCCCTATAATGTATACTCAGGGTATGCTTTTGCCATCTACTTCTGAAGGAACTCATTTAGCTATAGATAATGATCTAAAGTACTGGTATCAGTTGATATCTGATAATAAAGTTAAAAATCTAGATTTCTTAAAACAAGAACTTGATCTAAGAGAAACTTGCTGGTTAGAGGTTCAGACCTTTAGACAACATCTCATTAATAAAATAGATCTAATGTCTATAACATTTAAAGAATCTATTCCAACACTGATTGATTACTTGATATTAAATTTACAACAAAGTTTCTGATAAAGGTAAACTTTCATACATACATAAAATTATCAGGCAAGAAACTTTTTACAGTGTAGATACATACTGGAATTATTTCACTTCTATTAATAGGGACCCACCAAATCAACAAGATAAACAATATATATTGGAATCTGCCTATAGAACTACGTCTTCCATTGTCTGGAGACTTTATACATGGAAATTTTTACATAGATCTTTTTATACACCTTTGATGATGAATAAAATAAATAATAAAGATAATCTATGTAAGAGATGTAATGTAGAAATTAATGCTGACTGGGCTCATATGTTTTATGACTGTATAAAAGTGAAAGAATACTGGAAGTCAATTAATTAATTTTTGCAGGCTCTTTTTACAGATAATTTCATTATTTCTAAATCTCTTATATTATTCAACACACCTGTACCTCAAAGTGTTAAAAAGGTTAAGCTTCCCTTGTTATGGTCTATTCTAGCAGTGGCTAGGAAAATAATAACCAGAAATTGGATTTCAGATGCACCTCCTTCGTTCAATGAATTTAAAAATGTTATGAATATAGTGTGCCATATGGAAATAAACACAATTAGGTCAAGAACAACTAGAAAAACATCTTATTATATTGTATGGGATAATTTACAAAATTTGTTAAAAAAATCCTAATTTCAATAGCATGGTATTTTAGTTTAATTAATTGATCTGATTGTAGTGGATGTCTTTTGTAAATACTTTAGTTGTTTTGCTGAATGTTATAATCATATCTATTTTTAATTACTTGTATAAAATTGTTATGATATTTCTCTTGTATGTTAAAACAATAAACCTGTTTTGAAAAAAAAAAAGAAAGCAGTTGGAAGAGAGAATTCACTGCCACACAGAGTGCTTCTTAAAGGGGATACAGATTTGGTTCCTCCCTGTTTGCTGATATAACAAACCACTGACATATTGTCTGTCTGAATTGCAACAGTTCTCGTTGGAATAGCAGTTTGAAAAGCTTGCAATGCTAAAAGCACCACTCTTAGCTCCAGCACACTGATATGCAAAAGTTGGCCTCTGTAGTGGACCTAGTGCCTTGGACAATCTTACCCCAAAAATGCCTCCCCCCATCTGGGAAGCATCTGTGGTCACTATGACCTTGGGCTCTGGAAGGACGATGGGGCGACCCAGGAGGACATCCTTGGAGTAAATCCACCAAGCTAGATCCTTTCTGCAATGACTGGTGATCAGAATCTGATCCGATATGGGCTGCTCTAGTACAGACCATTCAGAAGCCGGCAGCCATTGTAGAATTCTCATATCTGGCTAGGGGAACTAGAGTAATTGTCACTCCCATAAAACCTAGGGCCTGCAAAACTAGGCTGGTGGGAACCTTCTTTCTGTGTATAATTTTTCACTTGGGTTACGATTTTCTGAAGTCTCACTGGGGGAAGGGATGCTATGGTTGCTGTTGTATTAAGCAAAGCCCCTGTAAACTCCAAACTCTGGGTTGGAGACAGTTAAGAATAACTATCAGCCAAGAAAAATCTCAAGTATGCACAGGTCTGGAAAACATAATCCCTTGCTTCTATCAGTTGATGCCTGGTTGGAGCAATAATAAGTCAGTCATCCAAGTACGGAAACACATGGAATCCTTGCAGTCTCAAGTGAGCTGCTACTGCTGCCATACATTTGGTGAACATCCTAGGGCTGTGGTAAGACCAAAGGGTAGCGCCCTGAACTGGTAATAACTGGCTTCCAGCCAGAAGTGGAAGAACTTTCTGGAGTGCTTGTCCATTTTTATATGGTAATATGCATCCTTAAGATCTATCAAGCACATCCAGTCGTCCTTTCCTAAAAATGAAAGAACATACTGTATTGTGACCATCTGGAATTTCGTTTGTTGAACTGATTTGCTCAACACACAGATCCAGAATTGGTCTCCAGTCCACTGTCTTTTTTGGCACTAGATCCTCTCGGGTCTGGTGGGACTTCTTGGATGACTCTTGTCTAGCAGTATTTGAACTTGTAGAACTGCTGGTTCCCTTTGACTGGGTGGAACATCTGGGATTTATTTTGCAAACGGGGGGAAGATGGGAAAAGGGCATACTACAGCCTCTGTATATGATCAGTTGCATCCAATAACCTGTTATATTCAAGCCAGGCGGTCTGATGCAATGATAAGTGTCCCTTGACTGCCTCCAGAGGAAGACAATTAGGCCTCCTTTCAGGAATGCTGAAAGGGCTTACTCGAGGAGTCCCTGAAGCCCTGGTTCTGCATACCACCTCTGCCATGTGGGCAGCGTCTTCTATTATAGAGTTCCCCCCTCCGCCCCTGGGGGAACTACCTCCACACGTGTCATGGAAAGGCCCATAGGATTTTTTGAACCACATTTTCTCACCACTCTAATTCCTAGAAAAAGATCTTTGCAGGGGGTGGGGTGGTGTTGGTGGAAAAATGTACGCACACAGCAGAAGGGCTTTTATCATCCTTCTCGCACCTGGATAAAGTCTCTTACTTTTGGGCCAAACAAAATGATCTAGTAAAAGGTGCACTGATGAATGAAGACAAATGGTTCTGGAAAGTCACATAGGCAAATCTCCTTATGGCTACGTCTGACCCTGCCGCCCTGGAGGTCCCTTCAACTGCATGCGCACTGAGCCTCATGGATGAGTTTGGCACAAGCTCCAAGGTGGCCAACTGAGAAGCGACCTTCTCTTGGACTCCCTCAGTAACAGCTCCAGTCAGGGTTATCAGACAACTCCTTGATCAGATCCCTGAAGTCTAGTGAAATGTGCCAGGAAATTCAAAGGCTTTAAGGAGACTGTTGAAGCGTAAACTCACTTCCCAAATATATACATCACCCAAGACTCTCTCGGGTGGATGGATAGATGAACTCTCCTCAGTGAGTTACTTTTTCGTGGTGGCCGCTACAACATCTCCTGCTAAACCTTTAGCCCAGAATTGCTTACAGTCAGGTGTAGATAAAAATTTGTCCCGTCCCTTGGGGATGGGTTCAATAGTGTCTGGAGCCCTCCACCTACTGAGAAATCAACTGGATGAATTTGTCAAGCCGCAGAGTCACACAAGACATAGATGGGCGAACAAGTTCCTCCGAGGAATGGGTTTTGGACTTCCATTCACCCCTCAGTTTCAAAATTTCTAGGATGTCTCCAAAGGAGACATCTTCGGGGGTGACCTTGGAGACCATTCCCCTTCATCAAAATCAGTGTCTTCTGTGATTGATTCCTGTGGGAAATTTAAGTGCTTCCTCTTGCACCACTTCTGAGGAACCTCCTCAAGGGGATAATGTGGGGAGGAATCAGGGGATGACAGAACCTGTTTGAGAATCCTGAGGCTTTGGTACTCGCTGCCCCAGTGGAGAGAGAGGTCGAATAACTGGTAGTGAGGGAAATGCCTGCTCTGAGGAGGAAGGGGCCAACTGAGTCACTGTGAGACAAGGACCTCTCCACTGCCTCGAAGGCTGATCCTCCTGAAGAGGGAAGGGGGTCTGGAACAGAGATGGACTTCCTCAGAACCTAAGTCACTCCCCACTCCAAAGAAATAGACCCCAAGACAGAAGCCAGAGCTAAAGTGAACCATGCCAATGCCCCAATGTGCAGGGATGGCTCCAAAATAATTAGAGTCAACTCCTGCCCCTTGGAGCAGACAGGACAGATATGGCCCCACGGGGTCTCCAGTTCCAAAATAACCAAAGAACTCAGGGCAATAACTAGTTCAGAAAAAAGCTCTCTGGAACCAATACAACCAGCACCAGATGAGTCAGAGCTGCCAGAGGAGGATTACTTACAGGGCTGAAAAAAGTTTCGGCTCCTGTGCTCAGAGGAGCCACAACCGAAGGGAGACCTGTGAAAACTTTAAGCCACCAAATGTTATTCACCAGTCTCTCCATGTCGAGTTCTGGGAGGCTTTTGGTGGAACGGACTGACGACAGAGAGGGTGACTTTGGTCTCTGAAGACAGACCTCAGGTAACTCAAAGAGGTCAAGAGATGGGGAGTAATAAGTCCTGGGTAGAGTTCCTTTTGCTCTACGTCTATATAGTCTGCACCAAAGTAGTCAGTGTCAATGCGGAAGCAGAAGGTAAATCTTATGCTGAAACCATCAGCGTCAAGGGTTTTGGCATCAGAATAGAGGTCAGAGCTACTGATTTTACAGGTATCAAATTCTTGGAATCAGAGTCCTTTGGCTCCAAGGAACTTTTAGGAGCTAAGGGTCTATGTTTGTTAGCTGTCAGTGCTGAAGGGGAGGATACCAACAAACTCCACTTTTTGCCCTTTTCCAAAGAGGACGATGAGGAAGGGGAAGAAATATCCATTTTGCTTTTGCCCACAGCAGATATGGCTGTTTCAAAGGCAGATGGAATCAAGCCCTTTAAAAATCAGCTTATTCCTTTCTCTCAACAGCCCTGTGGCTAAACCCATGGCAAATACTGCAATTCTCCAAACACTGTACACATAAAAGATGAGGGTCTGAAAGAAGAATCTTATGGTCACACTTCTGACATTTTTGAAGCCAGAAGGGGGCCTTAGTTTTCAGCCATAATAAAAAAATAAGGCTGGCAGAACACACAAGCACACAGACACATGCACACAGACACAAAACACTCATGTGAAGGAGACAGAGGCAAAATTCTTAACCAGATAGGGCAGAAGAAAGGCAAACGTGTGTGTAGTGAAAAAAGAGAGAAGAAAAACCATCAATGATGACAGTTAAGGAGTACACAAAAGTGGATGGAAGAAAGGTGTGGTTTGGAAGCTGCGCAGTTACAGAAAGGAAGGCGCTATAAAGAGTGGTAAGGGCTGCAGAGAAGTTAACAGGTTTCAGTCTTCCATCGATACATCTTTATTCTGAAAGAAGCATCTGAAAGGCTATTAAAATACAGAACATGCATCCTGCAACATGGACTGTTTAAGCAACTGGCATCGGGCAGGAGATACTGCAGCATTCGCTGCAAGACTACAAAACATTCAATAGCACTTTGTACTCTACAATGATTGGACGTCTTAACTCTGGCAATAGTCCCAGGGGTCTGGACACAAGTCAGTTTTTACTTATTTGTGCAATATATGCCTACATATATTGCAAGTAAGTGCAATATTTATTATATCCATAGTATTATTTAACCCAATCAAGTGCAATATTAGGTAACTTGCGCACTGCTCAATTTGTAGTGAGTTTTGTACACTGTTCAATCTGTAGTGGGTTTTGTACACTGTTCAATCTGTAGTGGGTTTTGCACTACATTAAATAGGGTAGTTAATTTAAATCAGGGGAGGGTATTCTTTTCATATAGGAGTGTTGGTAAAGGTCTCTGCTCTTTCTTGCGTGTACTGGAAATAGTACTATTTTTGTTAGTTATGTTTATTCCTCTACTTGTATGAGTCATTTCACTTTCCTCTGTAATCTTAAGAATTTTGCTGATGCACGAAATTTTGTTTAGGCTACACGTGTGTAGTTCTAAATGACAAAGTTTACTTTATCAACAAAGATTGCAGAGAATACACCAGAGTGTATGTGAAGGGGAGAGCAATACTAAATGGGTAGAGAAAAGTAGTTTTGTACCTACCATAAATGTAGATGTTAGAGTGCTAATACAGCTGCAGTCATAACAGATGGGTTCTCCTGCCGTCAGGCGGGTCCTCGGTCGGCCGAATTCCAAAGTCTAGGTCCGGCCGGTTGTCGCCGTCCCTGACGTCAGTGCAACAGGGGTATAAAAGAACCAGCCGACGCCATTTCCTTCAGTTTTTCTTGCCCCAGATGTCAGGTGCCCCCAGAAAGAAGGCAATACATAAAATTATGTAATAATGCAATTCAATATAATCAAAGACCAGTAGTTGCAAGCAAATACACCATAAAAGAATACCCCTAGAGGGGAAGGAGGGAGGGAAACCTGGACTGCAGCTGTATTAGCACTCGAACATCTACATTTATGGTAGGTACAAAACTGTACTATGTTCATCGTGCATACAGCTGCAGTCATAACAGATGGGTAGAATCCCAAAGCTAAGAAAGGGGTGGTAGGCACTAGGTGGAGCTAGGAGGAGCCAAAATGCCCTGCAAGACTGCAGTGGCAAAGCCTGCTCTAGATTTGGAGTATAATGGTAGGTTGTAGTGCTTGGAGAAGGTATGCACAGAACTCCAAGTGGCTGCTTCTAAAATATCCTTGGTAGGAACTCCTCTGAGGAAGGCTGCAGAGGTGGCTGTGGCCCTGGTAGAATGAGTTCTAATGCCTGTAGGTACAGTTTTGCCATGAAAGGAATAGCAAAAGCGTATGCAGTGGGCTATCCATTTTGAGATTGTCTGTTTGGAAATTGGCTTTCCTTGAGCTCCTACCGCATAGGCCACAAAATGGTTCCGATTTTCTGAAAGGTTTTGTTCTGTCCAAATAACGCAGTTGTCTGTGGATGTCCAAGGAATGCAGTAATCTCTCCCCTTTGTTTTGAGGATTAGGATAAAAAGTAGGTAAATGTATGGCCTGATTTAAAGCTACCCTGGATACCACTTTAGGCATAAAGGACGGGTTGGTACGTAATGAAACTCTGTCCTGATGGAAGGTGATAAAAGGCTGGACAGCCATAAGAGCCTGTAGTTCTGAAACTCTATGAGCTGAAGTGATAGCCAGAAGAAAAGCTGTTTTCCAGGACAAACATTGTAAATCTGATGAGGCAGCTGGCTCAAAAGGAGGCAAAGTCAGTTTTTTCAGAATGAAATTAAGATCCCAAGCAGGTATTGGTTGCTTTCTTGGAGGTCTTAAATTCTTAGCCCCTCTGAAGAACTGTCTTAATAGAGGGTGAGAGAATAAAGGTGGATCAGTGTTGTATTCTGCAGAAATGGCTGAGGCATGGATTTTGATGGAGGAGAACGAAAGTCCACGGCTTAGCAGTTCAGCCAAATATTGTAGTATGTGAGGTAAATTCAGTTTTCCAGGGCACTGGCCCTTTTTCTCATTCCAGTCACAAAAACGTTTCCATTTTGCAAAGTAAGCTTTTCTAGTTGATGGCCTTCTGGCCACCAAAATGACATCCTGCACCTCCTTGGAGAGCAGGGCCTGCTGCGATGCTAAGGAATCTTCCATGCGGCTAGATGGAGTGTTTTCAGCTGACTGTGAAGAGTTTTGAAGCTGTGCTGAGTCAGAAGAAGAGGCATTAGAGGCAGGGTCCATGGTGGGGAATGCGTCAGGCTCCTCAGGAGTGGGTACCAGTGTTGCCTTGGCCAGTCCGGAGCAATGAGGATCATCTTTGGTCTGTCTGCTCTGGTCTTCAATAGGACTTTGGGCAGCAGAGGAAGAGGTGGGAAGGCATAAACTGTCATTGATGTCCAACTGAGAGAACGTCCACTCTCCAGGCCTTTGGATGGAAGATCCTTGAGCAGAATTTTGTCAATTGATGATTTTTGTGGGAGGCAAAGAGATCTAGGTCTGGCCTTCCCCATTCTTGGATTATTTCTGTAAAAACTTTTGGATGCAACTTCCATTCATGTGGATCTGTCATATTCCTGCTTAGGTTGTCTGCCAGCGTGTTTTCCTTGTCTGGCAAGTACTGTACTTGTAGCTCCATGGCCATGTTCCAAAGTGACATGGCCAGTCTGCATAGGGGATAAGAATGTGTTCCTCCCTGCTTGTTTATGTACCACATAACTGTGGTGTTGTCTGTTCTTATCAATAGCTGACCTGGTTGTAGAAGGTCCTTGAAAGCTATAATAGCATTTATTGCTGCTAGCATTTCTTTTTGATTGATGTGAAGGTGCTTTTCTTTTTGGGTCCATTTGCCCTGAATGCACTGGTCTGTCATGTGCGCCCCCCAGGCGTAGTCCGAGGCGTCTGTTGTGATGACTTGATTTGCTTGAGGCTTGCTGAATGGAAGACCAGTGTTTGCTTGACATGCTTGAGCCCACCACAGAAATTCCTTTTGCAGACCTGGAATTAGTGGTATTATTGTTTCCAAACTGTGGCTGTGTTGAGACCATATGTTTTTTAGGTACCATTGTAGTTTTCTCATATGCAGCTTTGCACATGGGATTAGTAAGATGCAAGATGCCATGAATCCCAGAGCCTGCAGGATTTTCCTTGCAGTCAGCCTGGTGCAATTTGCCAGTGTTCTGAAATATTGAATTAGTTGCCCCTGCTTCTCTGGCGTGAGGTAGGCCATCTGGGTGTTTGTGTCCAAATTGGCACCCAGGAAAATTATCTTCAGAGAGGGTATTAGTCTTGATTTCTCTTTGTTGACTGTGTATCCTAGAGAGTTTAATAACATTATTACATAAGCCAGATGTTTCAGAAGAATGTGCTTGCTGTCCGCTTGGATCAGGCAGTCGTCCAAATAAGGGTATATTTGTATCCCTTGAAGTCTGCAGTAGGCAATTACTGATGCCAGGCATTTTGTGAATACTCTGGGCGCAGTAGATAAACCAAAGGGCGATGCAGGGAATTGATAATGGGTTGAACCTGCAAGAAATCTGAGGTATCTTCTGCAATTTTGTCTGATTGGGACATGCAGGTATGCCTCCTTGAGGTCCAATGTTACCAGCCAAGACTCCTTGCCCAGCATGGTAAGAAGTTGAGTGAGCATCTTGAATTTTGGTACGAGTAGGAATGTGTTTAAGATGGAAAGATCCAAAATAGGTCTCCAATCTTTTTCCTTCCTTGGCACCAGAAATAGCCTGGAATAAAAACCTTGACCTTGTTCATGTGTAGGTACCTCTTGAATAGCTTTCATGTTTATAAGATCTGAAATTTGCTTTTGTGCCTCTGCCCTTTGATTGTGTGGCAGGTTTGGCATGCCTTTCATTTTTGGAAGGGTATGAAAATGGAATTTGTAGCCTCTGTTTATAATGTTCAGGATCCATTTGTCCTTTGTAACAATATGCCAATTTTTTGAGAATAGTGCCAGCTTTCCTCCTAAGGGGGCTGCCATTTGAGACCTGGTTGGCATGCAAAGGGGAAAGTCATTGGGTTTGCTTTTTGAAAGATTGCGAGTTGTCCTCACCACCTCTTTGTGTAGGAGCTTGCCATTGTCTGCCTCTGTACGAGCCTTGTGTTTGTCCTCTGCCCCTAGGGCGCCTGTATCTGCCTCTTTGGGGTCGGTCTGTGGCAGGAAAGGACCAGTTTTTGGAAGGCCAATTTCTACTAAAACGTGGGGGTTGAACCTGCAGAAATTCTTTCGCAGTTTGCATTGATTTAGCCTTTTCCTCCATTTTCCGTAATACTTCCTCAGCATTTGCCCCAAATAGTACATCCTTTTGAAGAGGGGCGTCTAGTAATTTAGCTTTGACATGATCAGGCAAGGCTTGTTCCTTGAGCCAGGCATGCCTACGTAGGACTGACCCTGTAACAGCAGCTCTACATGAGGCCTCTAGAGCATCAAAACCACATTGTAAGGCATGTTTACCCACTTGTTCTGCACTATGCATCAAATCCTGTAACTCCTTCATGTCTAGTTGTTCAGGTTGTGACATTTTACTTTTCAATTGAGATAACAGAAACTGTTGGTATTTTAGCATATGAAACTGACAGTTTAAGGCCCTCATGGATAAGGTAGCAGAGGTATATACCTTTTTTCCCCACCTTTCTAAGGATCTGGAATCTCTCTCGGAAGGCAATGGGTGTTTGGCAATGGAGGCCTTAACTCCCTTGGGCCCCTGTGAGATGGTTTCTAGGTCAGCAGCATGGCTTTTGTATAGAAATTGGTGAGAGTCAGGAACCCTGTAGTACCGGTCAGAAGATTGGTAGTTGGATGGTTTACCGAAGCCATATCGGAATTCGAGGACTGAGCAAAAACAACAAAGCACAAAAGTGACAGAGGTAGACGTCGTGGTCTGGGCCTAAACAGGTGACGCAGTAAGAATGGAAGTCTTGGTGTGGTATTTGCTTTCCATAGGCGAGACGATTGTTAACTTTTTCAGACATCAGTTGGAGCAAGAAAAAAAGGATCCCAAACAGGGTACTTAGCTTCAGAAGACTTCAACTTGGAACGAAAACTCAGGTAGCGGCCAACAGGCACTCGTGCGAACTGCTTTGGGCTCCTCGGCAAGAAAGACTGATGTAATGACATCGGCTGCCTGATTTTATACAACTGACTACCTGTCGTCAGTCCTGGAGCGACAGCAACAGACGCAGAAATACTAAGCCTCTGGTATTCGGGCCGACTGAGGGCTACCCCTGGCAGGATAACCCAAATGTGATGACTACAACAGTGAAACACGAAGAACATTACTCTGTTACCCGAGCTGGTACTGTCAGACTAAATTATAAAGGTTCTGTTTTGGAGATGAAAAAAAATTATTTCAGCGTGATCTCACCCATGCCAAAGTTATTTAAGGGATTAAGTAAGAGTGATCTACTGAGTTAAAAGCTTGCTTTAAATTGAAGAGGGCTACAGTAAGTTTTCCCTTCTTCACTGCTTTGTAGGTATGATTACTTTATTTATTGATGTCTGGGTGTTGGAACCTTTTCTAAGTTCAAACTGTTTACTAGGAAATTATATATTCACAGTCATATCTTGCCACCAATTAAAAATGTCCAAGTATAGCATTCCAATGATTCTGGGTGTACTTAAATTGCACAGAAAGTTTTCAGCAGGTCCAAATGTACCATCATTGTCTCCTTGGTGAGGGGTTGCTTGTTCTCCAGTTTTACTACTTCCTTACATTCTAGAATACTGATGGTGACTACACTTTTTTGTGTCCTTCTGTGTAGTGGTTTGTTGCTATGTAGTGTACTTACAATGGAATTATTATGGAAATTACTAAGGAGTTAAGAGTGTTGGAGACTGCGAGGGTAGGCTGGGTTCAATCAAATGCTATCATGGCTTCTGTTGGGCTCCTCTGCTTCAAAAAAGCTGGAAAACCCAGGATTAAAGAAAAGGAAGTAGAAAGAGAACCCAAGGAAAACTGTGTATGCATGTTACCATAATAAGAGGTTTGAGGGGATTCACTGGTGCAGTAGTCCTAACCAAGAATTCTGCCACAAAATGGCCAACATTGCAGCCAGACTTCCACAGCTTAGCACACCTACCTCTCCTGGCTGGAAGAATGTCCATCTCCAGGAGGGTTCAGCGCATTCTCAGTGTAAAGGAGGCGTCTATCCACACAATCTGTCTTACTTGTTCATGGCTCAGTGTGACTCCCTATACTGCCTCCTGTGCACTATTCTAACCAGAGATAGGACATTCCACAAAGCACTAGTGTGTGTAAGAACAGGAGAAAGCTGAAAGACCCTGAAAACGTGTACTCTTCAAAGTATATCCAGACCGGAAGAGGACAGAGTACCTGTGACAGGGATGGGTGTGGATATCTGGGACAGAAAATGGTAGAAGAGTAAAAATGGTACTCTGCCCCAGGATGCCCCAAGACATCAAGAGAGAAAGGTAAGAGGCAAAAATTTACAGCAACAATCGACTCTTACTCTTATGGTAAGTTCCTTACACAATAGTACTGTATTTGTTATCTAGTCATGACTGAGATTACAACAGCTCACAAGGTTCAGGAGGTGCATAAGTTAAGTCCTCTGCAGTGGGTTATAGCAGACTCGATATACAAACTCACATCAGCACACCATGGAGAAAAGGGAATAGTCTGAGAAATGGCCATCTTGGGTGTGGTATATGAAAGTCTGTTTTTTCGGCCATTCAGTTCCTGTGTTATGGGACTTATCCTAGCAGGTTCAGAGATTTAAAATTGTTTACCACTCTGAAGTTCTGATTTTTAGCCTATTCAGATAATCTAATTTTTCTATGAAACATCCAATGAACACAAAATGATATTCAGTATGTTAGGATTCACTGAGACAGATGCCTGGTGTCAAAGCCATGGCCTCAAGCTCAATGCCAAAAAGTGCAGTGTCATCCCCTTTGGTAAAAACTCTGTACCCATGAACTACCACATAGGCAGCAATCTACTTAACACCGAATGCGTGATAAGAGACCTTGGGACCCAGGTGGACAGTAGTCTCTCCTTTGATAGTCACATCGCCACAGTAGTCAGGAAGTCCTTCTACGTGGCACACCTCATCATAAAAGGGTTCTCATCCAGGAAAAGAGGTCATTGTTCCCCTCTACTCATCACTCATTAGACCCATTATAGAGTACCCCTTTTGGAATGTACCTCACAAGACATCTGCAGCAGCTGGAAAGGCCACAGAAGTACCTCACAAAGAGGATTACTGGCCTCAAACAAATGCCCTACACAGACCGCCTCAAAAAACTCCAGCTTTACTCCGTAGCATATCGCCTACTCCTAGGTGATATCTGCCTAACATATAAAGCTATGTCAAACCCAGAGCTGTTGGACATGCTACACCTAAAGAAACCCCAATCCCTCCGAGCTACATGCTCTAGGGACCTAAACCTTGTCACCACAATAAACAGGACATGCTGGAGGGATAGATTCCTGTCCCAGAGACTTCCTATACTCTGGAACAAGCTACCCCATCTATGTCAAGCAAAGTTCTTAATTAGCACTCTTCAAGAAAAATCTTGACGAGTGGATGGGAAATAGGAAATACACCCCGGGGTTCACTTGTGTCTCTGCTCGACAGTGGTACTGGAAAATAACTTTGGGTGCCATAAGCTAGGAACCTCGCTGGCTAGGCTTACGTAGGCCCTCAGGCCGATAGCCTAGTACCTACCTATGAAACTAAATTCAGCACCTCATTAGAGACCAAAGGGGATGACAAAGCAGGGCTAAGTACACTTACCCCAAACCATTCAACCATAAACTCATTAAAGCTGGAAGGAGAGTCTACTTTCCTAATGGTAAGCATCACAGCATTCCTACCTACTGTACAGTAAAAAGTTTTTTTTGTTTCAAAACTGTCCTTGGAACTGGTACATTTACAAAAACACTGAATCCTTGCAGTAAATAAAAAATGTACAATTTCTACCAAAAAGGTAGTTTTACTGTTGTAATGTTTGTAGACTAATTAGTATTATACAATGACTGGCCATTAACATTTCGAAAGAAGCATGCAGATTGGTAAGCCCAATCAGTGTATCCATTGTAAATCAGCCATATATCAATGGAAAAAGGCCGGCAGCTAAAATATGATTGAGCGTCCAAACTCTCCTCTCTGTATATAGAAAAAAAAATCCAAGAACTAAACCCTTAACATCAACAAAGCAAACTTCTAGACACAGAAGGTGTTCGTAAGCTAAGTCAGCTATGATGTTCGGCATTACCCACACCCAGCAGTTTAATCACTCCCACCTCAAGTGCCCAGATAAGCCCTAGAGAAGAACTCCAGCATAAATAAAATGTTATGACTGAGTAAAGCAAAAAATGAGTCAGAAAGACATCAGTCCACTGCTAAACTGTAAAAATATCATTTCATACGGAGCTGCATAATAAAACATCTGACAGTATATTTCTTTCATCAGGTGGTCTCTGTTTAAATCTATGTAGCTGACGCATCAAGGCATAGAATACCTATTTACTTTTTAAATAAGCCATTCCTTTGCAACATACAAAAAATATTTTACACTAAGTAGTGGGAATTTCTTGAAAAAGGCATACTCATTCATCTGTTGATATCCAGTTGTACAAATATCAAATCAGTAATTTCAGAGTTGTCCGCTTCAGTTTCCTATAAAACTGGACTCACCCATGCTGATATGAATATTCTGGTGCTGACAATACGTTACCATAACTCAAAGCAGGAGGAAGCTCTCTAAACAGAACTGTGTTCCACAAAATTATCGTGAAAGGAAAACCATGTTTGCAAAACTCACACATGCTAAAAACAACCATTCACGTAGGCCCCATAAATTACTATTAAGACAATACTGCATATTTGATCTAAATGCAGCAAAGCCTGCAGAGTCTCTCTAAAATATTTCAAATATGTGAAGCATATGCTGTAATCTCTTTTTAAACCACTACCAGAACACTAATTTTGATGGTGCTTTAATCACCTCACATGGAACATACAGAGCCCTAATAATAGCTTAAAGATGACTAAACAGTCAGGAGGTTACACTTTTTCAAAAATAGCAACACAGAATGTCCTCTCTCTGTTGCTTACTTGCTAAACCAGTGATGTACTGCGTAAGCCTGGGAACGCAAGTCCCATATGCATGTGCAGTACATCAAAGACCAGCATCAGGAAAATGTGGAACACCACCACAGCACCATTATACAAAAGTAATTTGTTTCTTAAATAATGTCATTGTATAATAAGCAACAACAGACTCCTGCGTGTGGTATACCGACCATTTAGCAACGGTTGGCTCTCTCTAATCACGAGGGCAAACCACAACTGTGGGTAAATCTTCAACATACCACACTCAAGTCATCGGTTATTGCTATATTGCACCTCCTGTAACTAACCTACAGTTTACAGAAAGCAAAGATCCAAGGTTAAAACAGTTCTATGCCATATTACCCCCTATTTTAATCTGGATACGGACAACTAACTAAAATTTGGTGCCTGAAAAGCATATTTATACTCTAAAAAAGGCTGTATATCTTGGTACAATTACTTTAAAATTACAAGCTGAATAAGCTTAGAATTGTACCTGAACCTGTATTTTACAGCAGAAAAGCGACTGTATTGCCTATAGGGTTTCTCTCAATAGAACAAGCTGGCCATTTCGCTGTGTGTGTTGCCTCGCTACGCTCGGGCTCTCTTCGCTCCCCTCCCTGCCCCCTATTTCCACCCGCCCCCACTACCTCCACATTTATATCCATTAAACCACTCCCTCTTAAAACGGGTCCAATCCCTGCTGTTGCCCAACATTTCTCCACCCATTCCCTGAAACTCCACCTACCTAGCATTCTTACCATTCCTGCTTGCTCCCTCCCCCTCTTATTCAATAACTATTCATTCTTTCCATCTCTCACTTGGTTATAGTATTTCCTAAGGCCCATTACCACAAGTACTTAAACATGTGGTATTTCTTTCTTCTTCCTTTGCTGTTAACCTCTTACTTTATTACATTGTATGAAACCCAAAATCTGGAATTACTCTCCACCACTACACCAGAGACCAATACTATTGGAACTAAATTCATCAACTATTTTCATGTTTATGGTACTTGGGAAGAAGCTACCTCCTGCTCACTCCTACCTCATCCAACTACCACAAATAATAATAAAAGCCCCAAACTGAAACAAACTCAAAAAATCCTAGATAAGTTCCTAAAACTCATCTCCAAACTTAGACTAAATATGCTTTCTCATGGTGATATACACCCTAACCCTGGTCCGACAAGCACTGACCACCAGTCCTCATCCAGCAATGACCTTATCTCCAACCCCGTCACTGCCCGCCCTACAAACTCTCTTCTAACCTGTCATCTTAACATCAGAAGCATAAACAACAAGGTACATGAACTTCACACAGTTCTATTAGACCTTTCCCCAGACATCCTGTGTCTAACTGAAACCTGGTTAAAACCTACAACTACCGCCAATGAAATATTAATCCCAGGTTACAATATTCATCGGAGAGACCGAGTCCCTAAGAAAGGAGGTGGGGTTGCCATACTCTATAAAGCTGACCTAATTGTGTCTACTGAGGTTATGCAACCACCTCAATTTAACAATGCAGAGATACTAATCACTAAGCTTCAAATTAACATCAATAAATTTATCTATATTATTTGCATGTATATTCCTCCAGGAAATAATATAGAAACTCTCGAATCTACCCTTCACTGGATTTCTAATCATTTCCTCAAGAAACCTTAGTTCTTGGAGACTTCAACATAGATTGGAATACCTGTGCCCCACAGCTCCCACTACACATATTAACCTCTACTCTTTCAAGCAAATTATCAATACCCCCACCAGGCTAGGAAATCCAACCAGAAAGACAGTATACTGGACTGGGTGCTAATAAATAATCACCCTGACCATTATACATCAGGTACTCTCCCCGATAGTTTAAGTGACCATCATCTTACGTACATCATTAAGCATAAGTTTAGCATTTCTAAGCAATCCATACTTAGAGCTGTTAGAAATAAAAGAAACTTGACTTATCTAAACTACAACTAGAACTTTCCTCTTGTAACTGGACAATACTAAAATATCTACCCCTAGATGAAGCAGTGCTATACTTTAACAAAAAATTCCTAGAAATTCTTGATTTTCATGCTCCCATTCGCTCAAAGAAAACAAAAACTGTAGATGTTCCTTGGCTAACAAAAGAAACAAGGCTGAAAATTAATCTCAGAAATAAAGCGTGGTCTGCCTGGCGTACTACTAAACTCCCTCTGGACCAAATTAAATATAGACAACTTAGGAATGAAACCAAAAGGCAAATATTACTTGATAAAAGACAATACTATTGTAAACTACAAACTGACCACCAAAACTGTCCACAAAAATTCTGGGCCGGACTAAATCAACTTCTTCACCCTGGGTGTACTACTACCCCTGTCCCTGCCTTACTCATTGATAAAACCTCTGTCGATGTCTCAAATAGTTTTAACCACTTCTTCACTGAGACAATTCAAACTCTATCTAATCAATTACCACCCAGCCCTCACACCTCTGACTCTCAAACACCCAATAATATTCCCTACTTACCTTTCAACCTGTACCAACCTCATTTATTTGTAGATTAATTAAAAAACTAAAACCCTCAACACTCTCTGCTGACCAACTCCCAGCTGAATATTTGCAAAAAACAGCTGAAGTAATTGCTTATCCAGTATCAATCCTCATCAACCGCTCCTTAGTAGAAGCCAAAATTCCTGAGATCTGGAAGATATCTTATGTAATTCCTCTCCACAAGGGAGGCACTTCCACGGATCTCTCAAACTATAGGCCTATATCTATACTCTCCTCGCTAGCAAAAATAATGGAAAGATGTGTTCAGAAACAGTGCAGGGAACACGTAGGTGTCAACCATCTATTGAGTGATAACCAACATGGTTTCAGACCCTCCACAGCACTACCTCAGCCCTCCTTGTCTTCTCAAACACCATAAACTCCCATCGTAATAATAATAAAATCTCATCTGCACTATTTCTGGATCTGTCAAAAGCCTTCGATATGGTGGATCATAAACTTCTAGTTAATACTTTGCCCTCTCTCGGCCTTGACAATACTGCTGTACAATGGTTTGTTTCCTACCTCTCCGGTAGAAAACAAGCAGTTTTATGGCAGACTAAACTCTCTAACTTACTACCCAATACATTGGGAGTCCCGCAAGGATCTATTTTAGGGCCGTTATTATTTTCCATCTTTATCAATGATCTCCATACAGTTATTCCTGATGCCAGTTGCATACAATATGCAGATGATTCTACGTTAATTTGCTCTGGCACAACTCCCTCAGATCTACAAGTAACAACCCAGTCCACTTTTAGCAAAATAGAACAGTGGCTCTCCAATCGGCGCCTGATTCTGAATCCTAAAAAAACTAAAATGTTGTTGTTTCTCCCAACAAAAAAGTCTTGCCCCTTTAATTTTACTATCCAAGCTAAAGATGGGACCATAATTTCTCCAGATCTCTCAACAAAATTACTAGGGGTAACCACAGATAACTAAAATATGATATACATGTTAACCAAATGATCAAGACCATTAATAAGAAACTAGGTTCCTTATATAGAATAAAGAGCTTCCTGACCCCTCAAGCTAAAATGGCCATTGCCCAGACTCATCTTCTCTCATCACTCCTGTACTCGTCCCCCTTACTTCATAACATAAGCAAAACTGTCATGAACAAACTCTAACTGCTACAATCATATTGCGAGGTTTGTTACTGGGTCACCATATAGGACCCATCATTGTACCAACTTAGCCAAGCTCAACTGGTCTGAGCTTCCTACCCTTATTTCTTTCAACCTACTAGTCCTTACACACAAAATTATGTATAACCCTGAATATCCTCCTTCCCTCAAAATGCTGCTTCCTATATGCAACAATCCTCGTCCATTGAGGTCATCCAACCGTCTCCTAATCCAAACACTCAAAACTAGTAACTCTGCTGGTGACTCCTTCTCAATAATGCTGCAGGTAAAATTTGGAACAAACTTCCCCATGATATTATATCTACGTCAACATTAAGTCAATTCAAAGCCAAACTAAAAATATATCTGAGTACAAAAAGGAATTGTCACTGCTTAAATCCGGGGTAGTTTACCTTTGACTATACTAACATTCATTACACCTTACTCTCCTATTTCTCCCTACTATCCTAAATCCTCCTCCTTTTAAATAAATTATATCTGAACAAAATATGTTCTAACTTTGAATGTAAAATATATTTCACTGTGATTCAAATTGTTTTGTATCTATGTTTGGAGCTTTTCTCCCCGGGCCTCCGCTGAAAATGGACATGTATCCAGTCGGATCCTCCCGGTCAACAAATGTAAAATAAATAAAATAAAATAAAAAATAGCTGCTCAACCAATCCTCCGACTTTAAATGTATGACCCTCGAAACCTGTCAAGTGAACTTCTGGATCCTTTTGAAACTGTGAGCAGTTATAGGCTGCTGTGTAAAACTCAATATTAGGTCTCACCATAGCCTTCTATAAGAGTACCACCACCTTTTTATTCCTAAATTAAATGTGTAAATTGAGTCTTGACTATTCATCATTGAATGCCAGTTGTTTTAATGCAGACCAGTTACAATGAACATGATACAGCAATAAAGTCCTGAAACTCTGTTAAATTAGGAATTACTGACCCTATATTTTAGTGCCATCAGCAAACTTATTCACCCAAATACTATGAAATTCAGAAACAAATTTTGTAAACAGAACAGGTCCAACGATCTATCCCCAAGGGATACCAACTTTCACTGCTTTAGCTTCAGAAAAGGAACTGCAGCGGAGACAAGATGGCCATCTAATTGCAGTACAATTTTAGAGCTCTGTAAAACTATTTAGACAGGAATTTAGTTAAAGATTACAAATAATTGTAGATAGACTTAATAGTTTAAACTTCAAGACTACAAATTTTGGTGGTCCTACTCGAAGAAATTCCTGTCAAATTATTCAAAACTCTCTGTATGAAAATAAGTAACTCCAAGAATTCTCAGACACAGCACTGAGAAAAGAAATGAAGCTGGTGAGAAACTCAAGCACTGTCCTTAAAAATAAATGTTTTTCAGCAAAACCTTGAAAATCTTAAAGAAAACTGTCTAAAACATACTGAAGTATTTAAAGAATAACTTCAATGACATCAAAAGAAATTGACGTAGAAACTGCTTTAACGGACATCAATGGGAGACTTAAAACAACTACACTTTTTCCACAAATGAAACACCTAGCTCCAGAACAAGCTTGATGACCTAGAAAACAGGGAAAAAAGCGTAATATAAGAATTTTCAGTCTCCTTGAAGAACCGAAGGTGAAGACATTTCTTTCCAGAACTAGTTTGTCTTTTCGGCTTGCTCCTGGTAAGGGGTCGCCACAGCAGAACTCCGGTCCGCTAATGATTGGCAGTAGATTTTTACGAAACGCCGACCTGCCAGCTCGACGCCCAACCTTCAACAAAGGCATGCCCATTCACGCACACATCTTTCGAACGCTACCCAACCGCGGGGAGGACATGCAGACTCTCCACACAGAAGGCACTCCCAAGCCACGCCGAGAATCCAACGGGAGAACCTCTTGCTGTAAAGGTAACAACGTTACCGTGGCTACTCTTTCCAGAACTAGTGAATCCCTGAAATTGTAGATCTTCAGGAAGAGTTTTCCTATAGAAAACAGAGCAACAGATAAGGTAGCACTAACTCTTCCTCATCTCCACCAAGATCCACAGTTATAAAATTTCTATCAAACATAGATGAAGAACTTGTTTTAGACTACCTGGAGAAAAGTCCCCTTAAAATTTAAGCAAAATCGCATTAGATTTGACAATGATTATGCCACTAAAGTGCTTGAAATGAGAAAAAAATTGCTAGCCACTTATTAAATTTTTAAAGTAGAACAATTTTAAGGCTCAAATTATATACCCTGCAAGAATCAAAACACAGGTTTCCAATGGAACAAGAACTTTTAAAAATCTAGGTGAAACATCTGCCTTCATAAAAAAAAAAAACAGCAATACAATTTCCATTCCTGAAGATATGGACTATTACTCCACTACTTTAAAAAGAATTTTGAAAAAAAAAAAAAAAAAACATTTAGACAGATACAAAAAATAACAAACAAGACTGATATTATATTTGCAAATTCCAGTAAATCACAAAAAGCATCTACTGATAAATGACTCGTATTTCTTCTAATAACAAAACAAACCTTTAATTGGACATGCTGTCATCTTAGTTTACACAACACCTTACAATCAAAATACTTGTTGCCTTTACCATTCAACTAAAATCGTTTGGCATTCACAAACAAGCAATACTAAACGGAAATGAAAATGTGTTTCTCTGCTCATCACAGGAAACTAATTATTCATAAGTTTATGTTAACAGTGTTTGACTTCATTGCAGCATGGTAAGGGTTTCTGTTAGAATGCCTTTTTACTTTATTCTAAGTGTTTCATATAACATAACTTACTGAAATATGGTTATCTTTTTTTTCTTAAAGTAAAAACAGCTTGGGGACTGATATGCCCAATATGTTTATTAGGTGTAAATATCTGGGAAAAGGCCTTGAACATTCGTGATGCTTTTTAACTTTTTTTTTTTTACTTAGCTCTTTCAAAATGAAGCTTTACAGTTTAGAATCACATTCTTAGCCTGAAGTGAAGCTTTGCTTACCTAGAGGAGCCTCGCGAGCTGTTTAAACCACAGGGATTCTTCCTTGTTAACAGAGAAACTCCCTGGCTTTTTCTTTTTTTTTTTTTTTTTTATGTAACACACAGGAAGAGAGGGCAGGGGAATCATTTCATTAATGCACCATGTGCTTCAAATATCCTGTTTTTTTTTAACCTTGATTGCATGGAACTACAGAAATCATTAAGGTCAGCTTTTACTTGTTTAGAAAAAAGTCTTTAAATAGTTAAATTTTGTTAAATGCTATTTCTGTTTGATTTAAGACATTTTAAATAGTCTCTGAATCTAAAGTACTTTAGTTGCCATACATAGATACAGTATTATGTTTAACTTTCCTAAGTTTCAAGGTGCAGCAAGTCATTTTATGACAAACACTATTTATTAATAAGTTTTTTTTTTTTTTTAATGTAATGCGAGTACATATTCAGAGGCACATGATATGGACTGAGATTTTATTAACCTTTAGAGGAAGTGATAGTTAAATTCCTGTGATGACATATAAGAACACGAGCTAGATCTACAAAATGCTTCACTTACTTTATAATTGCATTTTGGTGAGTTTAAAATAAACCTCAAAGGTAACTACCATCCTGAGGAGCCAAATGCTCTGGATTATGCGGATGAAGCCATTGTTCTGCACTGAACAGCTTTGGCTATGCAACACAGTGTTTGATTGGTTTGTATACTGCAATTACTGCCAATTGGCACTGCGGTACACAAACCAATGAGAGGTTTCCTCTTGTAGGTTTAACCTCTGCGTATCCTTGAATGACTCATTCAAATCCCGCCCCTCCTCCTGTCAAGGCGTCTTACTTTGTTTACTAACAGAATCCTTGGGGGAGGGGAGAGCTTGCCCTACTAAAAAAGTCTCAGTACATCGATCTGAGTGAAATACCAAGACTGCGTTGTGTACGTACCTATGCAATATTGTAACAGGAAGGAGGGTTTACTTCGGTTTGGTGCTTCTCTCTCCCAACGTGATTAGGACTGGGAATATTGCAGAATTTTAATGACAACTGGTGCAGTTGTTGAACATGTGCTTTTGGGGCTTAGAGATGCAGCAGTTGATTGGAATACTGTACTGTCATGGGATACAGACAAAGTTGGAGGTTTTCTGGTAGGAGCATAGATGTTTAAGTTGTAGTGGAATGCTTATAAAGCTTTCACCTTAACATCACACCAGTGTCCAGCCAAATGTTGTACCTTTAGTTTAATAAAATATGGTTCTAGTGATGATGCAGCATTTCAACAAGGAAAAAAACTGCCAGGAACTTGGCCTCAAGTTAAATGTAAAGTTTCGTGGAAGGCGAGAGCAAGGAAACTAAAAGATGAATAAGCGACTGACAACCACTGTAAACAGGGCTACCACCTGTTCTTCATTTTGTAGGATGAGTCAGGCTCTGGTTACTTGTAACCCTAAGTCTAAAAAACTAAACCTAAACCTACTGCGCTTTTAGTACCCTGTCTAGCCGGCCTTAGGCATAGGCCAACTAGGCGGCTGCCTAGGGCGCCGCTCTAGCAGGGGCGTTTTTTCAGTGTTTATTTGGTGTAAGTAGACCAGGATGGGGGCACCATGTGGTGTGGTGGGGCGTGTCGTGGAGCCTTTTTGCCTAGGGCACCAATCGACCTAAGGCCGCTCCTGACCCTGTGGGTGGGGCTGCACAGGTTTGGGCATAACAGAGTGGTTGGGAATACCTCTCAACCTCTTAGTGCAAGAAATCTGGACAAAGCCCAATATAACAGAGGGAAAAGCACAAAAATAGAAACATTTTAAATATTGCTCTTATAAACTTAGAAAGTTTGCTAGAATAACAGGATCTGTGTTAGCATAAATTTTCTGAAGGATATGTGTTTCCTTCCACAGGGACAGCTGTGTTTGGGAAATGCCTGACCTAGGTGCAAAACAAATAAATAAGGCATCAGTTAAATGGTCTTGTGGCGCTCTCACTGTTTCAGCAATTAGTATCTTTTGAATTTAAAAAAAATGATCTAGCTCTCAAATGTACAGATTTTTTCAGAATGGCTAGATTTTTGGCTTATTTTTGTTTTGCCCCTTATAAAAATAGTGGTTTTATTGAATTTTACAGATGTTATACCATGCCCCATGTCAATGGCATGTTTCGCACAGTGCGAAAATAGGGTGTTCCACATTTTGCCATTTGTCACATATTGTTAGAGTCTTTGCTCCACAATGGCCTCGAGGTTGAGACCTATGCTCCACATTGGCCTCTTAAGAGGTTGAGACCTATGCTACCATCTTAAGTAGACTAATTTTGACTATAACAATATATACAAGGAAAACATCTTCATATTAATGAATTTATTTATTTTTAATTAATACTGGG